>NC_058083.1:346011353-346331426 GCF_014858855.1 Bufo gargarizans
TTTTGTACCATAGTTTGTAAATGCTATAACTTTTACCCAAACCATTTTTTTTTTGCCCAAACATTTTTTTTTATCAAAGACATGTAGAACAATAAATTTGGCGAAAAATTTATATATGGATGTCGTTTTTATTTGCAAAATTTTACAGCTGAAAGTGAAAAATTTCATTTTTTTGCAAAAAAATAGTTACATTTTGATTAATAACAAAAAAAGTAAAAATGTCAGCAGCAATAAAATACCACCAAATGAAAGCTCCATTAGTGAGAAGAAAAGGAGGTAAAATTCATTTGTATGGTAAGTTGCATGACCGAGCGATAAACGGTGAAAGGAGTGTAGTGCCGAAGTGTAAAAAGTGCTCTGGTCATGAAGGGGGTTTCACCTAGCGGGGCTGAAGTGGTTAAACAATATTATATTATGAAACTAAGGATTGAAGTTGCTATATGCACTGTAGTAAACCAAAGGGGAGAATCAGGGATGCTCGGTATGTCTCAATGGGAATGTATGCCTCAGGGAGATAATTTACGTTAATCTGTACGTCTGGAATCAGCACACCTGTTTTGTTTCTGGGGTTTTGTCTTTAATATTGATTTTTGAATGGGTTTTAAATAGTTAACATAGACATTGGGTGGGACAGGTCTCACACATACTCGATCCTATGTTCTCATAACGGTGCTGTTAAAAAGGCTGTTAAGATAAAGTGTGGACAGGCCATCCCAACGCAGAACAATCTGAGCAGGGAACCAGAACAATGACAGACTATAAAGAGTGTTGCGATAGTACTGTCTTGTTACCCTGCTTGTAATGAACTGTAAGTGTGGGACTTTCTGTTATCCAATGTAACTAAACTAATACGTGTGTGTGTGTGAATGAGTTTAAAGAACAAAAGCACATATTTACCCTCCTTGTGTGGGGTGGTGACAACGCCATCATCATCCTCTTCCTCCTCTTCATCATCCTCTAAAATTGGGGGGGGGGGGGACTCTTGTATGGCTGACGGTCCAGCCTCTTCCTTCTCCTGTGGTGGTGCAGGGGCATTTGTGGGCCCTGAGGGCTCTGGCTGCTCCTCCTCCTCCCCCTCAGACGCAGAGACCTCCCATGAATCCCTACTGGCAGGCCTGCGCCTGACAGAGGGAAGGCGAGCACCTATAATAACAAATTAGACTTATGTAAAAATAATAATCACAAATAATAAATGTAACACAGCATTACGTTACTTTTGTTTATTTCACCAACACTCAGTAATCATTGTACCTGGACAGTTAGTATCCCGGATCTGGCGGATTCTATGAGATCCGACCACTTCTTGAGTATGGCCAATGGGGTGTGTTTCCCACCATGAACCCTTCGCAGCTCATCCACAATGTCTTGAATGATGACCTTCTTATCCGAGTGGGAACGGAGGTCATCATATCCTCTCTCTAACAGGCGCTGCGTAATTAAAAAAGGAATCATTTAATCATAAACATTTAATAAAACTAATATTACACAACTTTAACATTAGCAGAAGTGGAGTACGTCAGGCTATTCCAGAAAGTTGAACAAGCGGTCGGATCTGTCCTGCCGCTAGTTCACTTATTCCCCAGACAGTGGCTTAGCTAGAAATGACTTTGCCCCACAGCTAAATTTTTAATGGGGACAACCTACCTACCACAGAAATATTTTCACAAGCCCTTCCTTTCATGCCACCCACATAACTGTGGATAGTAAAGATCGCTCTCTCAGACCAGGCCCCGCAGCTGTTTCAGCCTCTTCATACACTGTTTATACTGTCACTGTGTATAATTTCATTGTGTAATACTGTTGAGGGGGCCCTGAAAAAATCTTTTAGTCCTCCTCCTCCAGGATGGGCCCCTTCTGGGTCAGGGCCCCCAAGCAGCCCCTCTAAATATGCCACAGCGACAAGAATGACGATACGTCAACATTTACTATAATGGTGGCGGCCAGGGTTGTAACTATCGGGGAAGCAGGAGATGCGTCTGCTTTGCGGCCCTGACCCAGAAGAGGCCCATCCCACAGAAGGAGGGGGACTCAAAGATTTGGTCAGACCCTCCTCGGCAGTATTACACAATGAAATTATGTAACACAAAGACAGTGAAGGTAACGGATGGAACAGCTGCCGGGCCTGCAGCTACACTGCTGGTGGCGAGGGAAAAGTTCCAGCAGCAGCAAGGCAGCACATGGCGAGAGGCAGTCTAACTAAAAGCTCTGCATTTTGTAGTTTAATTACAGGGAACCGCTCGCCGTGCGCTGCCTTGATGCTGCAGTAACTGACCACCACCATGTCATCATCATCACATCATCATCACAAACACCAAACCAACAATTATTATTGTTTGAGAGTGAAATAATACAATTTAAGTTAACGTAAACGTATAAAATCTAAATTGTATTGAAATTGTATGTGTGTGGGGTATAAGCTATTCGATATTGTCCATCTGAGGAGAGATGTACCTGTCTAGTGACGTGATGCATAGTATGGGGTGTAAAGCTGCAGCCCTCCAGCAAACTGCGTCCCTATAGCTGTGGCAAAAATACAACTCCCATCATTCCATGACAGCCTACAGCTATCATCCTATAGTAAGGCATAATGGGAGTTGTAGTTTAAGAACAACTGGACCGCTGTTTGAATAGACTGCGTGTGTGTGTTTGTGTGTTGGGGGTGGGGGGTGGTCAGAGGGGGTGTGGGTCTGAGGGGGGGTTTGGTGGTATGCAGTGTGGGTATATTGTGTGAGTTAGGAAATTAGATATGCAATGTGCATCTGATATAGATTTGTCTGCTAGCCATACATAATGACACGTTGGCCACATGTATGTATGGATAGCATATAAATATACAGCAGATGCCAGTGAAATAGCGCTTTGATGGCAGACCAAACATTTGTCATATCAAAAATGCTTAACTATTTTTTTTAGTAATACAAATGAAATCAAATTTTATCTAGTATGAGTAGATGTTAATGATTATATGAAAAAAAATATTACCTTTAAATGTCACCAATACTTGTTTCAACCTATCATTTATAGCTAATCAAAGTATGTGCTATGCGAATTTAATTGCCATCCAAAAATAGTTTCCACATACAAAGACATCCGAAAAATTCAATTCAATAAACATACATAAGAATATTCGTAAGATATGCCAAACAAGCATGTGCGATAGAATGTACAATTTACTTATACTTACTATGATAAGGGTCTCTTCCTCAGCCTTCTTAAACTTGCTTGCAACCATCTTGCCAATCGCATGCAACAAACTGACGCACGATGGAGTTAAGCTGAAACTGGTTACTTCCGGCCGGGAGTAAATCACGCGCATGCGCATGAGCATACAAACATTTCATTGCCGTTTAAGCTGTGCATTTTTGTGAATATTCGAAGTATTGCTGATATATCAGGTTTTAGAATATTCTTAATATTCGTGGTCAATTAGGTATGTGAATATCTAGAATATTCGTAAAACACACAGCGGATGTAGTGCATTAGTATTTTTAAAATCTTTAATTTAATTACATTTTTTATATTATTGGCTAATGACTAATGCTATATTGCAATAACATTGATTTTTATAATATTCGTCTGATTTTATATTGCAATACAGCGAATATTCGAAACCGTAAATATAGGAAACTTGCATTGCATACACTGGACTGAACATTTACACTGGACTGAACAATAGAGATTAGAGACATTTAATACATCGCAACATGCGACTAAAAATTCGCATATTTCTACGCAAAATATTACAATTAGCGAATATTCGATTTCGGCGAATATTATACGAATATTAGGACGAATATTTGCGAAATATCGCGAAATCGAATATGGCACCTCAAGCTCATCCCTAGCGTTCAGCTGTCTATCTCCCAAACACTGGAGCTAAAGAGGTAGTACCCCCCTACCCACTCGCGATCCCTGGCCCTGAATGCCGGCATTTAAAAATTCCTGGCCATTGAAATGCTGTCAGTCTGGTGGAGACGGAGAGTTTTAAAAACCTTATGGCGGTGGCTGTTCCCAGCCGCCAGTACTTTTCCAGACAAGCCATCCCTTCCCTGCACAACCAAGTGGGGGACAAAATCAGGTGTGCACTGCGCAGCACCATCTGTGGCAAGGTCCACCTAACTACGGATACTTGGACCAGTTAGCACGGTCAGGGACGTTATAGCTCTCTAACAGCACACTGGGTAAATACAGTGGCGGCTGGGCCTGAGACGGATAGCAGTTTGGTGCATGTCCTTCCACCACCGAGGATTGTAGGGCGTTTCTCTTTGCCTCCTGCTGCTTCCTACTCCGCTTTCTCATCATCTACCACCTCCTCATCCGGTCAGCATAACACCTTCACCACCAACTTTAGGACAGAGAGGGGTATACGACAGCAGGCAGTTTCAAAACTTATCTGTTTAAGGGACAAACCCCACACCGCGCAGGAGCTGTGGACGCGCATGGAACAACAGACCGATGAGTGGTTGGTGCCAATGAGCCTCAAGCCCGGCCTTCTGGTGTGCGATAATGGGTGAAATCTCAGCCGGTTTGACGCACAACCCTTTCCTGGCGCATGTGCTGAATTTGGTGGTGCATAAATTCCTGAAAAATTACCCCAATATGTCAGAGCTGCAGCAGAAATTGTGGGCCGTCCCACTCACTGCCTAATATGAAACGTGCCCACAAGGTGGAACTCCACCTTGCACATGCTGCCCAGAATGTGCGACAAGCAGCAGCAGGTGATAGTGGAGTTTCAGCTGCAGCACACACGGGTGAGTCGCTCTGCGGAACAGCACCACTTCACCACCAATGACTGGGCATCCATGTGAGACCTGTGTGCCTTGTTGCACTTTTTCTAGTACTCCACCAAAGTGGCCATTGCCGATGATGACGGTCTCAGCATTACTATCCCACTTCTATTCCTCCTTGAAAAAAGCTTAGGGTCTCCACATCAACCGCCGAGTTGGCCAAATTCTAACTTTTGCTGATTACTGGGTGGTCACGCTGCTGGATCCCTGTTACAAGGACAACGTACCGTCCTTAATTCCGTCAATGGAGCGTGATCGTAAGAGGCGCGAGTATAAGCGCACGCTGGTAGACGGGCTGCTGATGGCATTCCAACCTGACAGCAGGAGCACAGTGGAAGCACAAGGCGAAAGGCAGAGGAAGAGGTCGTCAACGCAGCTGGGGCACCGCCAGCATCTCAGCAGGCAGGGTTAGCATGGCCGAAATGTGGAAAAGCTTTGTTATCATGCCACAACAACCAGCACCACCAGCTGATATGGAGCATCTTAGTAGGAGGCAGCATTTCAGCAATATGGTGGAGCAGTATGTGTGCACACGCCTACACATCCTAACTGATGGATCTGCCCCGTTCAACTTCTGGGTCTCCAAATTGGGCCCATGGCCTGAGCTTACCCTTTACGCCTTGGATGTGCTGACCTGCCCTGCAGCCAGTGTATTGTCTGAACAAGTGTTTAGCACATCTGGGGGCATTATCACAAGCACAGCCGCCTGTCCACAGCCAATGTGGAGAAGCTCACGTTCATTAAAACCAAATTGCAAAAAACAAAATGGCAGCACACCGTTATATATACAAACAATAGAGCTAAGAAATGGGGGTCATTCTAGTTAAAAGTGGTACAATACCGACTATAAATGAGTAATGGAAGCTCTTAGCGCACATACGTGTCGGGCCCATCTACCAGGCGTCAAGGTGGCTTACGCAGATGGGTCCCTAACACTAAATACACTGCCTCACTTTGGACTTACTTAAGCCTACAATATTCAGGGCAGTGTAGGAACGAGCTACAAATGTATTTTGCTCAGAAGTCCCAGGTAGATGGGCGTGTTCAGTCTAAAAGAGGTGCTACCCTCAATATATTGCAAGAAAATTTAGACTAGAACCTTCAGAATCACGGGTGCATATTGTATTACTCATTTATAGTCGGTATTGTACCACTTTTATCTAGCAATATATTGTTTGTATATACAAACCGGATTCCAAAAAAGTTGGGACACTAAACAAATTGTGAATAAAAACTGAATGCAATGATGTGGAGATGGCAAATGTCAATATTTTATTTGTAATAGAACGTAGATGACAGATCAAACGTTGAATCCGAGTAAATGTATCATTTTAAAGGAAAAATACATTGATTCAAAATTTTACGGTGTCAACAAATCCCAAAAAAGTTGGGAATTTCTTAAATGATCCTGAGGGTTATGGAACAAAAAAGTCAAGTGGAAGACCCCAAAAAAATTCATCAGCACTGAGCCGCTGGATCCAATTGGCTATCCGTCAAGACACTGGACAATCCTCGACCCAAATTAAAGTCCTTACTGGTGCTGACTGCAGCCCCATAACCATCAGACGGCATCTGAGACTGAAAGGCTTCAAAAACAAAAAATGTCTTCAAAGACCTCGTCTCTTTAAACGCCACAGAACTGCTTGTTTGGACTTTGCAAGAGAGCACCAAACATGGGACATTCAAAGATGGAAGAAAGTTTTATTCTCTGATGAGAAAAAATTTAACCTTGATGGTCCTGATGGTTTCCAACGTTATTGGCATGACAAGCAGATCCCACCTGAGATGTTTTCTACATGCCACTGTGGAGGGGGCACCATAATGGTCTGGGGTGCTTTTTTCTTCGTGGAACAATAGAGCTTCAGGAAGTGCAGGGGCTTCAAACGGCACGTACAGATGTTGCAGAGAGCATCCTTATGACTGAGTGCCCTCGTCTGTGTGGTAACGACTGGGTTTTTTAACAGGACAACGCTACAGTACACAATGCCCACAGAACAAGGGACTTCTTCCAGGAGAATAACATCACTCTTTTTACCCATCCTGCATGTTCCCCTGATCTAAATCCAATTAAGAACCATTGGGGATGGAAGGCAAGTTTACAAAAATGGACAACAGTTGCAGACAGTAGATGGCCTTCGCGCGGCCATCTTCACCACTTGGAGAAATGTTCCCACGCACCTCATGGAAATGCTTGCATCAAGCATGCCAAAACAAATTTTTGAAGTGATAAACAATAACGGTGGAGATATTCATTACTGAGTTCATGTTTGGAAATTGGATTTCTGTTTTGGGGGGGTTTAGTTTTTTTTTTGGAGGTGTGGTCCTAAACTTTTCATCAGCTGAAAAACAGCCTGTTTCAGTTTATTCATTGTTTTCATTAAATTGAATGCTTAAAAAATGTTTTGTCTCACTCCTATTTCTTCTTTTTGCATGTTGAAGCTCTACTTCGAACCTTGTTAAGATCCAGCTATGCTAAATATGATTTTTTTGCCATTTTTTAAGTGGTCTTAAACTTTTGATCAGGACTGTACATTTCACTAATTCGTCTGTTACATTGTCAGGTTAAATTCACAAATTTTGAGCTTTGATATACCCCTGCTCTACATTGTAGACAGGAAAATACATTTCACTAATTCGTCTGTTACATTGTTGGGTGACATTCACTAATTTGTTACTATGATATACCCCTGCTCTACATTGTGGACGGGGAAAAACATTTCACTAATTCGTCTGTTACATTGTTGGGTGACAAATGCTCATCTTTTGCGCTAGAAAGTACATTTGCGGCCTACACTGCATTTAGGACAGTACGAATGGTAAGTCCAGAACAAGTACAGGCGATAGTAAATTGGTTGGCTGACAGTGCCTCCAGTTCCATCACATTGTCTCCCACCCAGTCCCCTGCTGAAATATCAAAGTTGGCACCTAGAGCCCACGGCCATCTGTCTTTCAACTCACCCCCTTGCAAATCAGGCAAGCAGCCTGAGCCCCAAGTCATGCAGCAGTCTCTTATGCTTTTTGATGACTCTGCTGGCATTGTTTTTGTGGGCCATCCACATAGTCCTGCCCCAGAAGTGGGAGATATTGAATGCACTGATGCCCACCCACTTATATTTCAGGATGAGGACATGGGAAGACCACCGTAACACGTCTCTGATGATGACGAAACAGGTGCCAGCAGCTGCGGCTTTCTGCAGTCTGCAGACCGACAAGGAAGGCAGTGGTAAAGAGTGGGTGGAAGATGATGTGGATGATGATGAGGTGCTAGACCCCACATGGAATCAAGGTCATGCGAGTGACTTGTGCAGTTGGGAGGAAGAGGCGGTAGTTGCACAGAGGCACCAGCACAGCAAAAAAGGGAGCAGGGTTGAAATTCTTGGGTGATATTTTACAATTTTTGTCATGAATAAACACCTGATCTACATAGGTGACAGGGACCTACATTTCAAAAAATCATCTGTTACATTCTCAGGTGACATTTTACCATTTTTGCTGTATACAGGGAACTCTGACAGGGAACAAATTTTTGTAAAATTGTCTGTTCAATTGGGTGACATGAACCCAGTTTTGCCGTGAATAAATCCCTGCTCTGCATAGTTGACAGGGACCGAATTTTTTTTAAAATTGTCTGTTCTATTGGTGGATGACATTAACTCATTTTTGCCAATGAAAAACCTCTGCTCTGCATACGTGACAGGGACTTAAATTGCTAAAATTCGTCTTTAATTGACGCGCTTCCTCTACTTTCATTTGATCCTTCCGCTTTAACAACTTGTACCACATTTCCGCTCGACCACATGTGATCCATTTACCTCCCTTGGATGTGGTATCCCTTTCTCACGCTCCCTCTCCAGCATGGAACCCTGTTTCCCCATTACCCATCATCAACATGGTAGACGCATAAAAGAACATCAAAAGTTGGTAGAGAAGATATCCAATTGGATCGTGGATCTCACGGGGATGTGCAATCAGGCAGACGTTATCTAGAGTCAACAAAGCGGCAGCAGGGCTTCTCCTGTCTAGCGTTTCCAAATCCAAAATACCCTGTCATTCCCTGTAATTTTTTATTAATCATTCCATGAACAGGGCATCTTAAGAGTCCTGTATTGTTATTTATCATCACAACCTCCCGAGTCGGGAGTGGGTAATTGCCACGCGCCCCCTCCTTTACTTGGATGCTTCCGCTTTAACAACTTATCCTACATTTCTGCTTGATCACATTTCATCCATTGACCTCCCTTGGATGTGGTATCCCTTTCTCAGGCTCCCTCTCCGGCATGGAACTCTGATTCCCCATTACCCGTGATCACCATGGTAGGCGCATAAAATTAATCGAAAGTTGATAGTGAAGATATGCAATTGGATCGTGGAAATCACGGGGACGTGCAATATCATACACGTACTGAATGATTGGTCTGCCCCCTTCAACTTCTGGGTCCCCAAATTGGGCACATGACTTGAGCTTGCCCTTTACACCTTGGAGCTGCTGGCCTGCCTTGCAGCGAGTGTCTGAACATTTGTTTGGCACGGCAGGAGTGGCTTATCAAAGAGAAGCGCAGCCGCCTGTCTATAGTCAATGTGGACAAGCTCACGTTCATTAAAATGAACCAGGCAGGGATCCCACAGGACTTGTCCATACCTTGTGCAGAATAGACATGTATACCGGCCTCACCAAGCCATTGTTGTACTCCAGCGCACTTTCTCTTTGTTTTATTTTTTATATTTCCCAATGTTTTGGGGTCAACCCAAATTTGAACAAAAGAAATAAAATAACAAAATAAAATAAAAAAATAAACCAAAAACCAGCGTTGGCTACCTCCTCCTCCTCCACCTACATCACCACATCCACACCACATCCACTGCCTCCTCAACCTCCTACGCCATATGGACCTCCTGCTCCTAGATCAAGATTTTTGTCATCTCCCTATCCACATTTGTTTGTGGAGCACTTGCCATGCTCTTAACCACATTTAGCTGCCATTTGCAGCCCTCTAGCCCTTTCCATTACTTTTTTAGAGCCATTTTTAATTCTGGTCCGCATTGAGGTGTCAAGTTCGGGTCAAGTTTGGGTCCCGAACTCGAACTTTTTGGGAAAGTTCGGCCGAACTCGTCAAACCCAAACATCCAGTTGTCTGCTCAACTCTACCCTATATATATATTATATTATACAGAATATTTAGTTTGGCTACATTTTACTCCTACTGTAACTCCGTTGATCACATCTGCTACAGTATATTATATAGAATATGCAATTTGGCTACTTTTACAATTTACTCCGACCTTACCTCTGCTGATTACATCTATAATCTAAATATAAGTATATATTACCATATATAGTGCCTATATTTCCTTTACAATTGCTATATAGTCACACTGCTGAAGCTTACCATGGGATCTTACAATCATTAAGGCTTCCCATGGGATCTTTACACTAATACTTACCACGTGATCCGGTGGACCAGATGGACATAAGGGATACATAGCGAGCTCTTGATGTAATTATATGTATTTTTATTTTCATGATAGTTTACCTTTATTTATTTATTTCTGTTTCTGTAAGTACTCTTTTGATGTATCATGTGATCTGGATTGACTGATTATAACAATATTTGATATTTGTCCTTATATTATGTTTACCACAGCCATTATGTACTTAAGCGAATCATGTTATTTATGTTATTTTCTTTATTCTGCTATAGTTTGATAAAGGCCAAAATAGTCCAAAACGTAACTAGAATCAGAATCAGATTCAGTAAAGTACGTGATATTCATTCAGCAATGACCAATTGTGATATTTCTTGATTTTTAAAAAAAATATTATTAACAGAGTAGTTACAATGAGTGGCTAAGTATGAGTTCACAGTTCAGTTATTTGGTCAGTTATTTCCATCAGTTATTGTGAGGCAAAACCAGTAATAAAGCCTACTCAGAGATAAGGTATAATGGAAAGATTTGCATCTCTTCTGTGTTGTTAACCTGCACTTAGTTTTGGCTTACAAAAACTTGACCATAAAACACTGGAGAACACTTGCAGTACTATATGCTTATTGTTTATTTCTGAACATTGCATTTTCTATACATGCATACTCAAAGACAATAAAACCAGTGCAGCAGGGGTAGTCCTGTCGATTCTTGGCATATTTGCTGGTTGCGGACGGATCTGGGTTGCAGACGGGCCCCATTATAGTTAATGGGGATGGACGGCAATCATGTAGTTTCCGGCAATGCTGCATCCACAAAGACCTGAAAGGCAGTAACCTATTGGAATATGTTGCCGATCTCATGAACACTAGTGTGAAACTAGCCTTAAAGAGTAGCAGGGTAAGTTTTGCACTCCTGTTTTGTTGCCCAAAAGGAGATCTAACATCCTAAAAAAGGATAGTAGAGATCCGTAGAGATTTTGAAATAGCCAGATGTCAGGAAACCAGTCAGGAAAAAGGGTCACAATTTTATGCAAGCAACACCCATTTCCTGTGAACAGATTGATTGGGACATGGGGGAAGCTAACTGATTATCTAAACATAGATTCTCCTTAAACCAATCAACCCATTTTATCAAGACCCCAGAAACTGACTTTGAATTCACTACAGTAACAACATGAGCTGGTCACAATTTTGTCTATTAAAAATTATGACACAGTAGATGTGGACTACGGTATTTGTAAGCATTCATGCATTTTGAAATTGGTAATTGGCTCAGTGCAGTTTTGGTTCTTTCTATTGTACTTTTTGATTGCAGTGGTTTCCTTTTGTTTATAGCTTCATCCATTCCATTAAACTTTGACCACATATTACTCAGTGAAGTTTCTGCTGTTCTTTCTTTTATTTCTTGTTACTTAAATGACCCATTTAATTCTCTGCACTCTGTGAAACATACACAGATAGGCTGCTCCCACTCACTGCTTACTGCTTCAGAACTGCAATTCTTTATCTAAAAGCACTATACCCCTCTGTTACACCATTGTTTATCAATAGTACAATTATTTTATAAGGAAATGGTTCATTAGCCATTGCCTCTTCCACATATAAAGTACCAAGTGTGAGTTACTGAAAATAAGCATATGTCATTGGGCGTTATGATTTGTGCATTTATAAGTTGTGTTTTTGTAAAACTAAAAACAATATTTTGCTGCAACATTTTTTTTAAATGTTGGTGCCAGATAATGTGTGAGGGTAAGTCTAAAATTGTACTTGAACTTATTTGAATCAACTTTCAGAGAAAGCATCATTTTTCAACATAATCTCCTTAGTCACTGCTGTGCAGGTTTGAAAGCGTTAGGGCTGTTTCACACGAGCGGATGCCGTGCGCACGGCATCCGCTCGTGTGAAACAGCCCTACAGCAGTGTGGTGTAAGAAACAATGACCACCCACTTGTGATTTGCATCAAAGAAGTGTGCAGTGATTTATTTCTTTGTGGTCGTGTCTGGTGCCAATATTTATTGAAGACTGTACATATTATGGAGAAAGTGTTTTGTTGCAAATTTGTGTGTATGAATTGATAGAGAAGGTCAAGGAAGTTTGCACAAGTGTCAGCCATGAAGAAGGAGCCAGGCTCCTGTCCACAGCTGATGACAACATTGAGCATGCACTTGTTATGTTGTATCGATGAGGAACAGTGGATTATGTGGTAAATCATTTGCAAATCAGCCAAGATTCACATCTGAGAGGACAGTGGAGAATTTGTGGTTTGCAGCTCAGCCTACGAGCTCATGCACATGAACGTATTTTTTGTTTGCATCCAGTATCCAATTCACATTTTTTGCAGGTTGCATGCAGACCCATTCACCCATTCACATCAATAGGGCCGCAAAAGATGCGGACAGCACACTGAGTATTTTCCACATCCATATATCCGTCCCGTGGCACCCACAAAAATGAATGAGGATAGGACTGTTCTATTATGGGCCAGACGTTCTGTTCCACAAAATGTGGAACGTATTTAGCGAATCTGCAGTTTGTGGACCACAAAAATGGCTACAGCCATATGCATGAGCCCTAAAACATTTTTTTTATTAGGGAATACAAAAGCTTGTTGACAGATGGACAAAATATATGGGTGCTTTACACCGTGCAGATATCCAATTTCCTGATAGAAAAATAAAATTACAACACAGGCAGGGGGATTGCAGATAAGCCGGAGTGCGGATAATTTTTGACTCGCCCTCAAAGTATGGACAGAACGACACAAAATATTTTGGGGTAAGCCGTGCTGCAAAAATCACATTTTAAAACACAGTAAAGCAGTTGTAACGCCCCAGTGTGGCATTACCACCTCCTTTTGTACCCCCACTATCTGCATTGTGTGATCCTATGTCATCATATATATTTATTTACATTTCCTGCAATGTGTATGTATCCCTTTCCTTGCAAACTACTGTTTTACATGTAATGTGCCTGGTTCACCAGCAGGTGGCAGCAACATTGCCAGTGTGTTAGTTTGTCTGGAGAGGTTGTGTTTTGGCCAGCAGTGCTCTGTCTGCTCTGCTAAGCCCACAAACCTTGCCTGTGAAGTCTACATTGTTGCATATCCCCTCCTTGGCTTGCATTGCCTATATCTAAGCTGAGTGAGCTTGGTGCCAGGAAGAAGTTCCTAGGATTAAAGTAAGAGACAAAATACAGTTAAGTAAAGTTCCAGCAGAAGAGGAAAATTTACAATTTACTCCAGCCAGCATAGCAGCGCAGACAAAGCTACCACATAGCAGAGATGAGATTGATGCAGAAGTGTTTGCCTGCTAGAGTTAAGCCAATACCTGCTGATGACCAAGATACAGTTTGGAAACTGTTTGGATTACCGTTTATGCCAAGTAAAGCTGTATTCTTTGTTACTACAAGTCTGGTCTCAATTATTCCTTCATCAAGTTATTCATCCCTTTTGCACTTGCTTCAGACTACACCATGTCTGAGATCCAATGATATCCAGGTAGGAGCACCGTGACATGTGCATACAACATCTACAGAGACATTTTTGGCTCCTCTACACCACTCTGGCAATCCTACCCTGGGTACCAACACTACCATCTACAAAGGGGACTCTAAGTCCTCGTTGCTTAACTGCAACTGGCATCAAAATTACTAGCTGTATAAGAGGGACATATTCCATATACCGAATACTTTGGTGCTCGCTCATCACTAGTAACTAGTTTATCACACCCGTTGAAATTAGTTGTTCCAATAGCATTTGTCCCTCTCTAATACTGTGGTATCGCAGCAGAACCGCACACAACTGCTACACATTTCAAATTCATTATATAGAAAGTATATTATAGGTATATCATACCCCTGCCTCAATCAGTTTTTTTTTTTCGGGGGGGGGGGGGGGGTTAACTGGTATATCACACCCGTTGCAATTAGTTGTTCCAATAGCATTTGTCCCTTTATATAGATGCGGTATTGCAGCAGAACCGCACACAACTGCTGCATAGTTCAAATGCACTATATAGAAAGTATATTATACAGTCATGTGAAAAAATTAGGACACCCTTTGAAAGCATGTGGTTTTTTGTAACATTTTTAATAAAAGGTTATTTCATCTCCGTTTCAACAATACAGAGAGATTAAAGTAATCCAACTAAACAAAGAAAACTGAAGAAAAGTATTTTCAAGATCTTCTGTAAATGTCATTCTACAAAAATGCCTATTCTAACTGAGGAAAAAGATAGGACACCCTTGCCCCTAATAGCGAGTGTTACCTCCTTTGGCTGAAATAACTGCAGTGAGACGGTTCTTGTAGCCATCTACCAGTCTTCGACATCGGTCTGAGGAAATTTTACCCCACTCCTCAATGCAGAACTTTTTCAGCTGTGAGATGTTTGAGGGGTTTCTTGCACGTACAGCCCTTTTCAAGTCACCCCACAGCATCTCAATGGGATTCAAATCTGGACTTTGACTTGGCCATTCCAGGACTCTCCATTTCTTCTTTTTCAGCCAATCTTTGGTTGATTTACTAGTATGTTTTGGGTCATTGTCATGTTGCATGGTCCAGTTCCGCTTCAGCTTTAATTTTCTAACTGATGGTCTCACATGTTCTTCAAGCACCTTCTGATACACAGTAGAATTCATCGTGGATTCTATGATGGTGAGCTGACCAGGTCCTGCTGCAGCAAAGCAGCCCCAAACCATGACACTTCCACCTCCATGCTTCACAGTTGGTATGAGGTTCTTTTCTTGGAATGCTGTGTTTGGTTTACTCCAAACATGTCCTCTGCTGTTGTGTCCAAATAATTCAATTTTGGACTCATCTGTCCAAAGAACATTATTCCAGAAGTCCTGGTCTTTGTCAACTTTATCTCTGGCAAATGTCAGTCTGGCCTCGATGTTTCTCTTGGAAAGCAA
Organism: Bufo gargarizans; assembly: GCF_014858855.1. NCBI lineage: Eukaryota > Metazoa > Chordata > Amphibia > Anura > Bufonidae > Bufo > Bufo gargarizans. The sequence continues at coordinate 346,026,473 of NC_058083.1, forward strand.
AGGTTTCCTCCTTGCACACCTCCCATGCAAGTTAAACTTGTACAGTCTCTTTCTGATTGTAGAGGCATGTACTTCTACATCAACAGTAGCCAGAGCCTGCTGTAGTTCTCGAGATGACACTTTAGGGTTTTTGGAGACCTCTTTTAGCATCTTGCGGTCTGCTCTTGGGGTGAACTTGCTGGGGCGACCAGTCCTGGGCATGTTGGCAGTTGTTTTGAAAGCCCTCCACTTGTAGACTATCTTCCGGACAGTGGAATGGCTGATTTCAAAATCTTTTGAGATCTTTTTAAATCCCTTCCCAGACTCATAGGCTGCTACAATCTTTTTTCTGAAGTCCTCTGACAGCTCTTTTGCTCTCACCATGGTGCTCACTCTCACTTCAACAGTCAGGAGCACACCAAACTAAATGTCTGAGGTTTAAATAGGGCAAGCCTCATTCAACATGCAGAGTAACGATCTACTAATTATGTGCACCTGGTGTGATATACCTGTGTGAGATCTGAGCCAATTTAAGAGGGAATACATGTGAGGGTGTCCTATCTTTTTCCTCAGTTAGAATAGGCATTTTTGTAGAATGACATTTACAGAAGATCTTGAAAAGACTTTTCTTCAGTTTTCTTTGTTTAGTTGGATTACTTTAATCTCTCTGTATTGTTGAAACGGAGATGAAATAACCTTTTATTAAAAATGTTACAAAAAACCACATGCTTTCAAAGGGTGTCCTAATTTTTTCACATGACTGTAGGTATATAACACACCTGCCTCAATCATTTTTTTTTATTTGGGGGGGGGGGGGGGCAACTGGTATATCACACCCATTGCAATTAGTTGTTCCAATAGCATTTGTCCCTCTATATAGCTGAGGTATCACAGCAGAACCGCACACACACAACTGCTTCACAGTTCAAATGCATTTTATAGAAAGTAAATTATATTTATATCACAACCCCTGCCTCAATCAGTTTTTTTGGGGGGCAACTGGTATATCATATCAGCTGTTGTCCCTCTATATAGCTGCAGTATTGCAGCAGAACCTCACACAACTGCTGCAAAGTACAAATGCTCTATAATATACTTTCTATGTTAGAAAGTATATTATAAGTATATCCCACCCCTCTGCTTATCACACCTATCGATAGCACACCTATACTAGTCCTTAGAGGCAACTTATTATGGACGCGGTGATACCTAATATGTATACTTTTTTTTTATTTATGTAAGTTTTACACAATGATTTCATTTTTGAAACAAAAAAAAATCATGTTTTAGTGTTTCCATAGTCTGAGAGCCATAGTTTTTTCATTTTTTGGGCGATTATCTTGGGTAGGGTATGATTTTTGCGGGATGAGATGATGGTTTAATTGGCACTATTTTGGGGTGCATATGACTTTTTGATCGCTTGCTATTACACTTTTTATGATGTAAGGTGACAAAAAATGGTTTATTTAGCACAGTTTTAATTTTTTATTTTTTACGGGGTTCATCTGAGAGGTTAGGTCATGTGATATTTTTATAGAGCCGGTCGATACGGATGCAATGATACCTAATATGTATGCTTTTTTATTTATTTATGTAAGTTTAACCCAATAATATCATTTTTGAAACAAAAAAATAATCGTCTCCATATTTTGAGAGCCATAGTTTTTTCAGTTTTTGGGCGATTATCCTAGGTAGGGTCTCATTTTTACGGGATGAGATGACGGTTTGATTGGCACTGTTTTGGGGTGATATGACTTTTTGATTGCTCGCTATTACACTTTTTATGATGTAAGGTGACAAAAAATTGTTTATTTAGCACAGTTTTTATTTTTTATTTTTTACGGTGTTCATCTGAGGGGTTAGGTCATGTGATATTTTTATAGAGCCGGTCGATACGGACGCGGCAATACCTAATATACCTAATATGTTTATTTTTACTTGAAACTTTACATTCTTTGGGGGGAAAACTTTATTTTTTCAACTTTTTTTTTCACTTTATTTTTGTGTCCCACTTTGGGACTTCAACTTTTTGGGGTCTAATCCTTTACAATGCATTGCAATACTTCTGTATTGCAATGCATTGGCTGTATGAGTAATATAGTGAGTACTACTAATACAGCTTCCGGCCTGTGAGATGCAGGGGGCTGGATCTCACAGGCTCGTCACCGGAAGGCAGCGCCGATGCCTAAGGAAGGCATCGCGCTGCCTTCCATGCCATCAGGTCCCCTCTACAGCCCCATGGGGACCCAATGGCACTGCCGCCGCCCGCAACATGAAAAGCTGCAAACCGCAGGTCTGAATTGACCTGCGGTTTGCATCGATCGCCGACACGGGAGGGGGGGGTTCACGGGACGCTCCGCGCATTTAGCCAAGGTGCAGGTCAATTAAGTACTAGGACATCAGGGCGTACCTGTACATCCTGTGTCCGGAAGAGGCTAAACGGGCGGTCACTGTGAAAGTTACTGCTAAAGGGGCAGTCACTGTGAAAGTCAGTGTTAAAGGGTCGGGCACTGCGGAGTTCACTGTTAAAGAGGTGGGTAATATGGAGGTCACTGTTAAAGGGGCGGCCAGTATGAAGGTCACTGTTAAAGGGATGATAAAGGGGCGGGCACTGTGGAGGTCACTGTTAAAGGGGCGGGCACTGTGGAAGTCACTGTTAAAGGGGAGGGCACTGTGAAGGTCACTGTTAAAGGGGCGGTTACTATTAAAGGGACGGGCAGTGTGGAGGTCACTGTAAAGGGTGGGGGCACTGTGAAGGTCACTGTTAAAGGAGCGGGCACTCTGGAGGTCACTGTTAAAGGGGTGGTCAATGTTAAAGGGGTGGGCACTGTGGAGGTCACTGTTAAAAGGGCAGGTACTGAGGAGGTCACTGTTAAAGGGGCAGGAACTGTGGAAGTCACTGTTAAAGGGGAGGGTACTGTGAAGGTCACTGTTAAAGGGGCGGCCATTATGAAGGTCACTGTTAAAGGGGCGGTCACTATTATAAGGATGGGCAGTGTGGTGGGCACTGTGGAGGTCACTCTTAAAGTGGCGGGCACTCTGGAGGTAACTGTTAAAGGGGTGGTCAAAGTTAAAGGGGTGGGCACTGTGGAGTTCACTGTTATAGGGGCAGATACTAAGGAGGCAACTGTTAAAGGGGCGGACACTTTAAAGGTCATTGTTAAAGGGGCAGGCACTGTGGCGATCACTGTTAAAGGGGCGGTCCCTATTAAAGGGATGGGCAGTGTGGCGGTCACTGTAAAAGACGGGGGGCACTGTGGAGGTCACTGTTAAAATTGCAGTCACTGTTAAAGGGGTGGGCATTGTGGAGGTGACTGTAGAGGTCACTGTTAAAGAAGCGGATACTATGGAAGTCACTATTAAAGGTGTGGGCATTGTGAAGGTCACTGTTACAGGGGCGGTCACTGTTAAAGGGGCGGGCACTGTGGATGTCACTGTTAAAGGGGTGGGCACTGTGTAGGTCTCTGTTAAAGGGGAAGGCACTGTGGAGGTCACTGTTAAAGGGGTGGCCTTTATGAAGGTCACTGTTAAAGGGGTGGTCAATGTTAAAGGGGTGGGCACTGTTGAGGTCACTGTTAAAGGGGAGGGCACTGTGGAAGACACTGTTAAAGAAGCAGGCACTGTGGAGGTCACTGTTTAAGGGGCCATCACTATGAAGGTCACTGTGGCACTGTGCAGGTCACTGTTAAAGATGCAGTCGCTGTTAAATGGGTGGGCATTGTGGAGATCACTGTTAAAGGGTCGGGCACTGTGGAGGTCAATGTTAAAGGGGCGGGCACGGTGGAGATCACTGTTAAAAGGACGGGCACTGTGGAGGTCATTGTTAAAGGGGCGGGTACTGTAGAGGTCACTGTTATGGGGGATACCACTGATATCTCTCTCTCTTTTTTTTTTTTTAAGTAACTGGCTGTGTAGCTATTATAGCTGAGTGGTTAATTGCCTTGCCTCTAATACAGAAGGTCATGAGCTTGAATCCCAGCAGAAACTTTTCTGAAATACAGGTTAACTTAGATTTAAATAAACTGGGGTGTCCTCAAGCACTGACTCGATATATGGACATAGCTATGTATGGAGTCAGAACAGGGACTCATAAGCTGAACTAGAGTCCAGACACCCTCCCCTCTTCAGAAAAGAGAGTGCCTGGGGTTCTCCCATTGACTTCTATTGTGCTCGGGTGCTTGGTAGAACACCCGAGCATCGCAAAGTGTTCTACTTGAGCACACAAGCACTTTGGTGCTCACTCAACACTAGTCCTCATGCGATTTCCACCCTCACCACTCTGTGAGTGGGCCACTGTGATGATGACTCATGCGATTCCCACCCTCACCACTCTGTGACTGGGCCACTGTGTTGACTCTTCATGCAATACCTCATGTGATTCCCAACCTCACCGCTCTTTGACTGGGACACTGTGTTGACTCCCTATACTGTTGCCACCTCATCACTTGGTCATGGGGGTGCTACTTGTTTCAGCGTGTAACAGAACAGGTTCTGTAGAAATCTATGTGGACGGCTAATGGCGGTGTAAAAGATGTGCACTTCTTCTTGATGCTAACAATGACCATTAAGTTCACACTTTAATTATTTGGTCAGTTTTGGCCCTGTAACTGACCAAATAAGTGAAGTGTGAAGTGATTCTAACAGTAACACCTATCATCTGCATGTCATACTGACTCACTGTACTGTTTCACTAGCACAGTGGACTCCCTATGCATGTTTCTGCAATGCACAGTTTTCTACACTACTATGCAGGCTCTCAGCAGCTAGTAAATAGATATTTTGTAATGCGATTTGCCACAAATAAATTCAGATGAAAGCAAATCATTTTGGAAAATTTGCCGAACTGATTGAATCGAATTTTTTAGAAATTCGCTCATCTCTATCTCTGGGGCCTCCCATTTCACTTGGTCATTTTTTACATGTTTCTTCACCTTGTTTAGGGTCTGATTAGACACAATTTGGAAAGAAACCACCCTGTCTATATAAGGTCTCCCTGCTAACAATGCATATCAGAGAAAAAAAACAAGCCATGTGGAGGAAAGAACTGCCTGTAGAGCTCAGAAACAATTGTGTTCCAGCTCAGATCTGGAGAAGGGTACAAACACATTTATTGCTGTACTGAAAGTTCCTATGCAGTGGCTTCCTTAATCTTCTTATAGCTGGCCACCCATCCAAACTAAGAGAAAGAAGACCAAGAACTCAATGGTCATTCTGGCTGAACTCTGAGATCCTGTGTGTCGATAGGAGAAACTTACAGAAGGTCAACCACCATTGCAGCACTCCACCAATCTGTTATTTATGTAAGAGTGGACAGAAAGAAGCCTCTCCTCAGTAAAAGAGATATCAAAGTTTGCAATAAAGCAACTAAAGTACTCTCAGACTGAGAAACAAGATTCTCTGGTCTGATTAAACCAAGATTCAACTTTTTGGCCTCAATTCGAGTGTCATGTCCGGAGGAAACCAGGCAATGCTCAACACCTGCCTAGTACCATCCATACAGGGGTGTGTGGTGGTGGCAGAATTATACTGTGGGGGTCTTTCAGCAGCTTGGAGAAAGAGACTGGTCAGATTTGAGGGAAAGCTAAATGGAGCAAAGTATAGAGATATTCTTGATGAAAGCCTAGTTTAGAGTGCTCTGGACCTCAGACTGGGTAACTGGTTCACCTTAAGTACACAACCAAGACAATACAGGAGTGGCTTAGGGACAACTCTGTAAATGTCCTTGACTGGCCTATCAGAATCAAATCCAAATTCATTACACCCAAGAAGACTGGAGACTGTAATTGCTACCAAAGGTGCTTAAAATAAGTACAGAGTAAAAGGTCTTAATACTTGAGTCAATGATATATTTTAGTTTTTCCTTTTCAATAAAACAGAAAACATTTTGAACATTCTGTTTTCACTTTGTCATTATGAGATATTGAGTGTAGAATAATGTTAAAAAGCCGTTTGTTTTTTTTACATTTTATTTTACCACAAAGCTGCAGCATAATAAAATGGGGAAATGTTTAGGCTGGTTGTACTTGATCAGGTCACTGTAATTGTAGTTACCATTTTACAGCTGAGAATAAATGCTGACAATTAGTTAATATCTGCAGGGGTGGACACAGATAGCAGAAAGACTGGGAAAAAGTACTATATGAGCCTTTGACCTCTAATAGCTCATCATAGATTACCCCTAAAATGCAATACATTAAATGTGAGTTAAGAAATTATGTTGCATATATACATATATACATATATATATATATATATATATATATATCCATAGAAAAGGTTAGGCAGCACATGCAGAAATGATTGTACGGTGCCCGCGGTGGTCCCTCGATACAGGACGGATAAATAATAGAAAGTCTGCAGCACTCCTTGCTGGGGGTATATATATATATCTTCAAACTAATGGGAGCTTTTAGGGTGGCAGGGTCCCCCTTACTTACTGGGCCTCTGCACATATCAGTATATTCACCTATAGGCAGATAGGGGTAAATTTATCAAAACTAGTGCAAAGGAAACAGGCTTAGCTTCCCATTGCAACCAAACAAATTCAACCTTCCATTTTTTAAAGCTATCTTGGAAAATGAAAGGTGGAATCGATCGGTTGCTATGGGCAACTTGCCAGTTTTCCTTTATATCAGTTTTGATAATTTTTTCCCTTATTACTTACAATTTGTAAACTTTATAGTTTCCAATTTGTTCATTAAAATGTTGGTTGTTCTTGATTTTTAAGTCTTAAAGAAAAAAATGAAAGATTCAAGTTGGCAACCCCTATTCTGTGTATAGAACCTTATCAAGAGAAGGTTTAGAAAATAGAATGGATGCCTCCTTACCATCTTCCTTTCATAATCCTTAGGTTGATTCTTCACACCCATATTTGTGGGAGGAGCTAAGCGAGGAACAGAATAGGCATGCCTACGGACTGTCCTAACCCAACTGGCTGGAGTGTGCCCGGCGCCAGTGACGAGGTAAGGCCTGAATAGTGGCCAAAAGAACTGGTACGTAGCAGGGAGTGAAGCATTTATTGAAGCATAGTGTGAACTATAATGCCAAAGAACAAAAGGCTCTGGAGATCTCCGCCCGTGGATTCGGAATGTACCTTGTGAAGCAGGACGACTAGGGATGAGCGAACTCGAACTGTATAGTTCGGGTTCGTACCGAATTTTGGGGTGTCCGTGACACGGACCCGAACCCGGACATTTTCGTAAAAGTCCGGGTTCGGGTTCGGTGTTCGTCGCTTTCTTCGCGCTTTTGTGACGCTTTCTTGGCGCTTTTTGAAAGGCTGCAAAGCAGCCAATCAACAAGCGTCATACTACTTGCCCCAAGAGGCCATCACAGCCATGCCTACTATTGGCATGGCTGTGATTGGCCAGAGCACCATGTGACCCAGCCTCTATTTAAGCTGGAGTCACATAGCGCCGCCCGTCACTCTGCTCTGATTAGCGTAGGGAGAGGTTGCGGCTGCGACAGTAGGGCGAGATTAGGCAGATTAACTCCTCCAAAGGACTTGATTAACTGATCGATCTGCAGCTGTGGATCATTGAGCTGCTGATCCTCAATTGCTCACTGTTTTTAGGCTGCACAGACCGTTTGTCAGTCTCATTTTTCTGGGGTGATCGGCGGCCATTTTGTGTCTTGTGGTGCGCCAGCACAAGCTGCGACCAAGTGCATTTAACCCTCAATGGTGTGGTTGTTTTTTGGCTAAAGCCTACATCAGGGTGAAGCTGTCACACCAAGTGCATTTAACCAGCAATAGTCTGTTCATTTTTTGGCCATATACAAAATCAGGGGCAAGCTGCGCCTGTCACCAAGTGCATTTAACCCTCAATGGTGTGGTTGTTTTTTGGCTAAAGCCTACATCAGGGTGAAGCTGTCACACCAAGTGCATTTAACCAGCAATAGTCTGTTCATTTTTTGGCCATATACAAAATCAGGGGCAAGCTGCGCCTGTCACCAAGTGCATTTAACCCTCAATGGTGTGGTTGTTTTTTGGCTAAAGCCTACATCAGGGTGAAGCTGTCACACCAAGTGCATTTAACCAGCAATAGTCTGTTCATTTTTTGGCCATATACAAAATCAGGGGCAAGCTGCGCCTGTCACCAAGTGCATTTAACCCTCAATGGTGTGGTTGTTTTTTGGCTAAAGCCTACATCAGGGTGAAGCTGTCACACCAAGTGCATTTAACCAGCAATAGTCTGTTCATTTTTTGGCCATATCCCAGTCTAATTCTGTCACTAAATCCATACCGGTCACCCAGCGCCTAAATACTAGGCCTCAAATTTATATCCAGCTAAATCTGTCCCTAGTGCTGTAGCTGGGCGAGTTATTTAGTGTCCGTTCAAGCACATTTCTTGTTCTGGGTTGAAATACAATTCCCAATTTAGCAATTTCATAATTTAGTGGTTCCTGCTATATCAGAGCTATTTGAAATCTATCCCAAAAAGGGTATATAATATTGAAGGTGCACATTGGGTCATTCAGAATAACTTCACACACACCCGCTACTGTGTATTTCCAAGTCTAATTCTGTCACTAAACCCATACCTGTCACCCAGCGCCTAAATACTAGGCCTCAAATTTAAATCCCTCTAAATCTCTCGTTACCCACCGCTGTACTGTTGTTGCTGGGCAAGATATTTAGTGTCCGTCAAAGCACATTTTTTGTTCTGGGTTGAAGTACAATTCCCAATTTAGCAATTTCATAATTTAGTGGTTTCTGCTATATCAGAGCTATTTGAAATCTATCCCTAAAAGGGTATATAATATTGAAGGTGCACATAGGGTCATTCAGAATAACTTCACACACACGCTTCTGTGCATTTCCAAGTCTAATTCTGTCACTAAATCCATACCGGTGACCCAGCGCCTAAATACTAGGCCTCAAATTTAAATCCCTCTAAATCTCTCGTTACCCACCGCTGTACTGTTGTTGCTGGGCAAGATATTTAGTGTCCGTCAAAGCACATTTTTTGTTCTGGGTTGAAGTACAATTCCCAATTTAGCAATTTCATAATTTAGTGGTTTCTGCTATATCAGAGCTATTTGAAATCTATCCCTAAAAGGGTATATAATATTGAAGGTGCACATAGGGTCATTCAGAATAACTTCACACACACGCTTCTGTGCATTTCCAAGTCTAATTCTGTCACTAAATCCATACCGGTGACCCAGCGCCTAAATACTAGGCCTCAAATTTAAATCCCTCTAAATCTCTCGTTACCCACCACTGTACTGTTGTTGCTGGGCAAGATATTTAGTGTCCGTCAAAGCACATTTTTTGTTCTGGGTTGAAGTACAATTCCCAATTTAGCAATTTCATAATTTAGTGGTTTCTGCTATATCAGAGCTATTTGAAATCTATCCCTAAAAGGGTATATAATATTGAAGGTGCACATAGGGTCATTCAGAATAACTTCACACACACGCTTCTGTGCATTTCCAAGTCTAATTCTGTCACTAAATCCATACCGGTGACCCAGCGCCTAAATACTAGGCCTCAAATTTAAATCCCTCTAAATCTCTCGTTACCCACCGCTGTACTGTTGTTGCTGGGCAAGATATTTAGTGTCCGTCAAAGCACATTTTTTGTTCTGGGTTGAAGTACAATTCCCAATTTAGCAATTTCATAATTTAGTGGTTCCTGCTATATCAGAGCTATTTGAAATCTATCCCAAAAAGGGTATATAATATTGAAGGTGCACATTGGGTCATTCAGAATAACTTCACACACACCCGCTACTGTGTATTTCCAAGTCTAATTCTGTCACTAAACCCATACCTGTCACCCAGCGCCTAAATACTAGGCCTCAAATTTAAATCCCTCTAAATCTCTCGTTACCGCTGTACTGTTGTAGCTGGGAAAGTTATTTAGTGCCCGTCAAAGCACATTTTTTGTTCTGGGTTGAAGTACAATTCCCAATTTAGCAATTTCATAATTTAGTGGTTCCTGCTATATCAGAGCTATTTGAAATCTATCCCAAAAAGGGTATATAATATTCAAGGTGCACATTGGGTCATTCAGAATAACTTCACACACACGCTTCTGTGCATTTCCAAGTCTAATTCTGTCACTAAATCCATACCGGTCACCCAGCGCCTAAATACTAGGCCTCAAATTTATATCCCGCTGAATTTGAATACAATACATTGGGCCAAATAATATATTTGTTGTTGTGGTGAACCATAACAATGAGAAAAACATCTAGTAAGGGACGCGGACGTGGACATGGTCGTGGTGGTGTTAGTGGACCCTCTGGTGCTGGGAGAGGACGTGGCCGTTCTGCCACATCCACACGTCCTAGTGTACCAACTACCTCAGGTCCCAGTAGCCGCCAGAATTTACAGCGATATATGGTGGGGCCCAATGCCGTTCTAAGGATGGTAAGGCCTGAGCAGGTACAGGCATTAGTCAATTGGGTGGCCGACAGTGGATCCAGCACGTTCACATTATCTCCCACCCAGTCTTCTGCAGAAAGCGCACAGATGGCGCCTGAAAACCAACCCCATCAGTCTGTCACATCACCCCCATGCATACCAGGGAAACTGTCTCAGCCTCAAGTTATGCAGCAGTCTCTTATGCTGTTTGAAGACTCCGCTGGCAGGGTTTCCCAAGGGCATCCACCTAGCCCTTCCCCAGCGGTGAAAGACATAGAATGCACTGACGCACAACCACTTATGTTTCCTGATGATGAGGACATGGGAATACCACCTCAGCATGTCTCTGATGATGACGAAACACAGGTGCCAACTGCTGCGTCTTTCTGCAGTGTGCAGACTGAACAGGAGGTCAGGGATCAAGACTGGGTGGAAGACGATGCAGGGGACGATGAGGTCCTAGACCCCACATGGAATGAAGGTCGTGCCACTGACTTTCACAGTTCGGAGGAAGAGGCAGTGGTGAGACCGAGCCAACAGCGTAGCAAAAGAGGGAGCAGTGGGCAAAAGCAGAACACCCGCCGCCAAGAGACTCCGCCTGCTACTGACCGCCGCCATCTGGGACCGAGCACCCCAAAGGCAGCTTCAAGGAGTTCCCTGGCATGGCACTTCTTCAAACAATGTGCTGACGACAAGACCCGAGTGGTTTGCACGCTGTGCCATCAGAGCCTGAAGCGAGGCATTAACGTTCTGAACCTGAGCACAACCTGCATGACCAGGCACCTGCATGCAAAGCATGAACTGCAGTGGAGTAAACACCTTAAAACCAAGGAAGTCACTCAGGCTCCCCCTGCTACCTCTTCTGCTGCTGCCGCCTCGGCCTATTCTGCTGCTGCCGCCTCGGCCTCTTCCTCCGCCTCTGGAGGAACGTTGGCACCTGCCGCCCAGCAAACAGGGGATGTACCACCAACACCACCACCACCACCTCCGTCACCAAGCGTCTCAACCATGTCACACGCCAGCGTTCAGCTCTCCATCTCACAAACATTTGATAGAAAGCGTAAATTCCCACCTAGCCACCCTCGATCCCTGGCCCTGAATGCCAGCATTTCTAAACTACTGGCCTATGAAATGCTGTCATTTAGGCTGGTGGACACAGACAGCTTCAAACAGCTCATGTCGCTTGCTGTCCCACAGTATGTTGTTCCCAGCCGGCACTACTTCTCCAAGAGAGCCGTGCCTTCCCTGCACAACCAAGTATCCGATAAAATCAAGTGTGCACTGCGCAACGCCATCTGTAGCAAGGTCCACCTAACCACAGATACGTGGACCAGTAAGCACGGCCAGGGACGCTATATCTCCCTAACTGCACACTGGGTAAATGTAGTGGCAGCTGGGCCCCAGGCGGAGAGCTGTTTGGCGCACGTCCTGCCGCCGCCAAGGATCGCAGGGCAACATTCTTTGCCTCCTGTTGCCACCTCCTCCTTCTCGGCTTCCTCCTCCTCTTCTTCCACCTGCTCATCCAGTCAGCCACACACCTTCACCACCAACTTCAGCACAGCCCGGGGTAAACGTCAGCAGGCCATTCTGAAACTCATATGTTTGGGGGACAGGCCCCACACCGCACAGGAGTTGTGGCGGGGTATTGAACAACAGACCGACGAGTGGTTGCTGCCGGTGAGCCTCAAGCCCGGCCTGGTGGTGTGTGATAATGGGCGAAATCTCGTTGCAGCTCTGGGACTAGCCAATTTGACGCACATCCCTTGCTTGGCGCATGTGCTGAATTTGGTGGTGCAGAAGTTCATTCACAACTACCCCGACATGTCAGAGCTGCTGCATAAAGTGCGGGCCGTCTGTTCGCGCTTCCGGCGTTCACATCCTGCCGCTGCTCGCCTGTCTGCGCTACAGCGTAACTTCGGCCTTCCCGCTCACCGCCTCATATGCGACGTGCCCACCAGGTGGAACTCCACCTTGCACATGCTGGACAGACTGTGCGAGCAGCAGCAGGCCATAGTGGAGTTTCAGCTGCAGCACGCACGGGTCAGTCGCACTACAGAACAGCACCACTTCACCACCAATGACTGGGCCTCCATGCGAGACCTGTGTGCCCTGTTGCGCTGTTTCGAGTACTCCACCAACATGGCCAGTGGCGATGACACCGTTATCAGCGTTACAATACCACTTCTATGTCTCCTTGAGAAAACACTTAGGGCGATGATGGAACAGGAGGTGGCCCAGGAGGAGGAGGAGGAGGATGAGGAAGAGGGGTCATTTTTAGCACTTTCAGGCCAGTCTCTTCGAAGTGACTCAGAGGGAGGTTTTTTGCAACAGCAGAGGCCAGGTACAAATGTGGCCAGCCAGGGCCCACTACTGGAGGACGAGGAGGACGAGGATGAGGAGGAGGTGGAGGAGGATGAGGATGAAGCATGGTCACAGCGGGGTGGCACCCAACGCAGCTCGGGTCCATCACTGGTGCGTGGCTGGGGGGAAAGGCAGGACGATGACGATACGCCTCCCACAGAGGACAGCTTGTCCTTACCCCTGGGCAGCCTGGCACACATGAGCGACTACATGCTGCAGTGCCTGCGCAACGACAGCAGAGTTGCCCACATTTTAACCTGTGCGGACTACTGGGTTGCCACCCTGCTGGATCCACGCTACAAAGACAATGTGCCCACCTTACTTCCTGCACTGGAGCGTGATAGGAAGATGCGCGAGTACAAGCGCACGTTGGTAGACGCGCTACTGAGAGCATTCCCAAATGTCACAGGGGAACAAGTGGAAGCCCAAGGCCAAGGCAGAGGAGGAGCAAGAGGTCGCCAAGGCAGCTGTGTCACGGCCAGCTCCTCTGAGGGCAGGGTTAGCATGGCAGAGATGTGGAAAACTTTTGTCAACACGCCACAGCTAACTGCACCACCACCTGATACGCAACGTGTTAGCAGGAGGCAACATTTCACTAACATGGTGGAACAGTACGTGTGCACACCCCTCCACGTACTGACTGATGGTTCGGCCCCATTCAACTTCTGGGTCTCTAAATTGTCCACGTGGCCAGAGCTAGCCTTTTATGCCTTGGAGGTGCTGGCCTGCCCGGCAGCCAGCGTTTTGTCTGAACGTGTATTCAGCACGGCAGGGGGCGTCATTACAGACAAACGCAGCCGCCTGTCTACAGCCAATGTGGACAAGCTGACGTTCATAAAAATGAACCAGGCATGGATCCCACAGGACCTGTCCGTCCCTTGTCCAGATTAGACATTAACTACCTCCCCATAACCATATATTATTGGACTCCAGGGCACTTCCTCATTCAATCCTATTTTTATTTTCATTTTACCATTATATTGCGATGCTACCCAAAGTTGAATGAACCTCTCCTCTGCCTGTGTGCTAGGCCTAAATATATGCCAATGGACTGTTGCAGTGGTGGCTGACATGAAGCCTGATTCTCTGCTATGACATGCAGACTAATTCTCTGCTGACATGAAGCCAGATTGTCTGTTACGGGACCTCTCTCCTCTGCCTGGGTGCTGGGCCTAAATTTATGACAATGGACTGTTGCAGTGGTGGCTGACGTGAAGCCTGATTCTCTGCTATGACATGCAGACTGATTCTCTGCTGACATGAAGCCAGATCGTCTGTTACGGGACCTCTCTGCTCTGCCTGTGTGCTAGGCCTAAATATATGCCAATGGACTGTTGCAGTGGTGGGTGACGTGAAGCCTCATTCTCTGCTATGACATGCAGACTGATTCTCTGCTGACATGAAGCCAGATTGTCTGTTACGGGACCTCTCTGCTCTGCCTGTGTGCTAGGCCTAAATATATGCCAATGGACTGTTGCAGTGGTGGGTGACGTGAAGCCTCATTCTCTGCTATGACATGCAGACTGATTCTCTGCTGTCATGAAGCCAGATTGTCTGTTACGGGACCTCTCTGCTCTGCCTGTGTGCTAGGCCTAAATATATGCCAATGGACTGTTGCAGTGGTGGCTGACGTGAAGCCTCATTCTCTGCTATGACATGCAGACTGATTCTCTGCTGACATGAAGACAGATTCTCTGTTACGGGACCTCTCTCCTCTGCCTGTGTGCTAGGCCTAAATATATGCCAATGGACTGTTGCAGTGGTGGGTGACGTGAAGCCTCATTCTCTGCTATGACATGCAGACTGATTCTCTGCTGTCATGAAGCCAGATTGTCTGTTACGGGACCTCTCTGCTCTGCCTGTGTGCTAGGCCTAAATATATGCCAATGGACTGTTGCAGTGGTGGGTGACGTGAAGCCTCATTCTCTGCTATGACATGCAGACTAATTCTCTGCTGACATGAAGACAGATTCTCTGTTACGGGACCTCTCTCCTCTGCCTGTGTGTGTGCTGGGCCTAAATATATGCCAATGGACTGTTGCAGTGGTGGCTGACGTGAAGCCTCATTCTCTGCTATGACATGCAGACTGATTCTCTGCTGACATGAAGCCAGATTCTCTGTTACGGGACCTCTCTCCTCTGCCTGTGTGCTAGGCCTAAATATATGCCAATGGACTGTTGCAGTGGTGGCTGACGTGAAGCCTCATTCTCTGCTATGACATGCAGACTAATTCTCTGCTGACATGAAGACAGATTCTCTGTTACGGGACCTCTCTCCTCTGCCTGGGTGCCGGGGCCTAAATATCTGAGAATGGACTGTTCCAGTGGTGGGTGACGGGAAGCCAGATTCTCTGCTATGGAACCTCTCTCCAATTGATTTTGGTTAATTTTTATTTATTTAATTTTTATTTTAATTAATTTCCCTATCCACATTTGTTTGCAGGGGATTTACCTACATGTTGCTGCCTTTTGCAGCCCTCTAGCCCTTTCCTGGGCTGTTTTACAGCCGTTTTAGTGCCGAAAAGTTCGGGTCCCCATTGACTTCAATGGGGTTCGGGTTCGGGACGAAGTTCGGATCGGGTTCGGATCCCGAACCCGAACATTTCCGGGATGTTCGGCCGAACTTCTCGAACCCGAACATCCAGGTGTTCGCTCAACTCTAAGGACGACCGCCAACGACCCATCTTGCGGATGACATGCGCCGGTACCTGGTGACTTGATGCTGCGGATGCGGCCCCTATGCGGAAGGAGTGCCCGGATATCGTGCTAGGGTTGAAACTCAGCCCTGCAGCCAGGGTACGGATGTTGGAGATGGACAGGGTTGAAGACAGGGGCCTACCGTTGATCGGGAGCAACGGGTCGTCTAGATCGGAAGATTGAAGGGAGGCCAGGAGCTCCTTGAGCACCTTGATAGGACACCAGCAGGTGGCCGTAGGGAAATTCCACCTCTGTGGGAGGACCGGTCTGACTGGTCTTTGAAGATGGGATGGATAGGATGAAGTGATCAGAGTGCCAGGTGAGATGTCGCCTGAGCAGGGTTGTACGGGAGATAGCGCTGCAGGTGAACTCCCCGGGCCTGAGTAACCCATAGAGTAGGGTGCAATGTGTTATTGGAGCATCATGGAACCCATGAAACCCAAAGAATAAAAGGCTCTGACAATCTCAAATCGCGGATTGGGAATGTACCTAGCGTAGCAGGATGACCGTTAACGACCCATTTTGCGGATGACGTGGCCGATACCTGATGACTGGATGCTGCGGAAGCGGCCCCAACGTGGGGGGAGTGCCCGGATGCCGTGCTAGGGTTGAACCCCAACTCAGCCGCCAGGGGGCGGATAATGGAGACAACCTGGGCCGAAGAAGGGGGCCTACCGTTGATCGGGAGCAACGGGTCGTCTAACGCGGGAGACTGGAGTGAGGCCAGGAGCTCTTGGAGTGCCTTGGCGGGACACCAACAGTTGGCCGTAGGGAAGAACTCTACCTCGGTGGGAGGACCAGCCTGATTGGATTTGGTGGCTGGGATGGACAGTATAAGGTGGACCGAATGCCAGGCGAGATGTCGCCTGAGCAGGGTTGCACGGTTGACCGTGCCGCACGTGAACTCCCCGGGTCTAAGAACCCATAGGACCCTAGGTATGTGGCTGCTTTGATGATGATGCTTGCTGAGTGCCCAAAAGGGAGACCGTCTAGGGCTACGGACAATCTGCGGAAAGCTCGCCTGACACGGGTTGCCTACGCACCTGGACTGCCGCGCTAACCCTGAGGGTGGCTTTGAGGCCTGATGGCCTCCCCCACCTCCACCCGAGGATGTTTTTTTTTTTTTTTTTTTTTTCTTCCCGGAGACTGAGGAGCCGGGAAGTGACAGACCTGCCCTGGGCATGATCGTAAATGCACAGTTGAGGAACCCTGACGGGGACCGGAGCTCCCACTTGGACAGGACCCTGGAAGAAGTTGCGGAAGAAACGGCGGCCTGGATCTTAGCCAGCTTGGCGGCCGCCACGGGGGCCTCAAGCCTGGCGAAAAGCTGGAGCAACTAGCCCAGCCCAAGGGGATGCCCCGAGGTCCCCTGATGATCAGGAATCAGGGTGCAGACTGCCCAGGTGAGACTGAGCAAACCATGACGTAGCAAAGAACAGGAGAATGCCGCTTTAGTGGGAGCAGAGTACAATACCTGATGTAATAACAACTATCAAGATAATGGGTGACCATGTCCAAACCCCCGTGATGCACCCGGATCCCATGCAATCAGGGATTCACACATGCGGAACCCGAACTGGGTAAAACAGGAACCACTGGATACTGCTGGAAAACCCTGAGCGTTTCAGGCAAATATAACGAATCCAGAGTAATTCAGGCAAATGTGTACCACCAGTGGGAAAAGACCTGAGCGATTCAGGCAAATGCAAACAACCTGTGGGAAAAAGACCTGAGCGTTTCAGGCACATATAACGGATCCAGAGTGATCCAGGCAAATGTGTACCACCAGTGGGAAAAGACCTGAGCGATTCAGGCAAATGCAAACAACCTGTGGGAAAAAGACCTGAGCGTTTCAGGCACATATAACGGATCCAGAGTGATCCAGGCAAATGTGTATCACCAGTGGGAAAAGACCTGAGCGATTCAGGCAAATGCGAACAACCTGCGGGAAAAAGACCTGAGCGAATCGGGCAAATGCGAACAACCTGCGGGAAAAAGACCTGAGCGATTCAGGCAAATGCAAACAACCTGTGGAAAAAGAGCTGAGTGATTCAGGCACATGCGAACAACCTGTGGGAAGAAAGAACTGAATCAAGAAAATACATACAACCTGGAAATACCGCCAACCTGAAAGAGACAGGAAAATACAAAACCTGAGTGATTCAGGGAAATACGTAACCTGGGTGAATCAGAAAAACATACCACCTGGAAATACCGGCAACCTGACAGAGACAGGAAAATACAAAACCTGAGCGAATCAGGGAAATCGTGAACCCTGAGTGATTTGGGCACCTACATGAACCTGAGCGATCCAGAAACATGAACCCGGGCGAATTTGGAAACATAAACCCGAGTGATTCAGGTAAATACATGAACCTGAGTGTTTCAGGGAAATGCATGAACCCGAGCGATCCAGGAAACACGTAAACCCGCGCGACTCCGGGGAATTAGACCTGGGTGAATGGGTAAATACGTGAATTTTTTGCTAATCCGGGAAATACATGAACCTGAGAATCTGAAGGAAACAAGAATGAACATGGTATAGAAAGGATCGCAACCTAACCGAATCAACGGACAGCGCTGCCGACTCCGACGATACTGCAGACCTAGGAATGGCGGCTCGTGAAGAACGAAGGAAGGCTCTGAGCTGCGTAGAAGCGTCACGCCGTTACTCGGCTGGAACTTACCTGAAACCCGGCCCCGTGGAGTGACCGGGCATGGAGGAGCCCTGCGACACAATTGATGATGGATCGAAATTCCGGTGGCCTGAGGCCTTGCTTACCCGAAAACAAGCTTGCGTTAGTACGAGACCCGGAGAGAGGTGCGATCTGGTGGCACTGGAAGAGGCGACGGAGAACCGGGATGCAGCCTGGGCGCCATGGCCAACTGCTGGGTAACCCTGGACAGCCAGAATGAGAGCCCGAAGTCGCTCCGCATGCAACAAACCTGCGGAAAACAGAAATCCAGGGAACACACAAGACCCGAGCGATCCAGGGAACATCACCCCTAAGTGAGTAAGGGGAGGCATAACACCAGAGCAATCCAGGGAACCTGGCCCCTGAGTAACTTAGGGAAGACATGACACATGCAATTTGGGAACATGGCACCTGTGAATTGGAGAAAACATAACCCTGAGTGATTCAGGGAAGACATGACACATGCAATTCTTGGGTAAATGACACCTGCAATTTGGAGAAAACATAACCCTGAGCGATTCAGGGAAGACATAACACATGCGATTTTTGGGAACATGACACCTGCGATTTGGAGAAAAAACATGACGCCTGAGCGAATCAGGGAAGAGAACCACGCTACTGACTTCTGCAGTGAGATGAAGACCTATGAACGGGAGCTCGTGAAGACGAATACTTAACGCAGTGACAGGGTGTAACAGCAGCCTCGTGGCTGGATCTTTACCTGGACAAGGAGGAAACTTTGGCGCAACGACAGTGGCTTGCTTGCAGCTCTGGTGGCCGAGGCCCTGTTTATGTGAAGAAATAAGCTGTGTTCGGACCGATACCCGGCGAGGGATGCGAACAGCTAGTCCCTCATGCAGCGAACGGGTGCGTGACCCTGACCCATACGAACCTGGACCGGAACCGTGCCCGAGGGCCTCAGGGAACACATGGCACCCGGGTTTATACTGCACATGACACCTGACCAACACGGGGAACACTTGCCCCCCGAATGAACAGGGAACACATGACCCCTGAACGCACAGGAAACACAAAACGCCCGGCCAACCAAGGGGATCCATGATACCAACACGGGGAACACATGTCCCCCGAATGAACAAGGGACACATGACCCCCGAGTGACCCAGTGAACACGCAACACCAACACGAAGCCGGGCAGACACCGCACCTGAATGACTTGAGGGAAAACATGATATCTGAGCGAATCAGGGCAGATACCACCTGAGCAACCAGAGAAGACATTACACCAGAGCAAACCAGAAGACATTACACCAGAGCCAACCAGAGAAGACATTACACCTGAGCGATTCAGGGAGACATTGCACCTGAGCGATTCAGGGAGACATTGCACCTGAGCGATTCAGGGAGACATTGCACCTGAGCGATTCAGGAAGACATTGCACCTGAGCGATTCAGGAAGACATTGCACCTGAGCGATTCAGGAAGACATTACACCTGAGCGATTCAGGAAGACATTACACCTGAGCGATTCAGGAAGACATTACACCTGAGCGATTCAGGAAGACATTACACCTGAGCGATTCAGGAAGACATTACACCTGAGCGATTCAGGAAGACCTTACACCTGAGCGATTCAGGAAGACATTACACCTGAGCGATCCAGGAAGACATTACACCTGAGCGATTCAAGAAGACATTACACCTGAGCGATTCAGGAAGACATTACACCTGAGTGATTCAGGAAGATATTACGCCTGGGCGATTCAGGAAGACATTACACCTGAGCGGTCCCGGAAAACATTACACCTGAGCGATTCCAGAAGACATTACACCTGAGCGATTCAGGAAGACATTACCCTTGAGCGAATCAGGAAGACATTACATCTAAGCAAACCAGGAAGACACTGCACCTGAGCGATTCAGGAAGACATACAACCAGAGCGAATCAGGGAGACATTACACCCAGAGCGAATCGGGTAGACATTACACCCAGAGCGACCAGGGAGACCCGTACTGGAGAGATGCAGGAATCAGGGAAACGGCCCCCCCCCCTATCCTCCCCTGGGTGACTTAAGGGCGGCCGTACCGGCGGGAGGCCCAGGCACCGCCGGACCCCTGACCCCAGGAACGACCGTCCCCAATCACCCAGGGGGTGAGACTGGACGATGCACTGGTGTGGGCGGCAGTTGGCCGGCCTGGCATTAGCACACTTTTTTTTTTTTTTTTTGGGCATTGCGGGGGTTAACATGAGCAATAACCTGCTGAAACAAACCTTATTCCTTTTTTTTTTTTTTTTTTTTTTCACAGCAGTGCGAGGGTTAATATGCCGCAGGCCGGCACCCGGGCGCCGCTAATCCTGGCGCCCCCGACCCCCCGCAATGGGCTCATGGCACAATTGGGATAGAATTTCAGCATTTTCCATTTTACCAGCCTCAACGTACTCATGATCATATTGGCCAGGGACGAGTTTTGGCATCTCCTTGCAGCTTGTGCTGCTTCTCATCAGTAAGTATTGCTGGTGCATTTTCAGTGGTTTCCATCGCAGTGCTCAACAAATAACCTTGACATGTACTGTAATCATCTTGGCTGGGGGAGCAATTCCCCCAATACAACAGTACAATCAACACAGAGTGGAAGCATCGGCCCGGGTTGCCGTGAGCCGTCTCCGCCAGCCGGCCAGCCTTCCCGCCCTCCCCCCGCCCCCAGGCGGCGCGTCATCTCGCGACGCCAAGCGCCGGAGGAACAGCACAAGGAGCGGGGGGCGGGCAGCACGAAGACACACTGACGAGACGTGACCGGAAGTGATGTCAGGCGCTGGGCTGCTGCTGCTCAGTCAATGAAAGTAAGCAACAACGGGCACCCTCCTGCTTGTAGGAGGGAGTTTATAAAGGGTGAGCACGCTCCTCCCACAATTACAGGCTGCAAGCAGCCTTCAACATTTGCTGATATTGTAAAATCTGTAAAGATGAAATCCAAGCAGCCATTATCAATATCCATTAAAATAAAGAGATGCGGTCAACTTGTGCTGGGCCTCTTATTTCCAAGTGCCCCAAGGGCCCTATTATAGACTTGTGGTCTGCATCTATGAAGTTTAGTAATATCCTTATTCTCATAACAACTGCGTTAATGTGTCCATATATCATGAAAATGACATTTCTGTTATGCTTAATTTCCAATTTTTTTTGTTGCAAATAACGCTTTTTTCTACAAAGAAGCCTATTGTTAAAAAATGCAAGAAGCACACATACATAGAGGGTGCTACATTTTGAAAGGAAAAATCACCGAAAAACACTCAATCCTATGGAAAAAATGGTCATGGTTTTATGTATGATGGAGACCTTAGGATTAAGGATGAGCGAACCAGTTTGGACCGAACTAAGTTTGGTGCGAATTTAGCTATTTTTCGGATGGCAGACAAACCTGAATATTTTTGGTTTGTTTTGGACAGATTCGTTAAAACCACGCATAGCACCATTTTAGAGCACGTCTGTGGAAAAAAGCACTAGGGAGAAAGAAGAAGGGGTCTCACATGACCCTGAGAGAAAGTTGGGATGAGGGGTTGCCCTGATTGGCTCCTAAGCTGACAGAATGCCTGGATGAGCCAATCAATGCTACAGCAAGCAGGAAGGTGCTCTAGTAGAATGGCATTCTGTGCTGGGCTGTGAATGAGGGTGGTTGTGTATGACAGTGTCTTTCAGGAAAACAATCTTAGGGAGTCAGGGAGAGTAAGATATCAATCAAGCTTATTACCAGGGAAAGTGAATGGAAAGACTAGGATTCCAAAGACAATTTTTGTGTGTTATGTAGATTAGGGGCAAGCAGGGCAGCTAACAGACAGGGAGAGAGAAGACAGTAGCTGTGGCTGGCTGTGCCTACTATTAGAAGTGTAGGTGCTACAATGCAGACCTCAAAAGCAGATACTTGCAAGAAAATACTTTCATTTTTTTCCCCTCATTTTCACAGAAATCCTCTTTTTTTGGGGGGTACAACTTAATTAAGCAGCATATGTACTTGATTACTGCAGCAAAACCCAAGGTGTAGCAGCAGTCTACCTGTGTGTATTAATGATAAACTTAGGGTCAAGCTTCAATCGTCCATTTTCATATATTCACTTTCCACACAGGTGCAATTATTTATTGTTTGTTTTTTTGCTTATTCTTTTTTTTGGGGGGGGGGATTCAATTTAATTAATTATCATATATATATATATACAGTACAGACCAAAAGTTTGGACACACCTTCTCATTCAAAGAGATTTCTTTATTTTCATGACTATGAAAATTGTAGATTCACACTGAAGGCATCAAAACTATGAATTAACACATGTGGAATTATATACTTATCAAAAAATATGAAACAACTGAAAATATGTCATATTCTAGGTTCTTCAAAGTAGCCACCTTTTGCTTTGATTACTGCTTTGCACACTCTTGGCATTCTCTTGATGAGCTTCAAGAGGTAGTCACCTGAAATGGTCTTCCAACAGTCTTGAAGGAGTTCCCAGAGATGCTTAGCACTTGTTGGCCCTTTTGCCTTCACTCTGCGGTCCAGCTCACCCCAAACCATCTCAATTGGGTTCAGGTCCGGTGACTGTGGAGGCCAGGTCATCTGGCGCAGCACCCCATCACTCTCCTTCATGGTCAAATAGCCCTTACACAGCCTGGAGGTATGTTTGGGGTCATTGTCCTGTTGAAAAATAAATGATGGTCCAACTAAACGCAAACCGGATGGAATAGCATGCCGCTGCAAGATGCTGTGGTAGCCATGCTGGTTCAGTATGCCTTCAATTTTGAATAAATCCCCAACAGTGCCACCAGCAAAGCACCCCCACACCATCACACCTCCTCCTCCATGCTTCACAGTGGGAACCAGGCATGTAGAGTCCATCCGTTCACCTTTTCTGTGTCGCACAAAGACACGGTGGTTGGAACCAAAGATCTCAAATTGGACTCATCAGACCAAAGCACAGATTTCCACTGGTCTAATGTCCATTCCTTGTGTTCTTTAGCCTAAACAAGACTCTTCTGCTTGTTGCCTGTCCTTAGCAGTGGTTTTCATACGATTGCAATTAAATTTTTTGGGGACTTGTTCCATATATACTGCATCAGTACACAAGGTGTCACAGCAACCTACCTGTAAGTGTTAACATGAATTTGAGCATCAAGCCTCAATCGTCCATTTATTCAGTGTCCAAATGGTTGTAATAAAAAAATGTTGGGACTTTAATCAAACCAGCATATAGGTGATCAATACTCCAGTAGACAGGCTAGGGTAACAATTTACCTGGGAGTGTTAATGCAATATTAAGGGTCAGGATGCAATTGTCATTTTATGTACATTCAGTTTCCACATGGTTGGAAATAAATAATTTATATTTTTGGGACTTGTTCCATTTAATTAAGCAGCATAAATACGTGATTACTGCACCAATACCCCAGATCTAGCAGCAATTTTCCTGTGTGCATTAATGTGAAATTAAGCTTGATGCCTGGCCTTAAATTATCCATTAATATTCATTTATTTCTTTACATATTTGCAGTGTAATTTTTTGGGACTAGTTCAAATTAATTAAACCAGCAACTAGGTGATCAGTACACCAGTAGACAGGCTAGGGTAAAAAATACTCCTGGGAGGAGTGTTAACATGATATTAAGGGTCAGACCTCAATCGTCCGTTTACATATATTTAGATTTCGCACAGTTGAAATTGTGTATTATTTTTGGACTTGTTCAATTTAATTAAATCTGCATATAGGCCAGCACAGAAAAGAATCTGGGAGTGATAATGAATTTAGTCCAGTCAGGTCCATAAATTATATTTAGTATACAGTCTGGTCCATAAATATTGGGACACCTAAACAAGTCTAACATTTTTGGCTCTATACACCACTACAATGGATTTGAAATGAAACGAACAAGATGTTCTTTAACTGCAGACTGTCAGCTTTAATTTGAGGGTATTTACATCCAATCAGGTGAACGGTGTAGGAATTACAACAGTTTGCATATGTGCCTCCCACTTGTTAACAGACCAAAAGAAATAGGACAGAATAATAATCATAAATAAAACTTTCACTTTTTAATACTTGGTTGCAAATCCTTTGCAGTCAATTACAGCCTGAAGTCTGGAACGCATAGACATCACCAGACGCTGGGTTTCATCCCTGGTGATGCTCTGCCAGGTCTATACTGCAACTGTTTTCAGTTCCTGCTTGTTCTTGGGGGATTTTCCCTTCAGTTTTGTCTTCAGCAAGTGAAATGCATGCTCAATCGGATTTAGGTCAGGTGATTATGTCAATCACCTGACCTAAATCCAATTGAGCATGCATTTCACTTGCTGAAGACAAAACTGAAGGGAAAATGCCCCAAGAACATTACATAACATTCCACTTCTTTCCCTTAAAAAGCTCTTTGGTTGCTTTTGCAGTATGCTTTGGGTCATTGTCCATATGCACTGTGAAGCGCCGTCCAATGAGTTCTGAAGCATTTGGCTGAATATGAGCAGATAATATTGTCCGTAACACTTCAGAATTCATCCTGCTGCTTTTGCCAGCAGTCACATCATCAATAAATACAAGAGAACCAGTTCCATTGGCAGCCATACATGCCCACGCCATGACACTAACACCACCATGCTTCACTGATGAGGTGGTATGCTTAGAATCATGAGCAGTTCCTTTCCTTCTCCATGCTATTCTCTTCCCATCACTCTGGTACAAGTTGATCTTGGTCTCATCTGTCCATAGGATGTTGTTCCAGAACTGTAAAGGTTTTTTTAGATGTCATTTGGCAAACTCTAGTCTGGCCTTCGTGTTTTTGAGGCTCACCAATGGTTTACATCTTGTGGTGAACCATCTGTATTCACTCTGGTGAAGTCTTCTCTTGATTGTTGACTTTGACACACATACACCTACCTCCTGGAGAGTGTTCTTAATCTGGCCAACTGTTGTGAAGGGTGTTTTCTTCACCAGGGAAATAATTATTCGGTCATCCACCACAGTTGTTTTCTGTGGTCTTCCGGGTCTTTTGGTGTTGCTGAGCTCACCGGTGCGTTCCTTCTTTTTAAGAATATTCCAAAACAGTTGTTTTGACCACGCCTAATGTATTTTCTATCTCTCTGATGGGTTTGTTTAGTTTTTTTCACTGATAATTTGCTTGCTTCACTGATAGTGACAGCTCTTTGGATCTCATCTTGAGAGTTGACAGCAACAGATTCCAAATGCAAATAGCACACTTGAA
Organism: Bufo gargarizans; assembly: GCF_014858855.1. Lineage (NCBI taxonomy): Eukaryota > Metazoa > Chordata > Amphibia > Anura > Bufonidae > Bufo > Bufo gargarizans. The sequence continues at coordinate 346,051,773 of NC_058083.1, forward strand.
ATTAACTCTGGACCTTTTATCTTCTCGTTGTAATTGGGATAATGAGGAAATAACACACACCTGGCCATGGAACAGCTGAGAAGCCAATTTTCCCATTACTTTTGGCCCCTTAACAAGTGGGAGGCACATATGCAAACTGTTGTAATTCCTACACCGTTCACCTGATTTGGATGTAAATACCCTTGAATTAAAGCTGACAGTCTGCAGTTAAAGCACATCTTGTTTGTTTCGTTTCAAATCCATTGTAGTGGTGTGTAGAGCCAAACATTTTAGAATTATGACGATGTCACAATATTTATGGACCTGACTGTGTATGTGTATATATATATATATATATATATATATATATATATATATTGTGGCAATGTGAACATTGAAGTGTTGTTTCCCCAGGTTCCAGTCTGGGACTTGCTCATGTCCAGGGATCCTATTTAATCCTGCTACTGGATCTTGGGTGTGTCTCACTCTGGAGAGTCTGTGTGCAGCAGAGGCCTGGGAAGGCTTTGTACAAGTGGGCTCAGCTGAGCTGGCTGAGGGGCCACGGGGCTAGGTGTTAGCCTGAACTTTGGGGGACTCCGCGAGGTCTTGGGATTGATGGTCGCTAAGCCAGAGTCAGGAGGACTTCTGGGCCACAATGCCCCAAAAGGTACTGGACTTTATTACAGCCTGAAAGTGCTGGATTGTTAGGCTGGAAAAAGCCGCATGTTCTTCCCGTGCGTGAACTGGGCTTTCAGTGAGGTAGGGAGTCCTCATGTTTAGTTAGAGCCCAGCCGGGCAGGGGTTTTATTTGTATTGTTTGTTTTGGTTTTGCTGAGGTGCCAAATAAAAGCAATGTTTGGCCCCTGACCCTGTGGTCGATGAAGATCATTGTGAGAATGACCCCGAATAAGAGGTGATCCCTTACAATATATAAATATATATATTATTTTTTGAATATATTTAAACTAGCAGCATATATATGTGATTACTTCTCCAATACACAGGGTAGTGTACAACATTATCTGAGAGGCCCAAATATCTCTGGGGTATGGAAAGGTCCCAAACAAAAGACCCAGAGACAGAATGTGAGTAGCAGCAGCACCAACTATCTGGCCAGAAGTAGTAGTAGTAGTAGTAGTAGTAGTAGTAGTAGTAGTAGTAGTAGTAAGCTGCAGTTGTCTCTGCTGGCTTTGGAAAGGTGCAACATTATAGTTGAGGAGAAAAAGGAGAAGATAGTGGATTGGATGGTCACTCCTCCTTTCAGTCACAGAATAACATGGAGATGGCTTCAGAGTCCGACACTGTGCCATGGAGCCAGGGATCACAGTGTTATTCCTGCTCCTCCTCCTTGCAGCCCCAAAGAGGGCTTTCAGTGGAGGCCTCTCTGTCTTCACTGCCCATTCCTAGAGGGAAGCCGTTCTTTTTTCTAAGAAGTGTCAAGAAAATGCAATAATGCCCTATGGCAGATAGTCAAGAGAGTCTCCCCATTGACAACTTGTGTTAGAGTCCTCACCATTTGGGCTGCCCTGAGGAGGAGGTTGGGAAGTAGACTAGTAACCCCAAGCATATCTATGTTGATGTTGGTGGTAATAATGGTGAAGGGGGCAGCAACAGTGGCAGTCGGGGAAAATGCAGGGGAGGGGGGCAGGAGACCATTATGACATCTCACAGTCAAAAATAAAATGTCAGGGAAGGTGAGAACAGAACCTAGGAGCCAGATCAGGGTGCTGAAGAGAAGGCAATGTCAGTGGAGAAGGATGGTGGTGGTAGCAATAAAGAGCAGAAGCCAAGCACCTCCCAAAGAACAGCCAGGGTCACGTCAGTTTCGGAACCTGGTGATGCTGCTGACACTATGGGCGGGTTAGGCCCAAAACATCCTAGAGCTAAGCCCAGCTTGGTTGCCTGTAGCTGTGTGAGCAATTCCTGTATGGCACATTTATTCCCATACAAACACAATTATCGGTACCAGAAGTCTATTGCAGCACATGAAGTCTGTCCTTCTTCTCCTGGTCCTCTTTGTGGCAGTGAACCTATATCCTCAAGCAATACAAAATCTTTGTCATCATCACTATCACCTTCTTCTTCTCCTGTTACGACGCCTCCTTGTCCTGGGCTCAATTGTGAAACATCTATAACGGAATGTTTGACCATGAAAAACCTTCTCTACCATTTGCTTGTCTACAAGCAGAACACTTACCTGGCCACGTTGCTGGTGGTGCAGTTGCTGCATTACCATTGTAGTAGAACCTTGAACTCTCCTGTGGCGGAGATTGCAGGCCACTCCTTGCGATTCTTGCTGTGCAGCAAGGGTGATGCCATGGTGGACACTCGCTTGTGCAAGATACTGGAGATGTCCAGGAAACTGTTCTTTTCAGGAATGCTGAGGATTCAGGATTTGCAGAGACAAAATGGTATGCAGCAACACAGATTAATCAACAGCGTTCCGTTACACATGCTCCAGAGCAAACAAAGTCCTCCTTTCCGAATCAAGCAGATATCACTGGATATGGGAAAGCATTCAGGTCACATAAATCCACCTTCTCCTCTCCTTTGTGAACCTCTGTGAAGGATCAAGATTGCCACAAATAGTGAAGCACAATCACATAAGATGAGCTGCAAAGGTTTTATTGTACTTACAAGATACAAGAGGGTTACAAACAGTGTACAAGGAATCAATCACCCGACCCGGGTTTCGCTCAGAACTTTATCAGGGGTATCCCTGATCCACAGCGCGATCCACTTGAAAAACACACTTGTATATGTGAACTGGACCCACTTCACAATTGGAATCCGCAATGCACCACAAAAAGGCAATGTACTAAAGGCTGTTTTATATTTCTATTTTTAGTTCCATTACACATGCTTGAGCATCTGTATAAGCAGCGGAAAGCCGTGAATGTTTTAGTCATGCATCAAACCGCCTCAGCAAGGAGTATGTGTTGTTTCCAGGTCGGGCAGCAGCAGCTCATGCTGTTCATGCTGCAGTTGTCCCTCATCTTCTTAATATGGTACTTTTAAAGAGACGCTGATGCTCATGCAACAGGTGGCCCTGTAGCTGTTGGGGACCCAAAATGAGAAACTCCCAATAGGGAGGAGGGAGAGGGGCTGCCACTTGAGGAAGAGGAGTTGGAGGAGAAAGAGCATGATACCCAATCATCTTGGTGGGAAGTGGAGGTGGAAACAACTGGGGCACACTAGCCAGAATGGAGACCCGTAGACTCACTTACTTATGCAGTGAGAGCCGTATTGTTGACATCAAGCAGTCTGAGGCCATATTATGTTATTACAAGGAAACAATGTGTGAGCAGCTTGCAGTGAGCAGACACCTGCCGCCAGCGTGTCTGAAAGGGAGGCCCTTTCCCCCAGAGTCACCCCCCTTCCACCACCATGAGCAGCAGAAGCCACAGCAGCAGTAACAGCAGCAGCAACCATTTTAGTCTTCTCAACATGATGGAGCAGTTTTTCCACATGCCATGCCAGGCTGAGGCCAGTCAGCAATCTGACAGCTCACATCTCAATGCCCAGGTTAAGGCCTACCTAAACTTTTTACAATCTCTGTTGTATATCCTGTTCTCTGACCGCACTAATGACACTTTCCAACCATCATGTTCTGTACTGCTGCTGCTACAGCCTGTGTCATGCCATTCCTGTCTGTTTGTTTATTTTGACTTTCTGTCATGACATATGCCAACCATTACGTTCTATATGGCTGCTGCTGCCACATGCATCATGCCACCGACACCATCATTGTTTGAGAAAGACCATATTTGGCTGAAACATCACATTTGTTTGGTGAATAAACAACTTTGGAATATTGAAGACCACATAGTGGTGCTGTTTCTCTTAATGCTTTGGATTACCGACGCTGTCATCTTCCTTAAGGCTGCTGCTGCCTTTCTGCTAACATGTATCATATGGCTGCTGCTCCCCTATGTTTATCCCCCTTCTGCTACAACCATTAACGTAAAGCGCCTGCCGACACTATTACTACTACTACTACTACTACTATACTACTACTACTACTATTGTTACTACTACCCATAGATAGCCTTGTATGTTCCATGCTATACTGCTCCTGCTGCCACCAGTATTGCGGCCTCTATATCCACACAATACCCTTTCCACATCCACATAGCACTGCTACTACTCTCAATTAAAAGGAATTTTTTTTTTTAGAATTTTGATCCTGTCAAGGCATAATTTTTGGAGACTTGGTCCCCCCCAAGCCACTTTTTTTATTTTTCATTATTTTTTTTTTTATCTCGTAACACTGTGAGTGTTTAAACATTATTTGCCTCTGATAAGGGACAATTTTTGGAAGCTTTGGAATATGAAAAAGCATTGCCTTTTTAAACACGGTATATGTTGATGCCATCAAATTATCCATAGCTATGTATGTAAGTGTGACTCACACATAATTTACTATTGTTGTCATTGCGTTGCAGAGTTTGGGGAGGGGGAAAGGGCAAAAAAATTATAAAAAATAAATAAAGAAACATAAGCTTTCCTAATAATTATGAGTCCTAGGAGGCTAGAAGGGGTTGTATACCAACTTTCAGGGCAATTGGAGCACCTTTGGTTAGGTCTGAACCAAACTTTTTCAACTTCAACTGGTTCACTCATCTCTACTTTGGATAATTTTAAACACTGCATTTTAGCAGGTTTTATTTTAAGCCAAGATTAAAAAAGAGAACAGAAAATCCATCAAAACAAGGTCTTAGGCCCCTTTTACATGGGAGAGAACAAATTGCACCCACACTGAATCCGGACCCATTCATTTCAATGGGGCTGTGCACATGAGCAGTGATTTTCACGCATCACTTGTGCATTGCGTGAAAATAGCAGAATGCTCTATTTTGTGCGTTTTTCCCGCAACGCAGGCCCCATAGAAGTGAATCGGTCTGTGTGAAAATCGCAAGTATCCGCAAGCAAGTGCGTATGTGGTGCGATTTTCACGCATGGTTGCTAGGAGACAATCGGGATGGGGACCCGATCATTATTATTTTCCCTTATAGTTATAAGGGAAAATAATAGCATTCTCAATACAGACTGCTAAGTAAAATGTGTATTGAGGGATTAAAAAATAAATAAAAATAACTCACCTCCTCCTCTTGATCGCGTAGTTTGCGATCTCTTTTTACTTCTTTAATCATGAGCTGCCGGCTAAAGGACCTGTGGTGATGTCACATCACATGGTCCAATCACATGGTCCATCACCATTGTGATGGACCATGTGATGAGCTCAGTGACGTCACCACAGGTCCTGAAGAAAGAGCAGAGACCGGCAGCTATGGAGGAGGTCAGTTAATTTTTATTTTATTTTTTAACCCTCAATTGACCTTCTACTAAGCATTCTGTATTAAAGAATGTAATTATTTCCCCTTATAACCATGTTATAAGAGAAAATAATAAAATCTACACTGCAACTAACCCAAACCCGAACTTCATTGAAGTTGTTTGGGTCTGGGTACCACATTCAGTTTTTTCTCACGCGCGTGCAAAACGCATTGCACTCGCGTGGATAAAACTGAACTACGCAATGCAATCACAGTCAAAACTGACTGAAATTGTGTGCTCACTCGCACGATTTCCCCGCCACACAACCGCATCCTATCTGGCCCCAATCCGTAACGCCTGTGTGAAAGGGGCCTTAGGTGGGTTTCAGGCAGCATTGTTTTTTTCAAAGGCCTTCTGGCAGGGTTTTCATGAAGGTTTTATAGACGAGGCAGAATTGGATTAAAAAAGAATGAGAAATATAACATATATGTACTTCTCTTTCCTGCTAGATCCACTTCTGGCTTTGGGTCAAAAAAGTGCATCAAAAACTGCAGTTCTGTTTGGGTTTTTTTCTCTACAAAAAAAAACTAAACAAAAAAGAAACACCCAGTGTGTAAAACCTATTATAAAATTGAATTTCAAAATACGATTTTAAAGCAGCAACATCATACATACATCCTCTTAGAATTTTGAAAATGTAATTTGATTTAGTTGAGAAAGTGGATCTTTACTTTAGCTTATATGTTCTTTTGTACTCATTTAATTGCTTCTCTCCGTTTGTGCTGCATCTGCAATATTATATACATCTACTGACCTCATTGTTGCAGAGTTAATTAAATAAATTGTCTCACTGGCTATATAACAACACTCCTTACTGACATTACTTCTCCTCCCTTCTTTTCATAACTCTGACACGTTGACCTCTGTCCTTCCATGACAGTAATCACATTACATGTATTTCAGTTTTACTGAAACTGCAATACATCAGTAAATACCACTTAGCAACACTCTAATTACACATTATAAAAATGAATAAAGTAATATTTTAACAAAAACTGTAAAAGACATGCATTTCTGTAGAATGCATCCATCTGTGATTACATCTTATCCCATGTTTCCTCTGTAGCCTGTGGTTGGCTGCATAAGTCTCATCCCATGTGCCTGCTGCAGCAGGTAATTGGCTTCAGCAGTCTCATGGGACAAGAAATAATTGTGGATTCTACAGAAAACCATCAGTGCAGGCAAAGGCGTTAAAGGTACTGTCTGTTTTTTTTTTTTTTTTTTATATAGATGACCTATCCTTAATATAGGTCATAAATATCAGATTGGTGGGTGGCCAACTCTCTGACCTTATCTTCTCTGTATACCTGCTCACTGCTGCAACTGCACCTTTGAGCAGGTGTAATTATAACTCCACCATCCCCATTCACTCTAATGAGACGGCTCCATCCTATTCACTTGAACAGGGAGGAGCCATCCCATTCAAGTGAATAAGGTAATTTCATTGACACACTACGAAAAATGTATGCTGCAAATTTCCACTGTGAATATATCACCCTTTGTAATGCTTGTCATTTAACCTAAAGAAAATCTGCAGCAAAATCTGTGACCAGGCCACATTTAATGCATGTGAATGTTGCCACAGATTTGTTGCAGATTTTAGGGTCATTTATATACATATAGTGGATTCAGAAAGTCTTCAGCAATTCAGACCCTATCAGTTTTCCACCTCATTTTGCACAACAAAGACAAATCTTTGCTATTTAAAAAAAAAAAGTAAAAAGTAAAATTTTGCATTGACATGCAAGTGTTCAGATAATTTACTCAATACTTAGTTAAAGCACATTTGGGAGCAATAATAGCCTCCAGTCTTCTTGGGTATGATACCACAACATTTGCACTTCTGGATTTGGCGATTTTCTGCGATTTAGATCCTCTGAAGCTCTGTCAGGTTGGAAGGGGACTGTCGGTGGGCGGTGCTACAAGGGCCTCGATTTCACATAACGCTGTCAGTGTTATCCAATACATCCCAGAACTGTAAGGGTTACATAGCATCATAAATTAATGAGGAGTGCTAAACTGTGAGTGCTGGGAGGTCAGGATGGGAGCTAACGCATAGTCACACTGCAAGTCCAATGCATTGAACTCGCTCATCTGAAAGGGGCATTATGGTCAGCGCTTCAGTTGTGCCTTTGCTGTGGAGAACCACACTGCCCTAACTGCTTGTGTGATTATCTGGGGAGAGGGACACTAACAGCTCAGCGATATATGCAAGACATTCTGCAGCCACATAAGTTACCTCCCAAAACTTCCAACTAGCATTTTTCAGCAGGTCAATGCTCGCACACACAAAAAGTGTTCCCCATGAATATCTCTGCCAGATTGCAACATTTATTTGGCTTGCCCATCTCCAGATTTATCACCAATCAAGCATTTATTGGAAGTATGGGATGAAACCCCACAGAAGCACTCTGTAGTGCTTCCGTAGGGTTCCGTTCCATGCTTCCGTTCCACACCATTCCGCATCTCTGGATTTGCGGACCTATTCAAGTGAATGGCTCCCCATCAGTGATGCAGCTGCCCCACGGACCGTGTTCGTGCATTGCAGCCCGCATTTCGCGTGTGCAAGAGGCCTAACACTGACATGGAAAAGGAATTTTTGTGGACAGCAAACTTTACTGAAGCAACAAGTGTCAGGGAGCTGATGTCAAGATCAATAAGATTAGGGGTGAAATCAAAAGGGGCATAGATACACGTGATGAGAACATAGTTCTGCCACTTAACAAATCGCTAGTCAGACCACACATGGAGCACTGTGTACAGTTCTGGGTTTCTGTGAAAAAGGCAGACATAGCAGAGCTGGAGAGAGTTCAGTGGAGGGCAACTAAAGTAATAACTGGAATGGCTGAACTACAGTACCCAGAAAGATGATGAAAATTAGGGTTATTCAGTTTAGAAAAAAAACAACTAAGGGTAGATCTAATTGATATATATAAAGAAGGACGTATATATATATATATATATATATATATATATATATATGTATGTTCAGCGATCACTCAAATATGCAACCATCGATTTCAACGAAACTTTGTATACACATCCCTTGCTACCTGGAAAGAAATCTTGTGGGGGATTTCAGCTCTGAGATATTCCTGAGATATTCCCCAAAAATTTACTGCATTAGCAAATACAAGCCTTCAAGCCTTTCTTTCCATATCCCAACTGCCATACACATGGTTACATGTCCCTTATCAGCCAATAGAACCTTGCAGGCCCTTAGTCTCCACATACACATAGTTTTACTCCAGGTTTCCAAAACAACCCAACAATGTTTCTTCTCTGCTGTACATCAGCTTTAGGCTAGGGCTACGTGACGACATGTGTCGCGTGACAATAAGTGGCACGACACATAGTGCACAACTACACTGCTACATGTGTTGCACGACATTGATGTTGCACCAATGTCATGCAAAATTTTTATAATGATAGTCTATGCTGCTGCACTGCGACATGTGACATGCTGCCAATGCAACGCGACTGTTGCAAAATAGAAACACAATCGCAGCATGTCATATGTCGCAGTGCGACACCATAGTCTATCATTATTAAAATTATTGAGACAAATGTTGCACGACACATGTCGTCATGTAGCCCTAGCATTAAGGGGTCACTGTTAAAGGGTGAGCACTGTGGAGGTCACTGTTAAAGTGGAGTTCACTTTGGATGTTACTGTTAAGGGTTCAGGCCGCTGTGGACGTCACTGTTAAAGGGGCAGACACTGTGGAGGTCACTTTTAAGGAGGCATGGACCACTATTAAAGGGGTAACTGCTGTGGAGGTCACTATTAAGGCAGCAGAGTAGAGATGGCCTTGTGGTTCTCCCGGTGGTCGTTTCGCTGCGAACTTTGTGTTCGCCGGTGCCATGCTCTTTGCATTGTGCAGAAGTTTGACCCATGACACATCCATCACGTGGGACAGGACAGCCAATTGAGACGTTTCAGCACATGAACACACCTGTACCCTACAAATAAACCTGATCTGGCAGCCATTTTACATTCTGTTTTTTGCCAGTGTAGGGAGAGGTTGCTGTGTGGAGCAGGAACAGACTCTTAGGAACACCAAATGCTAGCTAATATGGCCACAAAAGTCCTTTTAAGGACTGGTATAGGTGTGCTATTGATAGGTGTGACATACAGAGTGGTGTGATATACTTATAATATACCTTCTAACATAGAAAGTATATTATAGTGCATTTGCATTGTGCAGAAGTTGGGTGCGGTTCTGCTGAGATACCGCAGCTAGATAGAGGGACAAACACTATTGGCATAACTAATTGCAACTGATTGGGGGGGGGGGGTGTGATATACCTATAATGTACCTTCTAAAATAGAAAGTATATTATAGTGAATTTGTATTGTGCAGCAGTTGCGTGCGGTGCTGCTGAAATACTGCAGCTAGATAGAGGGGCTATTGGAATAAGTAATTGCAACTGGTGTGATATACCTGTTGCCCCCCCACTGATTGAGGGGTGTGATATACCTATAATATACCTTCTAACATAGAAAGTATATTATAGTACATTTGTTCTGTGCAGCAGTTGTGTGCGGTGCTGCTGAGATACCGCAGCTAGATAGAGGGACAAGCGCTATTGGAATAAGTAATTGCAACAGTTCTGATATACAGTCATGTGAAAAAATTAGGACACCCTTTGAAAGCATGTGGTTTTTTGTAACATTTTTAATAAAAGGTTATTTCATCTCCGTTTCAACAATACAGAGAGATTAAAGTAATCCAACTAAACAAAGAAAACTGAAGAAAAGTCTTTTCAAGATCTTCTGTAAATGTCATTCTACAAAAATGCCTATTCTAACTGAGGAAAAAGATAGGACACCCTCACATGTATTCCCTCTTAAATTGGCTCAGATCTCACACAGGTATATCACACCAGGTGCACATAATTAGTAGATCGTTACTCTGCATGTTGAATGAGGCTTGCCCTATTTAAACCTCAGACATTTAGTTTGGTGTGCTCCTGACTGTTGAAGTGAGAGTGAGCACCATGGTGAGAGCAAAAGAGCTGTCAGAGGACTTCAGAAAAAAGATTGTAGCAGCCTATGAGTCTGGGAAGGGATTTAAAAAGATCTCAAAAGATTTTGAAATCAGCCATTCCACTGTCCGGAAGATAGTCTACAAGTGGAGGGCTTTCAAAACAACTGCCAACATGCCCAGGACTGGTCGCCCCAGCAAGTTCACCCCAAGAGCAGACCGCAAGATGCTAAAAGAGGTCTCCAAAAACCCTAAAGTGTCATCTCGAGAACTACAGCAGGCTCTGGCTACTGTTGATGTAGAAGTACATGCCTCTACAATCAGAAAGAGACTGTACAAGTTTAACTTGCATGGGAGGTGTGCAAGGAGGAAACCTTTGCTTTCCAAGAGAAACATCGAGGCCAGACTGACATTTGCCAGAGATAAAGTTGACAAAGACCAGGACTTCTGGAATAATGTTCTTTGGACAGATGAGTCCAAAATTGAATTATTTGGACACAACAGCAGAGGACATGTTTGGCGTAAACCAAACACAGCATTCCAAGAAAAGAACCTTATACCAACTGTGAAGCATGGAGGTGGAAGTGTCATGGTTTGGGGCTGCTTTGCTGCAGCAGGACCTGGTCAGCTCACCATCATAGAATCCACGATGAATTCTACTGTGTATCAGAAGGTGCTTGAAGAACATGTGAGACCATCAGTTAGAAAATTAAAGCTGAAGCGGAACTGGACCATGCAACATGACAATGACCCAAAACATACTAGTAAATCAACCAAAGATTGGCTGAAAAAGAAGAAATGGAGAGTCCTGGAATGGCCAAGTCAAAGTCCAGATTTGAATCCCATTGAGATGCTGTGGGGTGACTTGAAAAGGGCTGTACGTGCAAGAAACCCCTCAAACATCTCACAGCTGAAAAAGTTCTGCATTGAGGAGTGGGGTAAAATTTCCTCAGACCGATGTCGAAGACTGGTAGATGGCTACAAGAACCGTCTCACTGCAGTTATTTCAGCCAAAGGAGGTAACACTCGCTATTAGGGGCAAGGGTGTCCTATCTTTTTCCTCAGTTAGAATAGGCATTTTTGTAGAATGACATTTACAGAAGATCTTGAAAAGACTTTTCTTCAGTTTTCTTTGTTTAGTCGGATTACTTTAATCTCTCTGTATTGTTGAAACGGAGATGAAATAACCTTTTATTAAAAATGTTACAAAAAACCACATGCTTTCAAAGGGTGTCCTAATTTTTTCACATGACTGTACCTGTTTCCCCCCCAAAGAAACTGATAGAGGGGTGTGATATACCTATAATATACCTTCTAACATAGAAAGTATATTACAGGGCATTTGTATTTTGCAGCAGTTATGTGTGGTTTTGCTGAGATACCGCAGCTAGATAGAGGGACAAATGCTATTGGAATAACTAATTGCAACCGGTGGGATATACCTGTTACCCCCCCCCCCCAAAAAAAAATGATTAAGGGGTGTGATATACCTATAATATACCTTCTAACATAGAAAGTATTTTATAGTGCATTTGCATTGTGCAGCAGTTGTGTGCGGTTCTGCTGAGATACCACAGCTATATAGGTGGGACAAACGCTATTCGAATAACTAATTCCAACTGTTGCCTCCCAAAAAAACTGATTAAGGGGTTTGATATACCTGCTTCCACAAAATACTGATTGAGTGGTGTGTTACTCCGACTTCCCAAAAATATTGATTAAGGGGTGTGATACACCGGCTTCCACCAAATATAGATTGAGGCCTGCAATACACCAGCTTCCACCAAATGTTGATTAAGGGGTTTGATTTACCAGCTTCCAGCAAATACTCATTATTGTGTCCTATATACCTGTTTCCACAAAATGCTGATACAGGGCATTGATATAACGGCTTCCAACAAATATTGTTTGAGGCCTGCAATACACCAGCATCAACCAAATATTGATTGAGGGGTCTGATTTACCGGCTTCCAGCAAATACTCATTTTTGGGTTCTATATTGCTGTATCCACAAAATGCTGATACAGGGTATTGATATACTGGCTTCCACCAAATATTGATTGAGGCCTGCAATACACCAGCTTTCACCAAATATTGATTAAGGCGTTTAATTTACCGACTTCCAGCAAATACTCATTATTGGGTTCTATATACCTTTTTCCACAAAATACTGATAGAGGGGATTAACATACTGGTTTCCACAAAATATTTATTGAGGCCTGAAATATACCTGCTTCCACAAATACTGCTTTTCTATAGGGCCTTTGTCACAGGCTAATTTTGAAAATGACAGGCAGAGGAAGAGGCAGGCCATTCCGCAGGGCTGGTAGGGATCGGTTAGGTGCACCAGGCCAGAGCCTAAGTGGGAAGTTGGATAGGATGTGTGTGACTACGTCAAAGGATGCCCCAGAGTTAGTTAAGTGGCTCACTCAGCCTTCTGCTTCTGCACCCTCTTAATCCTCTGTATTAGCACCCTCCTCACTCTCTGCCGTGTGCACCCCCAAAGACACCACCACCACTACCACCATCATCAAAGCCCCTCTACTCAAGTCAGAGGAATTATTTTCCCACCCATTCCCAGACCTTACTAATGCACAGCCACCCAGAGGTGGTAGCAACAGTCGTCACCCAGCCGTCTGACAACAGAAACCAGATCAGCGAAAGGAGGGTGGTTCCCCCTGTTGCTGCCTACCCTGAGATCTCTAATGTCAGTGGTGGTGAAGGTGACGATGATGACGTGTTGATGGATGTCACATGGGTGCCCACAAGAGAGGAAGAGGGAGACAAAGAGCTGCATATAGGGAGGAGAAGGAGGAGAAGCAGGCACAGCTCACAGTGCACAGGAGGCAAAAAGCAGACTGCAAATGTATATGGAGCGAGCCATCCACCATTCATGGTCACATCTGGCGCTTACAGGATGCCGGCACATGGCTCTGCAGTGTGGGCTTTTTATAAACGTGTCAGATGCTGACAATAGTGTTGCCATCTGCAGCCTGTGCTGTCAATGCATAAGTCGCGGTAAGCCCATTACTCACCTAGCGATGACTGCCTTAAGAAGGCACCTGGCCTCTCATCACCGAACCCAGTGGGAGAACCTCAGAACTAGTGATGGACAAACATTGGCTGGGACGATTCGCGATTGCGATCAAATGTTTACGGCGGGTGCGCGGCGGGCCCCATTCACTTTAATGGCAGGCGAACCTGAAAAACCAGGTCCTATTTGCAGCCACCAAATACTTAGTAGAAGTGCACAAATCATCCCACAACATGAACATTGACATACCAGAGGGGTATCAACGGCAAAAATTCCCACAAAAAATATGTATTTTAACTATCCCAGGATTGCGTCCTGGCGGCGTCCCTGCTGTTCCTCCCAGATGCGCCGGCGCATCATCTCGCGAGAGGTGAGATTTCCTGTGAATGCACGCACACAGCAGCGCGCGTTCACAGGAACCGAAGGTAAACCAGTGGATCTACAGCCTGCCAGCGGCGATCATTCGCTGGCAGGCTGTAGATGCGATTTTTAACCCCTGAAAGGTATATCAGATGCTGTTTTGTTAACAGCGTCTGATATACCTGCTACCTGGTCCTCTGGTGGTCCCTTTTGCTTGGATCGACCACCAGAGGACACAGGCAGCTCTGTAAGAAGTAGCACCAAGCACCACACTACACTACACCCCCCCTGTCACTAACCCCTTATTAAGCCCTGTCATTGATCACCCCCCTGTAAGGCTCCATTCAGACGTCCGTATGTGTTTTGCGGATCCGTGATCCGCAAAACATGGACATCGGGGATCTGCAAAACACGGACACCAGCAATGTGCTTTCCGCATTTTGCGGATCAGCATATTGCCAGAACTATATAGAAAATGCCTTTTCTTGTCCGCAATTGCGGACAAGAATAGGATATGTTCTATAGGTTCTACAGAAAATTCTACAAAAAACGCAGTGTTCGCCCGATCAGGCCTGATCTTGTGCGCACACTTGCGTTCAGTCTGGCCCACTGCAGTGACAGAATGTTTTTTTTTCTGATCATTGCAAAAACACCGTAAAATCGCAGCGGCGCTATAAAGATCAGTTTTGAGGGGCATGGCGAGATAAAAAAAATTTGGCACAAGTTAGCGGACTTTTTTTTTCTTACAAAGTCTCATATTCCACTAACTTGTGACAAAAAATAAAATCTCACATTAACTCACCATACCCCTCACGGAATCCAAATGCATAAAATTTTTTAGACATTTATATTCCAGACTTCTTCTCACGCTTTAGGGCCCCTAAAATGCCAGGGCAGTGTAAATACCCCATAAGTGACTTCATTTTGGAAAGAAGACACCCAAAGGTATTCTGTGAGAGGCATGGTGAGTTCCTAGAATATATTTTTTTTGGCACAAGTTAGCGCAAAATGTTTTTTTTTTCCTCTTGCAAAATCATTTTCCGCTAACTTGTTCAAAAAAAAAAGTATTCTAGGAACTCGCCATGCCCCTCACGGAATCTTCACCTTGGGGTGTCTTCTTTCCAAAACGGGGTCACTTGTGGGGTATTTATACTGCCCTGGCATCTTAGGGGCCCTAAAGTGTGAGAAGAAGTCTGGAATCCAAATGCCTAAAAATGCCCCCCTAAAAAGCAGTCATTGGAATTTGGGCCCCTTTGCGCACCTAGGCTGCAAAAAAGTGTCACACATGTGGTATCACCGTACTCAGGAGAAGTAGCGCAATGTGTTTTGGTGTGTCTTTTTACATATACCCATGCTGGGTGAGAGAAATATCTCTCTAAAAGACAACTTTTCCCATTGTTTTATGCAAAGTTGTCATTTGACAGAGATATTTCTCTCACCCAGCATGGGTATATGTAAAAATACACCCCAAAACACATTGCCCTACTTCTCCTGAGTACAGCGATACCACATGTGTGACACTTTTTTGCAGCCTAGGTGCGTAAAGGGGCCGAAAGTCCAACGAGTACCTTTAGGCTTTACAGTGTTGCTCACAATTTAGCCCCACCCAAAATGCCAGAACAGTAAACACACCCCACAAATGACCCCATTTCGGAAAGTAGACACCCCAAGGTATTTGCTGAGGGGCATATTGAGTCCATGAAAGATTGAACTTTTTGTCACAAGTTAGCGGAAAGGGAGACTTTGTGAGGAAAAAAAAAATAAACAATTCTCACCATGCCCCTCACGGAATACCTTGGGGTGTCTTCTTTCCAAAATGGGGTCACATGTGGTGTATTTATACTGCCCTGGCATTTTAGGGGCCTTAAAGCGTGAGAATCCAAATGCCTAAAAATGTCCTCCTAAAAGATACTCATTGCAATTTGGGCCCCTTTGCACACCTAGGCTGCAAAAAAGTGTCACATATGTGGTATTGTTGTACTCAGGAGAAGTAGGGCAATGTGTTTTGGGGTGTATTTTTACATATACCCATGCTGGGTGAGATAAATATATCAGTAAAATGACAACTTTGTATAAAAAAATGGGAAAAGTTGTCTTTTAGAGAGATATTTATCTCACCCAGCATGGGTATATGTAAACAGACACCCCATAACACATTGCCCTACTTCTCCTGAGTACGGCGATACCACATGTGTGACACTTTTTTGCAGCCAAGATGCGCAAAGGGGCCCAAATTCCAATGAGTACTTTCAGGATTTCACAGGGCATTTTTACGCATTTGGATTCCAAACTACTTCTCACGGTTTAGGGCCCCTAAAATGCCCGTGCAGTATAAATACCCCACAAGTGACCCCATTTTGGAAAGAAGACACCCCAAGATATTTCGTGAGGGGTATGGTGAGTTCATGTAAAATTTTATTTTTTGTCACAAGTTAGTGGAATATGAGACTTTGTAAGAATAATAAATTAATAAATAAAATCATTTTCCGCTAACTTGTGACAAAAAATAAAAACTTCCATGAACTCACTATGCCCATCAGCGAATATCTTAGGGTGTCTACTTTCCGAAATTGGGTCATTTGTGGGGTGTTTCTACTGTCTGGGCATTGTAGAACCTCAGGAAACATGACAGGTGCTCAGAAAGTCAAAGTATGTAAATTCACATTTTTGCATAATAGTTTGTAAACGCTATAACTTTTACCCAAACCAATAAATATACACTTGCTGCATTTTTTTTTAGCAAAGACATGTAGAACAATACATTTAGAGAAAAAATTATATAGAAATGTAGTTTTAATTGAAAAATTTTACAACAGAAAGTGAAAAATGTTGTTTTTTGCAAACATTTCGGTCAATTTCGGTTAATATAAAAAAATGAAAAAATGTCATCAGCAATGAAATACCACCAAATGAAAGCTCTATTAGTGACAAGAAAAGGAGGCAAAATTCATTGGGGTGGTAAGTTGTATGACCGAGCAATAAACCGTGAAAGTAGTGTAGTGCAGAATTGTAAAAAGTGGTCTGGTCATTAAGGGGGTTTAAGCTAGGGGGGCTGAAGTGGTTAATCAGTGGCCATTTCTATGCGTCTTAAAGGGAAACTATAAAAAAAAAGGTGCCCTGCTGGAGCCTAGGAACATTTTATTTTAGACCACGGAAGTATAGGCCCAAAATAGTGTTCAGCAAACCCGAACTGTAACGTTTGGGTTCGTACTGAACTTTAGGATTTTTGGACCCCGTTCCCTGAACATTTTAGTAAAGTTTCGGGTTCGGTGTTCGGCTCTTTCTTGGCGCTTTTTGAAAGGCTGCAGAGCAGTTAATCAACAAGCGTTTAACTCTGTGCCCTTAGAAGCCATGCCTACTAATGGCTGTGATTGGCCAGTGCAGAATGTGACCCAGCCTCTATATAAGCTTGAGTCACGTATCGCTGCCCATCACTCTGCTGTTACTAGTGTAGGGAGAGGATGCTGCTGGTGATTTCAGGGAGAGAATAGGAAAGAATCTTTGTTCAGAACTGGAATCTAACTCGGCGATATACATACATTTAGTTGTGTGGGTATAGGGCACAATCTTTTTACCCTGCCCTGAGCCCAGAACAGAAAAAAATAACTTTTATCCGTCTGTTAGTTATTTGGGCGGCGGCGGCCATTTTATGCAAGTTCAGTGCACCAGCACTGCATCTGAGTTTTTGTGACATTGAAATCCAAGCTTGAAAACCTGCACTAATAATCTGGTTTTAAAAAATCACCCTTTTTTTTTGCAATATACAACATCTGGTGCATTTGCAGGATTAGTCAGTGTGCAATTTAAGCTAGAAATACAGACATAATTTTCTGGGTTTTTAAAAACACCCTTTTTTGGCAAAATCCACTATTTGACATACTGTGTTTCTATTCAGTTATTTGAAATATAGCTATTTTGGCCACAAATCTTTAATTGCGGCCTAGTCTGGATCAGGGTGTGTGAGATACACCCATTATATACTGTGGTTATATTCTTCTATTAGTAAAACACCCTTTTCTGGGCACACTACACAATTCTTCTGGCCTTGCACCATCAGCACGTTTGAAATTCCAGGGTTATATACTGCTGTCATATTCAGTTATTAAACAAACACCCGTTTTGGGCAGAAAAGTTTATTTTTCAGCCTTTGCTGCATATGTCATTGTGAGATACAGCCTTTACATACTGTGTTTCTATTCAATTATTTGAAATACAGCCATTTTGGCCACAAATCTTTAATTGCGGCCTAGTCTGGATCAGGGCATGTGAGATACACCCTTTATATACTGTGGTTATATTCTTCTATTAATAAAACACCCTTTTTTGGGCACAATACACAATTTTTCTGGCCTTGCACCATCAGCACATGTGAAATTCAAGGGTTATATACTGCTGTCATATTCAGTTATTAAACAAACACCCATTTTGGGCAAAAAAGTTTATTTTGCAGCCTTTGCTGCATATGTCATTGCGAGATACACACTTTACATACTGTGTTTCTATTCAATTATTTGAAATACAGCCATATTGGCCAGAAATCTTTAATTGCTGCCTAGTCTGGATAAGGGCGTGTGAGATGCATCCTTTACATACTGTGGTTCTATTATACTATTCATAAAACACCCATTTAGGGCAAGATCCTAAATTTGAGAAATATGAGGAGAGCGTCAAAAAAGGGATGTGGCCAAGGTCGTAGTGTTGCTGGTGGATCTCCTGTTGCAGGGAGAGGACGTGGTCGATCTGTGCCAGCTACACGCACAAGTGAAACCCCTTCCTCAGGTGCGAGTAGGCGACAGAACCTGCAGCGGTATTTAGTCGGGCCTAATGCGGCTCTACGAATGGTGTGGCCTGAACAAGTACAGGCGATAGTAGATTGGGTTGCTGAAAGTGCATCCAGTTCCTTCAAATTGTCTCCCACCCAGTCTGAAAGATCAGAGTTGGCACCTGCAGCCGATGTCCATCAGTCTCTTACCTCACCCTCTTGCAAATTAGCAAAGCAGTCTGAGCCCCAAGTCATGCAGCAGTCTCTTCTGCTTTTTGATAACTCTGTTAGCAGGGTTTCCCAGGGCTATTTCTGCCCCAGAAGTGGAAGAGATTGAGTGCACCAATGCCCAACCACTTATGTTTCAAGACGAGTACATGGGAGGTCCATCGCAGCACGGCTCGGATGATGACGAAACACAGGTGCCAACTGCTGGGGCTTTCAAAAGCGTGCAGACCGACAAGGAAGGTAGGGGTGAAGACTGGGTGGAAGATGATGTGGAGGACGATGAGGTCCTCGACCCCACATGGAATCAAGGTCATGCGAGTGACCTATGTAGTTCGGAGGAAGAGACGGTGGTCGCACAGAGCCACCAGCACAGCAGAAGAGGGAGCAGGGTGCAAAAGCGGAGCGGCCGTTCTGTAGACAGTACACCTGCTACTGCACACCGCAGCAAGGGACCAAGCACACCAAATCCAGCTCCAAGGAGTTCCCTGGCGTGGCAGTTCTTCAGACAATGTGCCGAGTGGTTTGACTCGGACAGACAAGACACGAGTGGTTTGCATGCTAAGCACGAGCTGCAGTGGAGTAGACACCTCAAAAACCAAGAAAGGTCTCTGGCTCCTCCTGCTTCCTCTTCTGCTGCAGTCTCGGCCTTTTCATCCACCTCTGGAGTGACAATGCCACCTGCCACCCCGCAAATAGAGGATCTGCCAGCAACACCACCACCTGGGTCACCAAGCATTTCCACAATGTGTCACAGAAGCGTTCAGCTCTCCATCTCCCAAACACTGGAGAGGAAGAGGAAGTACCCCCCTACCCACCCGTGATCCCTAGCCCTGAATGCCTGCATTTCAAAATGACTGGCCTTTGAATTGCTGTCATTCCGTCTGGTGGAGACAGATAGTTTTAAAGGCCTTATGGCAGTGGCTGTCCCACAGTGCGTCGTGCCCAGGTGCTACTACTTTTCCAGGTGGGCCATCCCTTCCCTGCACAACCAAGTAGGGGACAAAATCATGTGTGCACTGCGCAATGCCATCTGTGGCAAGGTGCACCTCTCTACGGATACGTGGACCAGTAAGCACGGTCAGGGACGTTATATCTCCATAACAGCACACTGGGTAAATTCAGTGGTGTCTGGGCATGAGTCGGATAGCAGTTTGGCGCATGTCCATCCACCACCAAGGATTGCATGGCGCTTCAGTTTGCCTCCTGTTGCTTCCTCCTTCTACTCCGCTTCCTCATCCTCTTCTGGGTCCTCATCCGGTCAGCGTAACCACCAACTTCAGCACAGCCAGGAGTAAACGACAGCAGGCAGTTTTAAAACTTATCTGTTTGGGGGACAAAGCCCACACCGTGCACGAGCTTTGGATGGGCCTTGAACAACAGACCAATGAGTGGTTGGTGCCAGTGAGCCTCAAGCCTGGCCTGGTGGTGTGTGATAATGGGTGAAATCTCGTAGCAGCTCTGGGACTAGCTGGTTTGACGCACATCCCTTGCCTGGAGCAGGTGCTGAATTTGGTGGTGCAGAGATTCCTTAAAAATGACCGCAATATGTCAGAGCTGCTTCATAAAGTGCACCCTGCTGCTGCTCCCCTGTCAGCACTGCAGTGTAACTTTGGCCTTCCCGCTCACCACCTCATATGCGACGTGTTCACAAGGTGGAACTCCACCTTGCACATGCTGGTCATACTGTGCAAGCAGCAGCAGGCGATAGTGGAGTTTCAGCTGCAGCACGCACGGGTGAGTCTCTCTGCGGAACAGCACCACTTCACCACCAATGACTGGGCCTCTATCCGAGACCTGTGTTCCTTGTTGCGCTGTTTCGAGTACTCCACCAACATGGCCAGTGCCGATTGCGCATCTCTTAGCACAACAATCCCACTTCTATGCCTCCTTGAAAAAACACGGCTGTTGATGATGGAAGAGGATGTGTCACAGGAGGAGGAGGAGGAAGAAGAGGGATCATTTCGTAGGATTTCCGGACAGTAATTCACAAATGGCTCCGAGGGTGGGTTCCTGCACCCACAAACGCCAGGTGCACAATTGTCCAGCCAGGGCACAGTTCTGGAGGATGAGGAGGTGGAGGATGAGGAGAAGGAGATTGAGGAGGAGGAACCATTTTCACAGCAGGGTGGCACCCAGACCAGCTCATGGCCATCACTGATGAGTGGCTGGGGGGATACAGAGGACACAGACAATACACATCCCACAGAGGACAGCTTTTTGTTGCCTCTGGGCAGCCTGGCACACATGAACGATTTACATGCTGTAGTGTCTCCGCAACGACCGCCGAGTTGCCAACATTCTAACTTGTGCTAATTACTGGGAGGCCACGCTGCTGGAACCCCATTACAAGGGCAACGTATTGCCTTTAATTCCCTCACTGGAGCGTGATCGTAAGATGCGCGAGTTCAAGCGCACGCTTGTAGACCCACTGCTGATGGCATTCCCACCTGACAGCGGGGGCACAGTGAAAGCACAAGGCGAAGGCAGAGGACGAGGAAGAGGTCACCAACGCAGCTGGGGCACTGCCAGCACTTTTGAAGGCAGGGTTAGCATGGCTGAAATGTGGAAAAGCTTTGTCAGCATGCCACAACAAC
This sequence comes from Bufo gargarizans, assembly GCF_014858855.1. Taxonomy (NCBI): domain Eukaryota; kingdom Metazoa; phylum Chordata; class Amphibia; order Anura; family Bufonidae; genus Bufo; species Bufo gargarizans. The sequence goes on from NC_058083.1 coordinate 346,073,055, forward strand.
CAGCATCACAAGCTGATATGGAACGTCTTAGCAGGAGGCAGCATTTAACCAACATGGTGGAGCAGTATGTGTGCATACGCCTACATGTACTGAATGATGGGTCTACCCCCTTCAAATTCATGGTCTTTAAATTGGGCACATGGCCTGAGCTTGCCCTTTACGCCTTGGAGGTGCTGGCCTGCCCTGCAGCCAGTGTATTATCTGAATGTGTGCTTAGCACGGCAGGGGGCGTCATCACAGACAAGAGCAGTCACCTGTCCACAGCCAATGTGGACAAGCTCACGTTCATTAAAATGAACCAGCCATGGATCCCACAGGACTTGTCCGTACCTTGTGCAGAATAGACTTGTATACTGGCCTTGACCAGCCATTGTTATACTGCAGCGCTATTGCTCATTCTTGTATTTTGGATATTTCACACATTTTTGAGTGTACCCTAATAAAATAAAAATAAATGAAAACCAAAAAACAGTGGGTGTGATGTACCACTGCTATACATAGTAGACAGTAAAAAAAATAAAAAAAATTGTCTGTTACATTTTCGGGTGAAATTCACCAATTTTTGGGTGTGATTTACCACTGCTATACCTAGTAGACCGGTAAAAAAAATAAAAAAAATTGTCTGTTACATTTTCGGGTGAAATTCACCAGTTTTTCGGTGTGATTTATTACTGCTATACCTATTAGACCGGTGAAAAAAAAATAACAAATTTGTCTGTTACTTTTTCGAGTGAAATTTTTGGGTGTGATGTACCACTGCTATACCTAGTAGACAAGTAAAAAAAAATAACAAATTAATTGTGATTTACCACTGCTATACCTATTACACCGGCAAAAAAAAAAAAAAAATTGTCTGTTATACTTTTGGGTGAAATTCACAAATGTTTGGGTGTAATATACCCCTCCTCTACCTAGTTGACAGCTTAATAAATTTCAATTATTTTTCTTTTAAATTTTTGGGTGACAATAAACAATTTTTTTCTGTCATAGACCGCATTTGCGCTTCAATAATTTGCCCCACATTTGCGCTTTACTAATTTTTCCCACATTTGCGCTTCAGTAATTTGTCCCACAATTGCTCCTCAATAACTCTTCCCACATTTGCGCTTCAGTAATTTGTCCCACATTTGCGCCCTAAATAACTTTTCCCACATTTGCGCTTCAGTAATTTGTCCCACATTTGCTCCTCAATAACTTTTCTCACATTTACGCTTCAGTAATTTGTCCCACATTTGCACCTCAATAACTTTTCCCACATTTGAGCTTCAGCAATTTGTCCCATATTTGTGCCTCAATAACTTTTCCCATATTTCCGCTCGATCCCCAAAAATTTTTAAACATTTATCTCCCTTTAAGCAAATGTTTGCAAACGGGCAAACCGCCATAGACTTTAATAGGCAGGCAAATTTTAAAACTCACAGGGACTCTTTCTGGCCACAATAGTGATGGAAAAGTTGTTTCAAGGGGACCTGGACTGTGGCATGCCGGAGGGGGATCCATGGCAAAACTCCCATGGAAAATTACGTAGTTGACGCAGAGTCGGGTTTTAATCCATAAAGGACATAAATCACCTAACATTCCTAAATTGTTTGGAATAACATGCTTTAAAACATCCAGTGTGTGTATACGATCAGGTATGATGTTGTATCGATCAGGTAGTGTAAGGGTTACGCCTGCTTTACAGTGACAGACCAAACACTGACAGACCAAACTCCCCGTAACTCACTGCAAACAACCACAAAGAGTTGTCGTCAATAGTTGACACACTCATGACATAAATTTTATTCCTCTATGCGTCAATCTTGGTGTAGTGATGGCTGTGCTCGTGCGCACGTTCGGGAGATTGCAGGTTTTTCAAAGCATATGGTCGTGCTGAGGTAGTTCAGTGACAGTTAAGTGACCCAGAAAACAATGATTCTGCAGTGTGGGCCCATTTTTGGCCTAGTAGGCTTTAATGATCACCTTAGATCAGTGTTGGCGAACCTATGGCACTGGTGCCAGAGGCGGCACTCAGAGCCCTGTCTGTGAGCACCCACACCATGGAAAAAGTCTAAAGCATAACAATATGCCTAAGACTTTACCCTCCATTCATCAGTGCAGGGCGCACTATGTACAGCACAAGCAGCGCACTAAATGTAGGCAGGTTATTATAGCAAAATGATAAAGTACATAGAAGATGTACTATATTGGACTCTGGTATTCAGGGTAAATTGGCACTTTGCGATAAATAAGTGGGTTTTTGGTTGAAGTTTAGCACTCGGTCTCTAAAAGGTTCACCATCACTGCCTTAGATGATCACAAAGAAAATGTATGTTTCTTCTATGAAAAATTATCCAGCCGATCGCTTTTGGTCATTTCACAAAGAAGCAACAACCTTATCATCTGGGGTGTGCCAACATTGCGAACACACTCATAGAGGTGATCGCTTCATTGTGATACGCAAGCCCCTTCACCACAACAAGGTAACGATCACAAAGGGGAATTGACACATGTATGTGCCTTTTGCTTTGTTTTTGAAGCCACAGTGCAGCACCAGAGGTCAGAAAAAATAGGCATGTACACATGCCTGAAAAATTAGGTATTGTTGCAGCCGCTGCTGGTTCAGCGGCCGGAAAAATTGATGTTTCCCAGGCAGAAAGTGAACTAAAACATTGCAGCTTGAACCCTAGTTGGTGGCGGAGAAGTCACGCAAGTCATCCGGTATGCAGAGATTAAATACAGCAGCGTGGGGACCATTTTTAGCCCAAGGTATCTCATCAGGCCTTTTTTAGTCAAATGCATCCCCCACTGTCAGTCCCTTCGGGATCCATGCCTCATTCATCTCAATAAAGGTGAGGTAATCTAGACTTATTTGACCTAGACGACTTCTCCTCTCAGGGACAATACCTCCTGCTGCGCTGAAGGTCCTTTCTGACAGGACACTTGAAGCGGGGCAGGCCAGAAGTTCTATTGCAAATTGGGATAGCTCAGGCCGCAGGTCAAGCCTGCACACCCAGTAGTCAAGGGGTTCATCGCTCCTCAGAGTGTCGATATCTGCAGTTAAGGCGAGGTAGTCTGCTACCTGTCGGTCAAGTCGTTCTCTGAGGGTGGACCCCGAAGGGCTGTGGCGATGCGTAGGACTTAAAAAGCTCTGCATGTCCTCCATCAACAACACGTCTGTAAAGCGTCCTGTCCTTGCCTGCGTGGTCGTGGTAGGAGGAGTATTACTTTCACCTCTTCCCCTGTTAGATTCCCGTTGTGCTGTGATATCACCCTTATATGCTGTGTAAAGCATACTTTTTAACTTGTTTTGGAACTGCTGCATCTTTTCCGAATTCCGGTAATTCGGTAACATTTCAGCCACTTTCTGCTTATACCAGGGGTCTAGTAGCGTGGCCACCCAGTACAGGTCGTTCTCCTTCAGCCTTTTTATACGAGGGTCCCTCAACAGGCATGACAGCATGAAAGACCCCATTTGCACAAGGTTGGATGCCAAGCTACTCATGTCCCGTTCCTCATCCTCACTGATCTCATTGAAGGTCTGTTCTTCCCCCCCGGCCAAGTACAACACCACGGGTCCCAGATAGGTGACAACGACCACCCTGGGATGCCTGCTGTGGTTGGTCTTCCTCCTCCTCAAAGCCACATTCCTCCTCTGGCTCCTCTTCCTCAGACTCCTCTTCCAGCGTTGCCGCAGGTCCAGCAAGCGATCATGATAAGGCTGTTTCTGGTGGTGATGGTGACCACAACTTTTCCTCTTCCTCTTCACGCTCATTTACGGCCTGATACAGCACTCTTCGCAGGGCACGCTCCAGGAAGAAAACAAATGGGATGAGGTCGCTGATGGTGCCTTCGGTGCATCTGACTAGGTTTGTCACCTCCTCAAAAGGATGCATGAGCCTACAGGCATTGCGCATGAGCGTCCAGTAACGTGGCAAAAAAATACCCAACTCCGCAGAGGCTGTCCTAGCACCCCGGTCATACAAATATTTGTTGACGTCTTATTCTTGTTGGAGAAGGTGGTCGAACATTAGGAGTGTTGAATTCCAACAAGTCAGGCTTGTGCAAATCAAGCGCCTCACTGGCATGTTGTTTCGCCGCTGAATATCGGAAAAGTGCGCCATAGCCGCATAGAAACACCTGAAATAGCCACACACCTTCCTGTCTTGCTTGAGGACGTCATGTAAGCCTGGGTACTTATACAAAAAGCGTTGTACGATCAGAATCAACACATGTGCCATGCACGGCGCATGTGTCAACTTGCCCAAATTCAATGCCGCCAACAAATTGCTTCCGGTGTCACACACCACTTTGCCGATCTCCAGTTGGTGCGGAGTCAGCCACTGATCCACTTGTGCGTTCAGGGCAGACTGGAGTGCTGGTCCGGTGTGACTCTCTGCTTTCAGGCAAGTCAACCCTAAGACGGCGTGACACTGTTGTATCCAGGATGTGGAATAGCCCCTGGGGAGCTGGAGGGGTGCAGTTGATGTGGAGCAAGACGCAGCAGCAGAAGAGGACTCAGCCGAGGAGGTTAACAAAGAGGATTTGGTGGTATGTGGCACAGTTTATACCCTGGACAGCTGAGCATGACAAGCCAGAGGGAGAGGAGTTTGATTGTCCTGGCTTGTTATGGGAGTCCTTTGCAGAGCCTGACTTCGGGAGCCCTGCACAGTCCAGACTTCATGACATTTTCTACAAGAGGGAGGCTAGGCAGAATTGGGATGACCCCCATGAGGTAGAGAAATACCTATCTCACCTAGCAACCCTGGAGTGGGAACTGGAGCAGGACTACCAAGATCTCTTCCACTCCATTGGGAAGGCTCAGCAGGACAGCATTGTGTGTGTTGTAAGATATTGATTGGTTGGATTTCAAAACCCTGTGGGCAGTACTATGTTTGATTTTTATGAATAAAAGAGGCTGTATCTGAAGTACAGTCAGACCACTGCTGACCCTCAACACTGAGCCTTGTCTTGTTATTGGGGGGATTCCCTGTATGCTGTTAGAGACTGATTGCCAGGAGTGTAAGCCGATTGTATGCTTTTCCTGTTCGTCTGCCAGCAGCTATTTGCGAGGTTTCAGTTTGGAGTGCTATTTTGTATCCAGTTCGGGAGTTTGGTGTTCTGCAGTAGCTGTGCCTGTCTCTCAAAAAGGGGCATATCGCCTAAACGGATTTTAACCCCTTGTCTGCTGAAAGGGTCCGTTACATTCGTAATATTCTAAAAGACGAAGTTAGAGCAATATAACGAATATTCTAAAAGACGAAGTTAGAGCAATATTACGAATATTCTAAAAGACAAAGTTAGAGCAAAATCGAATATGGCACCTCCCGCTCATCACTAGTCACCAACTCCTCTGCAGAGCCACGCATTCCATGCTTGGCAGCCATCAGCATGTTTACCTAATGCACAGTGTACGTGATATACCTGCCCTGACCGTGCTTTGCAGACCAGGCATCAGTGGTCAGATGGATCCTTGCCCCAACACTGTGTGCCAGACATGCTATGACTTCCTTTTCCACAATAGAGTACAGGTTGGGGAGTGCCTTTTGTGAAAAAAAAAATTAGGCCGGGTACCTTCCACTGCGGTGTCCCAATAGCTACAATTTTTTTGAAGGCCTCAGACTCCACCAGCTTGTATGATAAAAGCTGGCGAGCTAAACGTTCTGACAAGCCAGCTGTCAGACGCTGGGCAAGGGGGTGACTCTGTGACATTGGCTTCTTACGCTCAAACATTTCCTTGACAAACACCTGACTGTGGGAAGATGAGCAGGAACTGCTGAAGGTGAGAGGCGGAGTGGCGGGTGGTTGAGAGGGGGCAAGGAGGACAGCAGTGGTTGACGTGGCTGAAGATGCTGGACCAGGAGGAGGATGGTGGCTTTGAGTATGTGTGCTGTTTGAATTCATCATGTGTTTATCCCATAGGCGTTTGTGATGTTAGATCATGTGCCTTCGCAAAGCAGTTGTACCTAGGTGGGTGTTGGACTTCCCATGACTCAGTTTCTTTTGGCACAGGTTGCAAATGGCATCGCTGTTAGAGGCAGACACACAAAAAGAATGCCACACTGCTGAGCTTTGCAATGACAGCATTCTGGTGGTGGCAACAGCATGCGTTGGTTGGCGTGCTGTCTGGCTGACCCCGGGTGCCGATACATGCTGTCTGACTGTGCTACTAGCTCCTTGCGACGACCTCCCCCTGCTTCCAACTCGTCTCCTCCTCCTCTCTGTCTCCCCATCTGAACTTTCACCCTGTTCTTCTTCTCTTCGAGCGGGCACCCACGTGACATCAACGGACACATCGTCATCATCAACCGCTTCACTTGCATCTGACAACTCAGCAAAGGAAGCAGCAGTGGGTACGACATCATCATCACACCGTACGTCCATGTGTGTAGTGCTGCCTGACTGAGACTGTCACAACCAGACAGCTGAGAAGCTCTGACAGAAGCCTTTCAGAACCTCCTCCTTGAGTTTTCTTGGTTTTGGTTTTCAGTTCCTCATCTTGTTAGCCTCTCTCAGCTGTCATGTAGTTGGACTGATTGCATCCCTTTAAATTCCTCCCCATAGTGCATTAGTGTGCAGTTTATACAGCTTCCTGGAGTGTGTGTGCATGCTGATCCTATTTCCCAGTCTTCTACAAGTTAAGTGTTGTACATTAATTTGTGATTTTCTGTTTGCTGGATCACAGGTGACCCTGACTCCCTCCGTGTCTAGTGTAGGGAGCCGGTGGTCATGTCCCTTCACTATTGTAGGGTGTTCAGGTGTTATATAGTCAAGGTACGAGGATATGCGATCGTCCACCTGAGCAGTAAGGGAGAGAGCCAGGTCTGATGCAGGGGTCTCCCTTTTGTTCCTTAGTTTTGGATCCAGTGAGTCATATATTCATTTTGCATTGTCTTGTTTCCTGTACACCTTCCGTGACATTATAAACCGCCAAAACCGTCTCAAGCATGGATCCGGTTTCACTTTTGACTGAACGCTTCCAGGGTCTTTCATTGGAGGTAGCTGATCTCCGTAAGACTCTTTCTCAGTTTCTAGTGACCGGTTCAGCTTGCGTTCATGGAGTTTGTTCTGAGCCTAAGATCTCGCTCCCGGATACGTTCTCCGGGGGTAGTGAGAATTTTGTGCGTTTCAGAGAGGCTTGCAAACTCCATTTTCGCCTTCTTCCCCATTCCTCTGGTGATGAGGAATGGAGGGTGGGGATCATTATATCGCTGCTCAGGGGTAACGCTCAGTCGTGGGCCTTTTCGCTGCCGGTGGGGGCACGGCCCCTCCGTTCAGTGGATGAATTCTTGTTAGCCCTGGGTCAGATATATGATAATCCGGATCGTGTCTAGACTACGTCTGTTATGCCAGGGTAAACAATCCGCAGAGATATACTGCTCAGAATTTCGGAGATGGGCAGCTGATACTGGTTGGAATGATGCTGCACTCCGAAGTCAATTTTGCCATGGTCTTTCAGAGGGATTGAAAGATGCATTTGCCTTTCATGAGAGGCCTATCTCCTTGGACTCTGCTATGTCTCAGGCCATTCGTATTGACAGGCGTCTTAGAGAGAGAGGAGAGATCTCTCCTTCCTGTCATACTCAGTCCCAGGACAGTGCAGCGGTCTCATTCTGTGCGCAGGGGTCTCAGTCGCTGTCAGCCCCTTCTGAGCAGGAGCCCATGCAACTGGGGTTGATTGCCTCTGACAATAGAAGATTCTGCCCGCATGGGAAGGTTTGTTTTTGTTGTGGAGGTATAAATAATTTGGCAAATGTTTGTCCCTCTAGGAGATTCAGGCAGTTTTCTGGGAGTAATAAAGAAACAAAAAGGAAAAAATCTTTTAAAAATGTTCCATCTGTTACTATTGGCAGGGTTGAGGCGGAAATGGAAGGTTTTCCGTTTGCTTGTAGTTCCCGTTTTGTCCTGCCTGCCAGGGTGGCGCTAGAGAGCAAGAACATTTTTTGTGAGATTTTTGTAGATAGTGGAGCAGCTGTCAATCTCATTGATAATCATTTTGCGATAACTCATGGTTTCCAGGTGTGCACTTTGGGAAAGGATATTCCTGTTTTTGCTGTTGATTCCGCTCCACTTTCTCAGAAATCATTAAAGGGCATAGTTCACAATATTCGTTTAATTGTGAGTGATGCTCATGTTGAGGATGTGTCATGTTTCGTCCTTAGCGGATTACCTACTCCTCTTGTGTTGGGGCTACCCTGGCTCACTAAACATAACCCCACCATTGATTGGCAAGCGAGGCAAATAAATGGTTGGAGTGACTTTTGCAGAGAGAATTGCCTCACGACATCTGTTTCTGAGGTTTCTCTGAATTTTCGGATGTCTTCTCTGAGAGTGAAGTTCAGGATTTGCCCCCGCACAGGGAGTACGATTGCCCTATTAATCTCATCCCAGACGCCAAGCTGCCTAAATCTTGTTTATACAATCTTTCGCAACCTGAAAGGGTCGCTATGCGTGCTTATATCTCGGAGAGTCTGAGAGAAGGACACATACGACCCTCGAAGTCACCTGTTGCCGCTGTTTTTTTCTTTGTTAAGAAAAAAGATGGTTCTTTAAGACCTTGTCTGGATTTCAGGGAGCTGAACAGTATCACTATTCGTGACCCTTATCCGCTTCCTCTGATCCCGTACCTGTTTAACCAGATTGTTGGGGCTAAAGTCTTTTCCAAATTAGATCTAAGAGGGGCATACAACCTGGTCAGGGTCAGAGAAGGAGACGAATGGAAGACGGCCTTCAATACCCCTGAGGGACATTTTGAGAATTTGGTTATGCCTTTTGGTTTGATGAATGCCCCAGCCGTTTTTCAGCATTTCGTGAACAGCATTTTTTATCATTTAATGGGAAAATTTGTATTAGTGTATTTGGATGACATTTTGATTTTTTCTTCTGATTTCAAAACTCATAAGGAACACTTACGTCAGGTCTTGCTCATCCTGTGGGAGAATAAATTATACGCAAAACTGTAAAAATGTGTGTTTGCGGTTCCAGAAATTCAATTTCTGGGGTTTCTTCTCTCCGCTTCTGGTTTTCGCATGGACCCCGAGAAGGTCCGCGCTGTGCTTGAGTGGGAGCTTACTGAGAATCAGAAGGCGCTGATGCCTTTTTTTGGGCTTTGCCAATTATTACAGGAAGTTTATTTTGAATTATTCCTCTATTGTTAAACCACTCACTGATATGACCAGAAAGGGGGTAGATTTTTCTTCCTGGTCGGTAGAGGCGCGTAAGGCCTTTTCTAATATCAAGGAGAGTTTTGCTTCCGCTCCCATCTTGGTACAACCTGATATTTCTCTACCCTTCATAGTTGAGGTTGATGCTTCTGAGGTGGGTGTGGGTGCGGTCTTGTCTCAGGGTTCCTCTCCTGCCAAATGGCGACCATGTGCCTTTTTCTCAAAGAAACTCTCCTCCGCAGAGATAAATTACGATGTGGGAGATAGGGAATTGTTGGCCATCAAGTTGGCTTTTGAGGAATGGCACCATTGGCTAGAGGGAGCCAGACACCCTATTACCGTGTTTACTGACCATAAAAATCTGGCCTACTTGGAGTCAGCCAAGCGTCTGAACCCGAGACAGGCCAGATGGTCTTTGTTCTTTTCAAGGTTTAATTTTGTTGTCACGTTCCGCCCTGGGGTTAAGAATGTGAAGGCAGATGCCCTGTCACGTTGTTTTCCGGGAGGTGGGAATTTTGAAGACCCGGGTCCCATTTTGGCTGAAGGTGTGGTGGTCTCTGCTCTTTTTCCTGAATTGGAGGCAGAGGTGAAGGCAGCCCAGTCAGAGGCTCCTGATCTTTGTCCTCTTGGGAGGTTGTTTGTGCCTCTCGCTTTAAGACACAAGATTTTTAAGGAACACCACGATACGGTCCTTGCTGGGCACCCGGGGGCAAGAGCCACAGTGTATCTTATCGCTCAGAGATTCTGGTGGCCTGCGCTTCGTAAGTCGGTTGAGGGTTTTGTGGCAGCCTGTGAGACTTGCGCTCGTGCCAAAGTCCATAATTCATGGCCATCAGGTCCTCTCCTTCCCTTACCCATTACTTCCCGTCCTTGGACACATCTGTCCATGGACTTCATAACGGACCTGCCTCGTTCCTCGGGGAAGACTGTGATTCTGGTGGTGGTGGACTGTTTTAGCAAAATGGTGCATTTCATCCCTTTTTCTGGTTTGCCCAATGCTAAGACGCTGGCGCAGACATTTATTGATCACATTGTCAAATTGCATGGTATTCCTTCAGACATAGTCTCTGATAGGGGCACGCAGTTTGTTTCCAGATTCTGGAAGGCTTTCTGTTCTCGCTTGGGGGTTCGGTTGTCATTCTCTTCTGCTTTCCACCCGCAGTCGAATGGCCAGACAGAGCGCGTCAATCAGAATCTGGAGACATATCTGCGTTGTTTTGAGGCGGAGAATCAGGAGGATTGGTGTTCTTTTTTGTCCCTTGCTGAGTTTGCTTTAAATAACCATCGTCAGGAGTCCTCTGATAAGTCACCATTTTTCGGTGCATATGGGTTTCATCCGCAGTTTGGGACTTTCTCGGGAGAGGGGTCTTCTGGTTTACCTGATGAGGACAGATTCTCCTCGTCTTTGTCATCTATTTGGCAAAAGATTCAGGATAATCTAAAGAGCATGAGTGAGAGATATAAGCGTGTGGCAGATAAGAGACGTGTGCCTGGTCCGGACCTGAATGTTGGTGATCTGGTGTGGTTGTCTACCAAGAATATCAAATTGAAGGTTCCCTCCTGGAAGTTGGGTCCTAGGTTTATTGGGCCTTACAAAATCCTGTCTCTCATCAATCCTGTTGCCTACCATCTTGATCTTCCTCAGACTTGGAAGATCCATAATGTTTTTCATAAGTCCTTATTGAAACCTTATGTTCAAGCCATTGTACCCTCGCCTTTGCCTCCTCCTCCGATTATGGTTGATGGGAATCTTGAATTTCAGGTCTCTAGGATTGTGGATTCTCGTCTTGTCCGCGGTTCTCTCCAGTACCTCGTTCATTGGGAGGGTTATGGTCCTGAGGAGAGCATGTGGGTCCCAGTGACGGACATTAAGGCCACTCGTCTCATCAGGGCTTTCCATAGGTCCCATCCTGAGAAGGTGGGCTCTGAGTGTCCGGAGTCCACTCGTAGAGGGAGGGGTACTGTCACAACCAGACAGCTGAGAAGCTCTGACAGAAGCCTTTCAGAACCTCCTCCTTGAGTTTTCTTGGTTTTGGTTTTCAGTTCCTCATCTCGTTAGCCTCTCTCAGCTGTCATGTAGTTGGACTGATTGCATCCCTTTAAATTCCTCCCCATAATGCATTAGTGTGCGGTTTATACAGCTTCCTGGAGTGTGTGTGCATGCTGATCCTATTTCCCAGTCTTCTACAAGTTAAGTGTTGTCCATTAATTTGTGATTTTCTGTTTGCTGGATCCCAGGTGACCCTGACTCCCTCCGTGTCTAGTGTAGGGAGCCGGTGGTCATGTCCCTTCACTATTGTAGGGTGTTCAGGTGTTATATAGTCGAGGTACGAGGATATGCGATCGTTCACCATTGGGATTATCGCATAGGCTGAGCAGTAATGGAGAGAGCCAGGTCTGATGCAGGGGTCTCCCTTTTGTTCCTTAGTTTTGGATCCAGTGAGTCATATATTCATTTTGCATTGTCTTGTTTCCTGTACACCTTCCGTGACAGAGACATATCCCTGTTATCTACATCCTCTGGCAATAATGGTTGCGCATCACTCATTTCTTCCAACTGATGTGTAAATAACTCCTCTGACAGATCAGGTGAAGCGGCTATGGTGCTAGTGTTAGTGGTGGCGGCTGGCAGGCGAGTGGTAACTTGAGAGGTGCCCGAAGCTGAGCTACAGGAGGATGGTGCGTCAAGGTTCCGAGCAGAAGCTGTAGAAGATTGGGTGTCCTGTGTAAGCCAGTCAACTATGTCCTCCGAATTTTTCGTTTTTAGGGTACGTGGCCTCTGAACACTGGGCATTATTCTAGGGCCAAATTAAATCACAGCACCATGACCACGACGGCCCCTGCAGGGTGGCCTGCCTCTGCCTGTCATTTTTTTTTAGATTAGTGGTACTATGCATGCAAGGTACTGTGCCACCCTATATGAGTGATGGGCAGTGGGCACAGTACAGTCTGTGTGCCTGACACTCACTGGCAGGCAACTGCAATTATATTACACTGTAAACATTTAATGATTTTTTTTTATATGCAAAGTGCAGTGCCACCCTAGATGAGTGGTGGGCAGTGGGCACAGTACTGTCTGTGGGCCTGACACTCACTGGCAGGCAACTGCAATTATATTACAGAGGAAAAATTAAATGACTTTTTTACAGCAAGGTGCTGTGCCACCCTATATGAGTGGTGGGCAGTGGGCACAGTACAGTCTGTGGGCCTGAAACTCACTGGCAGGCAACTGCAATTATATTACAGAGTGAAAATTTCATGATTTTTTTTATCTGCAAGGTGCTGTGCCACCCTATATGAGTGGTGGGCAGTGGGCACAGTACAGTCTGTGTGCCTGACACTTACTGGCAGGCAACCGCAATTATATTACAGAGGAAAAATTAAATAAGTTTTTTTATCTGCAAGGTGCTGTGCCACGCTATATGAGTGGTGGGCAGTGGGCACAGTACAGTCTGTGGGCCTGACACTCACTGGCAGGCAACTGCAATTATATTACAGAGGAAAAAGTAAATGACCTTTTTAACAGCAAGGTGCTGTGCCACCCTATATGAGTGGTGGGCAGTTGGCACAGTACAGTCTGTGGGCCTGTGGTCTCTCACACATGGGCAGGCAACTGCAATATATATATATATATATATATATATAAGAAATGGGGTGCTGTCAGGACGCTGTCCTTACAGCAGATGAGTCTTTGAGGACTGGAGTGGACACAAAACACTGGCCTAGCTAACGATTTCCCTATTAGTTCAGCAGCAGCACTGTCCCTGCTCTAACTAACACTGCAGCTTCAGAATGAATCTAAGAGGGCTGTCGTCCTTGCTTTTTTTTATTAGGTGGGAGGGTCTGGGAGGGAGGGTATGTTGATTGGCTTGAATGTGTCTTTTGACTGTGAGGTACAGGGTCAAAGTTTGCTCAATGATGACGTATAGGGGCGGACCGAACATCGCATATGTTCGCCAGCCACGGCGAACGTGAACAAGCGATGTTCACCATGAACTGTTTACCGGCAAATAGTTCGGGACATCTCTACTGCTATACCTATTAGACCGGTAAAAGAAAAAATATAAAAATTGGCAGTTACATTTTTGGTTGAAATTTAAAAAATTTTGTGTGTGATGTACCACTGCTATACCTATTAGGCCGGTATAAAAATATAAAAAAAAATGTCAATTACAATTTCGGGTGAAATTCACCAATTTTTGGGTGTGATGTACCACTGCTATACCTATTAGTCTTGTAAAAATAAAAAAATTGTCTGTTACATTTTCGGGTGAAATTCACTAATTTGCTATACCTTTTAGACTTGTAAAAAAAATAATAATAACAATTTACCAGTTACATTTTTGACTGAAATTCAACAAATTTTGGGTGTGATGTACCACTGCTATACCTAGTAGACAGGTAAAAATAAAATGTCAGTTACATTTTCGTGTGAAATTCACAAATTTTTGGGTGTGATGTACTAGTGCTATACCTAGTAGACAGGTAAAAAATAATAAAAAAAATTGTCAGTTACCTTTTCGGTTGAAATTCAACAATGTTTTGGTGTGATGTTCCACTGCTATACCTAGTAGACAGGTAAAAGAAAATAACAAATTAATTGTGATTTACCACTGCTATACCTATCACACCGGCAAAAAAACAAAAAAAATTGTCTGTTATATTTTTGGGTGAAATTCACAAATGTTTGGGTGTAATATACCCCTCCTCTACCTAGTTGACAGCTTAATAAATTTAAATTATTTTTCTTTTAAATTTTCGGGTGACAATAAACAATTTTTTTCTGTCATAGACCCCTGCTCTACCAAATAGGTTAATGCATTTCTGTAATTTTTCTGTTACATTCTTGGGTTGACATTGTACAATTTTGGACGTGAATAAACCCCTGCTCTGCATAGGTGACAGAGAAAAAAATTTCAGAAATTCTTCTTTAATTGATGCGCGCCACCTTTCAATCAATGCTTAAATTTTAACAAGTTGTCCCGCATTTGCGCTTCAATAATTTGTCCCACATTTGCGCTTTACAAATTTTTCCCACATTTGCGCTTCAGTAATTTGTCCCACAATTGCTCCTCAATAACTTTTCCCACATTTGCGCTTCAGTAATTTGTCCCACATTTGCTCCTCAATAACTTTTCTCACATTTGCGCTTCAGTAATTTGTCCCACATTTGCACCTCAATAACTTTTCCCACATTTGCACCTCAATAACTTTTCCCACATTTGCGCTTCAGTAATTTGTCCCACATTTGTGCCTCAATAACTTTTCCCATATTTCCGCTCGATCCCCAAAAAATTTAAAACATTTATCTCCCTTGGATGTGTGCTCTCTTTCTCACGCTCCCTCTCCGGCATGGAACCCTGATTCGCCGATAACCGTGATGGTAGGCTCAGAAAAGAACATCGAAAGTTGATAGAGAAGATATCCAAATGGATGGTGGACATCACAGGGATGTGCAATTAGGCAAAAGTTATCTACAGAGGGATCGTTGATCCAGGGAGTTATTCTGATTGCCTGATTGGAGTCGGGAAGGAATTTTTTATTTCCCTAAAGTGAGGAAAATTGGCTTCTACCTCACAGTTTTTTTTGGCCTTCCCCTGGATCAACTTGCAGGATGACAGGCCGAACTGGATGGACAAATGTCTTTTTTCGGCCTTATGTACTATGTTACTATGTAACAAAGCAGCAGCAGGGCCTCTCCTGGCTAACGTTTACAAATCAAAAATACCCCAGTCACATTCCCTATATTTTTTTATTAATCATTCCAATAACAGGACATCTTAAGAGTCCTGTATTGTTATTTATCATCACTACCTCCCCGAGTTGGGAATGGGTAATTGCCGCGCACCCCCTCCTTATCTTGGAAGCTTATGCTTCAATACTTTGTCCCACATTTCCGCTCAATTACATTTAATTTCATCCATTGACCTCCCTTGCATGTGGTATCTTTTTCTCAGGCTCGCTCTCTGGCCTGGAACCCTGATTCCCCGCCACCCGTGATCACCATGGTAGGCGCATAAAAGAACATTGAAAGTTGATAGAGTAGATATCAAATTGGATCCTGAACATCACGGGGACGTGCAACATGTTAGTGCAATAAGGCCTCTTTCACGAGAGCGCGTCCAGGTAAGGTCCGGATGCGTTGCGACAAACTCGCGCGAGTAGGTACCCAATTGCAGTCAGTTTTGACTGCGATTGCGTTCCGTTGTTCAGTTTTTATCATGCTGGTGCAATGCGTTTTGCACGCGCGTGATAAAAAACTGACTGTGGTACCCAGACCCGAACTTCTTCACAGAAGTTCAGGTTTGGGTTCAAGGTTGTGTACATTGTATTATTTTCCCTTATAACATGGTTATAAAGGAAGATACTAGCATTCTGATTACAGAATGCTAAGTAAAATAGGGCTGGAGGAATAAAAAATAAAATAAAAAAATTTAACTCACCTTAATCCTCTTGTTCGCACAGCCAGCATCTCTTCTGTCTTTATCTGTGAGGAATAGGAACTTTGATGACGTCACTGCGTTCCTCACATGGGCCATCACATGATCCATCATCTTGGTGATGGATCATGTGATGGACCATGTGATGAGCATAGTGACGTCATCAAAGGTCCTATTCTTCACAGATAAAGACAGAAGAGATGCTGGCTGCGCGAACAAGTGGATTAAGGTGAGTTAAATTATTATTTCTTTTTTTAACCCCTCCAGCCCTATTTTACTTAGCATTTTGTATTCGGAATGCTATTATTTTCCCTTATAACCATGTTATAAGGGAAAATAATAGTGATCGGGTCCCCATCCCGATCATCTCCTAGCAACCGTGCGTGAAAATCGCACCGCATCCGCACTTGCTTGCGGACGCTTGCGATTTTCACGCAACCCCATTTACTTCTATGGGGCTTGCGTTGCGTGAAAAAGGCAGAAAATAGAGCTTGCTGTGATTTTCACGCAACTCACAAGTGATGCGTGAAAATCACCGTTCATGTGCACAGCCCCATAGAAATTAATTAGTCCGGATTTAGTGCATGGAAAACTGGCCCGTGTGAAAGGGGCCTAAGTTTGCACACGCCTACATGAACTGACTGACAGGGGTCAGCCCCTGCAACTTCTGGGTCTCCAAATTGGGCACATGGCCTGAGTTTGCCCTTTACCCCTTGGAGGTGCTGGCCTGCTCTGCAGCCAATGTATTGTCTGAACATGTGTTTTGCGCGACTGGAGGGGGTTATCACAGGTTATTTTTCCCAATGTTTTGGGGTATACCCTAATTTTAAAAAATTTCAATAAATTTTAAACAAAAAAGCAG
The DNA here is from genome assembly GCF_014858855.1 of Bufo gargarizans. Lineage (NCBI taxonomy): Eukaryota > Metazoa > Chordata > Amphibia > Anura > Bufonidae > Bufo > Bufo gargarizans. Next base: position 346,089,500 of record NC_058083.1, read on the forward strand.
TGTAAGCTTCCACATCCACCGCCACATCCACCGCCTCCTCAACCTCCTACTCCATATGGACCTCGTCCTCCTAGATCTAGATTATTTTTTTTTATTTTTACATATTTTATGTTATTTAAAGTCATTTCCCTATCCACATTTGTTTGAAGAGCACTTGCCATGCTCTTAACCACATTTTGATGCCATTTGCAGCCCTCTAGCCCTTTCCATGACATTTTTACAGCTATTTTAGTGCTCAAAAGTTTGGGTCCCCATTTAATTCAATGGGGTTCGGGGTCAAGTTCAGGTCCCGAACTCGAACTTTTTTGAGAAGTTCGCCCGAACCTGTTGAATCCGAACATCCAGGTGTCCGCTCAACTCTAGCTCCAAACATTAGGCATTCAACGGACAGAAAACAACAAGTGATTATGTGGCTGGAGGTATATTAGACGGTCATTGGATATCAGTTTTACTGCAGGCCAGTGGAGTACAGGCCCCAAACATTAGGCATTCACAGGACAGAAAACATCAAGTGATTATGTGGCTGGAGGTATATTAGACAGTCCTTGGATATCAATTTTATTGCTGGCCAGTGGACTACAGGCCCCAAAAATTATTCATTCACCGTATAAAAAACAGAACAATTGATAATGTTGCAGGAGGTACATTAGGCGGTCATCATATAACAATTTTACTGTTGGCCAGTTAGATTACAGGCCGCAAAAAATATGCATTCAACATACATAAAAGATCAAGTAAATACAGTACAGACCAAAAGTTTGGACACACCTTCTCATTCAAAGAGTTTTCTTTATTTTCATGACTATGAAAATTGTAGAATCACACTGAAGGCATCAAAACTATGAATTAACACATGTGGAATTATATACATAACAAAAAAGTGTGAAACAACTGAAAATATGTCATATTCTAGGTTCTTCAAAGTAGCCACCTTTTGCTTTGATTACTGCTTTGCACACTCTTGGCATTCTCTTGATAAGCTTCAAGAGGTAGTCACCTGAAATGGTTTTCACTTCATAGGTGTGCCCTGTCAGGTTTAATAAGTGGGATTTCTTCTTGCCTTATAAATGGGGTTGGGACCATCAGTTGCGTTGTGGAGAAGTCAGGTGGACACACAGCTGATAGTCCTACTGAATAGACTGTTAGAATTTGTATTATGGCAAGAAAAAAGCAGCTAAGTAAAGAAAAACGAGTGGCCATCATTACTTTAAGAAATGAAGGTCAGTCAGTCCGAAAAATTGGGAAAACTTTAAAAGTATTCCCAAGTGCAGTCACAAAAGCCATCAGCGCTACAAAGAAACTGGCTCACATGCAGACCGCCCAAGGAAAGGAAGACCAAGAGTCACTTCTGATGCGGAGGATAAGTTCATCCTAGTCACCAGCCTCAGAAATCTCAGGTTAACAGCAGCTCAGATTAGAGACCGGGTCAATGCCACACAGAGTTCTAGCAGCAGACACATCTCTAGAACAACTGTTAAGAGGAGACTGTGTGAATCAGGCCTTCATGGTAGAATATCTGCTAAGAAACTACTGCTAAGGACAGGCAACAAGCAGAAGAGACTTGTTTGGGCTAAAGAACACAAGGAATGGACATTAGACCAGTGGAAATCTGTACTTTGGTCTGATGAGTCCAAATTTGAGATCTTTGGTTCCAACCACCGTGTCTTTGTGTGAGGCAGAAAAGGTGAATGGATGGACTCTACATGCCTGGTTCCCACCGTGGAGGAGGAGGTGTGATGGTGTGGGGGTGCTTTGCTGGTGACACTTTTGGGAATTTATTAAAAATTGAAGGCATACTGAACCAGCATGGCTGCCACAGCATCTTGCAGCGGCATGCTATTCCATCCGGTTTGCGTTTAGTTAGACCATCATTTATTTTTCAACAGGACAATGACCCCAAACACACCTCCAGGCTGTGTAAGGGCTATTTGACCATGTAGAAGAGTGATGGGGTGCTGTGCCAGATGACCTGGCCTCCACAGTCACCGGACCTGAACCCAATCGAGATGGTTTGGGGTGAGCTGGACCGCAGAGTGAAGGCAAAAGGGCCAACGTGTGCTAAGCATCTCTGGAAACTCCTTCAAGACTGTTGTAAGACCATTTCAGGTGACTACCTCTTGAAGCTCATCAAGAGAATGCCAAGAGTGTGCAAAGCAGTAATCAAAGCAAAAGGTGGCTACTTTGAAGAACCTAGAATATGACATATTTTCAGTTGTTTCACACTTTTTTGTTATGTATATAATTCCACATGTGTTAATTCATAGTTTTGATGCCTTCAGTGTGAATCTACAATTTTCATAGTCATGAAAATAAAGAAAACTCTTTGAATGAGAAGGTGTGTCCAAACTTTTGGTCTGTACTGTATGTGGCTGGAGTACAGGCCCCAAACATTAGGCATTCACCGGACAGAAAACATCAAGTGATTATGTGGCTGGTGGTATATTAGACAGTCATTGGATATCAATTTTATTGCTGGCCAGTGGACTACAGGCCCCAAAAATTATTCATTCACCGTACAGAAAAGAACAAATGATAATGTGGCTGGACTTACATTAGGCGGTCATCATATAACAATTTTACTGTTGGCCAGTTAGATTACAGGCCCCAAAAATTATGCATTCACCATACATAAAAGATCAAGTAAATATGTAGTTGGAGGTATATTATACAAGTGATTATGTGGCTGGAGGTATATTAGACGGTCAATGGATATCAATTTTACTGCAGTCCAGTGGATTACACGCCCCAAATAATTGATTATGTGGCTGGAGGTACATTAGGCAGTCAACGTATAACAATTTTACTGTTGGCCAGTTTGATTACAGGCCCCAAAAATTATACATTTACCATATAGAAAATATCAAGTGATTATGTGGCTGGAGGTATATTAGACAGTCATTGGATATCAATTTTACTGCAGGCTAGTGAAGTACAGACCCCAAATATTAGGCATTCACCGGACAGAAAACATCAAGTGAGTATGTGGTTGGAGGTACATGAGGCGGTCACCGTAAAACAATTTTACTGTTGGCCAGTTAGATTACAGGCCCCAAAAATTATGCATTCACCATACAGAAAAGATCAAATCATTATGTGTCTGGAGGTACATTAGGCGGTCACCGTATAACAATTTTACTGCAGGCCAGTAGAGTACAAGCCCCAAACATTAGTGTCACAGCTTTTGGTGTGCGCTGTAACACCTATGCCACGCCTGCTGTTGCCTGTGGTAACGTTTTGCTGTTTCAGCATGTGGGGGCAGTGTCATGGCCTTTGTGGTGTGTGCCGTGACATGGTTGCCTTGCATATTGTTGCCTACGGCAAAGTGTAGCTTTTTATGCTGGTGTGTACACTTCCTCTTTCAGTTGTTTCCTCCTCTGTCCGGTGCTGGAGGGGTTAACCACCTTGTTGGGCGTGGTCACTAGGTGCTTCATCTTACTTGTGGCTAGAGGCCAGGAGTCAGTGGTACTCCAGCCATAGTGTGTGTTGGAGTAATGCTCCTGGTCTTCATGTTCCATCTCCCAGAGTGAGAGCCTCCTAGTGGGACATCGATGTCTCCAGCAATCTCTTTCTTATGTCCCATCCATGTTCCCCTACCTTACCTGTGTGGATGTTTGGTGTGGGTTTATGTTCAGGGTTTGTTGTCTCATCTTGTTGTTGTTACATGTCTGGTAGTTGGCGTTTTATGTCTAGCATGTATGCAAGTACAAGGAAGGAATTTAGGGATCATTATTTCAGAAGACTTAAAGGTAGACAGATAATGTCATAGAGCAGCAGAAAATGCTAGCAGAATGCTTGGGTGTATAGGGAGAGGAATTACCAGTAGAACGAGTGAGGTGCTCATGCAGAGCACTAGTGAGACCTCATTTGGAGTATTGCGCTCAGTACTGGAGACCATATCTCCAGAAGGATATTGATACTTTGGAGAGAGTTCAGAGAAGAGCTACTAAACTGGTACATGGATTGCAGGATAAAACTTACCAGGAAAGATTAAAGGACCTTAATAGGTATAGCTTGGAAGAAAGACGAGACAGGGGGGATATGATAGAAACTTTTAAATACATAAAGGGAATCAACAAGGTAAAAGAGGAGAGAATATTTAAAAGAAGAAAAACTGCTACAAGGGGACATAGTTTTAAATTAGAGGGGCAAAGGTTTAAAAGTAATATCAGGAAGTATTACTTTACTGAGAGAGTAGTGGATGCATGGAATAGCCTTCATGCAGAAGTGGTAGCTGCAAATACAGTGGAGGAGTTTAAGCATGCATGGGATAGGCATAAGGCCATCCTTCATATAAGATAGGGCCAGGGGCTATCCATAGTATTTAGTATATTGGGCAGACTAGATGGGCCAAATGGTTCTTATCTGGCGACACATTCTATGTTTCTATGTTTCTAAGTCGTACCCTGTTAGTTGTGCCTTTCAAAGGGGGCTCCATGGTTACCCGAAGGGGTGAACCAGAAGCCAAGTCTGGGTGCTGTTGCTGGAATGCTGGTTCCTGTGTGTCAGTATGTATTGCCTCCGCTTGGTGTTTTGATTGCAGTATGTTTGTGTGGGTTCCAGTTTACCTTGGTGTGGCATTTATCTGTCATTCCACTTGGCTTCCATCCAGGTCCGCTCATACGGTGAGGAGTTAGGGTGAGGATTAGGGACGCTGTAGGAGGTGACATGCTGCCTGATCCTTGCATCCTGGCCTAGCTGCTTTCCTTATCCCCCAGTCATCGTACGGTGGTTTTTTTTCCCCACTCCCCATCGTGACAATTAGGCATTCACCAGACAGAAAACATTAAGTGATTATTTGGCTGGAGGAATATTGATGGTAATTGGATATCGATTTTTCTGCAGGCCAGTACAAATACATGTCAAATACATATGTTTAAAAGAGCAAAAAATATAACATTGGATTAAAAACATGGCTAACAAAATCCCCCCTCTTGAAAAAAAAAAAACAATGGTAATAGTTAAAACTCAATTTAACATGCTCGTCACAGGTGTTGAATTCCTCCGAGATCCATGCCTTTATTGATTTTTAGAAATGTGAGATAATCCACACTGTCATGAGCTAGGCGAGTGCGCTAATGGGCTGAACGTCCTTTCGGACAGGACACTCGACGAGGGGCAAGCCAAGAGTTCCATGGCAAATTGAGCTAGCTCTGGCCACAGGTCAAGCCTGCACACCCAGTAGTCAAGGGGTTCCTCGCTTCTCAGAGCATCCACATCGGCCATTAACCCAATGTAGTTGGACACCTGTTGTTCTAGGCATTCCCTGGCTGGTTCTGGAGGGCGGCTGTCGATGGGTTGGCTGCAAGAATGATCTCATATCCGAAGTGACCAACAAATCTTCAAACCACCCTCTTCTTGCATGTGCGGTAGGATTGGTACCCACTACTATTTCTCTGTGGGTGGAAATTCCTCTGCCAGCACCCGCAACAGCAGAATGCATCATCTGTCTCAGCAAGACCTGGAAATGCTGCATTCTGACAGCCCTCTGTGATGCTTGTAACATGTCTGCCATTTTGTGTGTGTACCGGGGGTCTAATTTCATTGCCACCCAGTACTGGTCCTTGCCCTTTATGCTTTTTATGCTGAGGTCCCTCTTCAAGCACTTGAGCATGAAGGCCCCCATTTGCACAAAATTGGAAGCGGTGGAGCGGCCTGGCTCCTGCTCATCGCCCAGGAGAATGTTGTCTTCGGTCTCCTCCCCCCTTCCACGCACAACACCAGGGATCCCAGAAAAGTTTAAATCCTGCTCTTTTTGCTCCTCCTCCTTCTCCTCACTTTAGGAACCATCCTCCTCTGACTTCTTTTTAGACTCCTGCTGACTTGTCTCAGATGGAGTAGCCCCCCCTGGGAATTCATTAAGCATTGCGACTTTCTCATCTTCATGCTAATGCTCCCCGATGGCTTGATCAATGACAAGACGCAATGCACACTCCAGAAAGGAGGCATAAGATATGATGTCACTGGTGGGGCCCTGGCTGCGACTGACCAGTTTGGTGATCTTATCAAATGACCGCAGAAGTCTGCATGCATTGCACATGAGCAGCCACTGGCGTGGTGGAAAAAAATGAAGCTCCCAGAACCTGTCCTGCCGCAGAGTTTGCACAGGTAGTTGTTAATAGCACATTTCTGCTGGAGAAGTCTATCAAGCATAGACAAGGTGGAGTTCCAGCGCATCGGGCAGTCACAAATCAGACGTCTGACGGGCAAGTGGTGTCATCGGTGAGCGTCAGCAAGGCGAGCCATGGCTGTGTAAGCTCTTCTAAAATGGATAGAGATTTTCCTGGCCTGCTGCAAGATGTCCTGGACCCCAGGGTATTTGGAAACGAATCGCTGCACGACTAAGTTCTGGACGTGTGTCATTTTGCCCTGTTTCAGCACGCTCAGCAGATTGGCACCATTGTCGCACACCACTTTACCAACTGTCAAATTGAGCGGAGTTAGCCACTGATTGGCCTGTGACCGCAGAGCTGAAAGCAGTGCGCGACCGTTGTGTGGCTCTTGGCTTCCAGGTGCAACAGCCGCAGCACAGCATGGCAATGTCTCACCTGGCACGTCGAATTGGTTTTGGGGAGCTGGGGGGGGTGCTTCGGAAGAGGCGGTAGAAAAAATTTAAAAAAAATGTGTTTTTAATCAAATTAATAAAGTAATACAATAATAAAGTAAAAAAAAAAAAATGCCCCTTTCACCTTATTTTATAATAAAAAACAGAATAAAAACCCCAAAAAATGCACATATTGGATATCCCTGCGTCTGTAATGACCGGCTCTATAAATATATCACATGATCCACCCTGTCCGATAAATACCATAAAAAACAAAAAACAAAATAAAGTGTAAAAAAAAAAGAAGGCATTTTTGTCACCTTACATCACAAAAAGTGCAACACCAAATGATCAAAAAGGCGTATGCCCCCCAAAATAGTACTAATCTAACTGTCACCTCATCCTGCAAAATATGAGCCCCTACCTAAGACAATCACCCCCCCCCCCAAAAAATAATAATATGGCTCAGAATATAGAGACACTAAAACATAATTTTTTTAGAAAATGCTGGTATTGTGTAAAACTTAAGTAAATAAAAAAAAGTATACATATTTGGTATTCACCTCAGGTGAATGCCATAATAAAAAATAAAAAAAATAAACTGTGTAAAAAAAAGCTATTTTTTGTCACCCTACATTACAAAAAGTGTAATAGCAAGCGATCAAAAAGTCATACACACCCCAAAATAGTGCCATTCAAACCGTCATCTCATCCCACAAAAATCATACCCTGCCTAAAATAATTGCCCAAAAACTGAAAAAAACTATGTCTCTCAGACTATAGAGACACTAAAACATGATTTTATTTGTTTCAAAAATGAAATCATTGTAAAACTTACATAAATGAAAAAGTAGACATATTAGGTATTGCCACGTCCGTAATAACCTGCTCTATAAAGATATCACATGACCTAACTCCTCAGGTGAATACCGTTTTCTTTTTTAAATAAAAAAGTGTAAAAAAAAGCAATTTTTTGTCACCTTACATCACAAAAAGTGTAATAGCAAGCGATCAAAAAGTCATACACACCACCAAATTGGTGCTAATCAAACCGTCATCTCATCCCGCAAAAATCATACTCTTTCTAAGATAATCTCCCCAAAAATTTAAAAACTATGGCTCTCTGACTATAGAGACACTAAAACATGATTTTTTTTGTTTCAAAAATGAAATCATTGTGTAAAACTTACAAAAATAAAAAAAGTAGACATATTAGTTATCGCCGCCTCCGTAATAACCTGCTCTATAAAAATGTCACATGACCTAACCTCTGACCTAACCTTTTTTATTAAAAACCGTGTAAAAAAAGCAATTTTTTTCACCTTACATCACAAAAAGTGTAATAGCAAGCGATCAAAAAGTCAAAAGCACCCCAAAATAGTACCAATCAAACCGTCATCTTATCCCGAAAAAAATGAGCCCCTACACAAGACAGTTGCCCAAAAAATAATTAAAACTACGGCTTTCAGAATGTGGAGACACTAAATGTTTTTTTTTTCAAAAATGCTTTGTTATGTAAAACTGAAACAAACAACCCCAAAAAATAGTTATATTAGGCATTGTCGGGTCCATGTGTCACGAGGGTGTCAAGACCCACGCCTGACTCCGTTATACCCGGGGTCAGGAAGTCGCAGCGGTTGGCTGCGCGCTCTATGTAAGATAGGGCTGTCTCCTTATGGTAGCTTTCTGGGTTTGCTTTGCAACCCTTTTTGGCTCACTCAGGTATCCGTAGCTCCTTCTCCGTAGCTGTTCCTTGTCTAGCACTCCCAACCTCCTTATATTCCCCTCTCACACTTCTCTGGTTGCCAGATATAGAGCTTCCTGCCTGGACTTCTATACTGACCCACTGGAGCTGTGTTGCTGCGTTCCCTGGTTGTTGTTCCAGAACGTTACCCTCCGGATCCCTGTTGGGCCTTTGTGGTCTGCTGTGGTCGCCCACCTGGGTTTATGTGTTTGTCTGTATTGTCTGTCCTCTCCCTGGTGTTTCCCTCTTAGTGTTAGTGGTGCGGACTAGCGATCCCACTGGCCCGTTCACTATCTAGGGCTCATTTTAGGGGAAGCCAGGGTTTAGGCACGTGATCGCCGCACGGGTGAGGAACCCGTCTAGGGACGTCAGGGCAGTCAGGTGCCAGCCACAAGGTGAGTCAGGGGTCACCACCTTTCCCTCTCCCTTGGGCAGGGTTTTCCCTTTCCCCCCCTGTGCGTGACGCCGGTCATTACACCGTGACAACCTGCTCTATAAAAATATCACGTAATCTAACCTGTCAGATGAATGTTGTAAACAACAAAAAATAAAAATGATGCCAAAACAGATATTTCTTGTTACCTTGCCTCAAAAAATGTGTAATATAGAGCAACCAAAAATCATATGTACCCTAAAATGGTACCAACAAAATCTACCTTCCAAAAACCGTATAGCGTTCCTTTCCTTCTGTGCCCTGCCGTGTGCTTGTACAGCAGTTAACGACCACATATGGGGTGTTTCTGTAAACTACAGAATCAGGGCAATAAATATTGAGTTTTGTTTGGCTGTTAACCCTTGCTTTGTAACTGGAAAAAATTGATTAAAATGGAAAATCTGCCAAAAAAGTGAAATTTTGAAATGTTATCTCTATTTTCCATTAATTCTTGTGGAACACCTAAAGGGTTAACAAAGTTTGTAAAATCATTTTTGAATACCTTGAGGGGTGTAGTTTGTAAAATGGGGTCATTTTTGGGTGGTTTCTATTATGTAAGCCTCACAAAGTGACTTCAGACCTGAACTGGTCTGGAAAAAGTGGGTTTTAGAAATTTTCCGAAAAATTTCAAGATTTGCTTCTAAACTTCTAAGCCTTGTAACGTCCCCAAAAAATAAAATGGCATTCACAAAATGATCCAAACACGAAGTAGACATATGGGCAATGTAAAGTAATAACTTTTTTTGGAGGTATTACTATCTATTATAAAAGTAGTGAATTTTTTGTAAATTTGGATTTTTTTTATTGATGTTTTATTTATTTTTTTGACTCAATTTTACCACCGTCATGAAGTACAATATGTGATGAGAAAAAAATCTCAGAATGGCCTGGATAAGTAAAAGCATTTTAAAGTTATCACCACATAAACGGACACATGTCAGATTTGCAAAAAATGGCCTGGTCCTTAAGGTGAAAAATGGCCCGATCCTTAAGGGGTTAAGGCGGTCGTCCCTAGGTGAGTGTTGGGCTTACTGCTACTTATGCGTTGACAGCACAGGCTGCAGATGGCAACACTATTGTCAGCAGCGGACACGTTAAAAAAAGCCCACACTGCAGAGCCATGTGTCGGCGTCCTGGGAGCACCAGATGTGACCGTGCATGGTTGATGGCTCACTCCAGATACATTTGCAGTCTGCTTTTTGCCCCCTGAGTTCTGCCTGCTTCTCCTACTTCTACCCCCTATCTGCTGGTCTGCCTCTCCCTCAAAACTCCCTTCCTCTTCCTCTTTTGTGGGCACTCACGTGACATCCATCGACACATCATCATCGTCACCTTCACCACCACTGAAATTAGAGATCTCGGAGTAGGCAGCAACAGTGGAGACCTCCGTCCTTGGGATAATCTGGGTACTGTTGTCAGACGGCTGGGTGGCGGCCATTGCTACCTCCTCTTCCTCATCCAATGCCAAGAATGGTTGCGCATCAGTAAGTTCTTGGAATGGATGGGAATACAATTCCTCTGACTCGAGTGGAGGGGCTATGGTGGTGGTGTCTTTGGGGGTGCACACAGCAGAGAGTGAGGAGGGTGCAGATAAAGAGGATGAGGAGGTGCAGAAGCTGAAGTCTGAGTGAACCACTCAACCAACTCTGGTGCGTCCTTTGACGTAATCGCACAAAGCTTTTCCAACTTGCCACTTAGGCTCCGGCCTGGTGCACCTGCCCAACCCCCTACCACCCCTGCGGAATGGCCTGCCTCTTCCTCTGCCTGTCATTTTCAAAATGACCCTTTGACAAAGTCCCTATAAAAGAGCAGTATTTGTGGAAGCAGGTATATAGAACCCCTTAATGATTATTTGCTGGAAGCAGGTATATCAAATTCCTTAATTAGTTTTTTGAGGTGCAACAGGTATATCACACCAGTTGCAATTAGTTGTTCCAATAGCGTTTGTCCTTTGTATAGCTGCGGTATCGCAGCAGAACCTCACACAACTGCTGCACAATACAAATGCACTATATAGAAAGTATATTATAGGTATATCACACCCCTGCCTCAATCAGTTTTTATGGGGGGCAACTGGTATATGACACCAGTTGCAATTAGTTGTTACAATAGCGTTTGTCCCTCTGTATAGCTGCGGTATAGCAGCAGAACCGCACACAACTGTTGCACAATACAAATGCACTATATAGAAACTATTTTATAGGTATATCACACCCCTGCCTCAATCAGATTTTTTGGGGGGCAACTGGTATATCACACCAGTTTAAATTAGTTATTCCAATAGCTTTTTTCCCTCTGTATAGCTGGGGTATTGAAGCAGAACCGGTCACAACTGCTGCACAATACAAATGCACTATAATATACTCTCTATGTTAGAAAGTATATTATAAGTATATTACACCCCTCTGTATGTCACACCTATCGATAGCACACCTATGCCAGTCCTTAAAAGGACTTTTGTGGCCCTATTAGCTAGCGTTTGGTGTCCCTAACAGTCTGTCCCAACTCCACACAGCAACCTCTCCCTATATTGGCAAAAGACTGAATGTAAAATGGCGGCCAGATCGGGTTTATTTATAGGGTAGGTGGTGTGTCTATGTGCTGAAACATCTCAATTGGCTGTCCTGTCCCACCTGATGGATGTGTCATGGGTCAAAGTTCTGCACAATGCAAAAGAATATGGCGCCGGCGGACATCGCCATGTGTTCGCCTGCTCGGCAAATCGCGAACGAGCAAAGTTAGTCGCGAAACGACTGCCGGGCGAACCGCAAAGCCATCTCTATTTATTACCCAAGAATTGAAAGTAGTGATTCCATGCATGGTAGAATGCTGGATATTGATTGATCTCTCCAAAGTAAATTGTGATAAGTATAAAAGGATTCTCTTGTTAAAATAATGTTTCTGGCGAGACTTTTGATTGCACGAGCTTGGTTTTCACGAGATACTCCAAGTGTGAATGCATGTTTAAACTTGGTTAGCAAGATTAAAAGATACGAAAAGATTCTATATAAACAAAGAAATATTGAGGTGAAATGGAATAGGATATGGGGGATTTGGAAGATATAAGTTTTCTTGCCTTTTCACCATTATTTGTCCCTTTTTTCATCTTTTGGGATGTAGGGATAGGAGACACATCGCAAGAGGAGGGAGGGTGGGGGGAAGGGTTAAAGGGGGAAAGTATAAAAAAAAAGACTAGGGTGGTCCAGCTACTCTATATTACATCAATCCACACCATCACCTCATCCCATAGTCCTATCATTGCACCTGAGACAAAAGCAGGACTGATACCTGAAGAGGATAGACCTCCATTCCAGCATCAATTGTCTTGGTGTGCACAATGTTAGGCATTCAGACTAGTGGCGTGAGGTCAAAGGAACAACTGTATGTCTGGCTCTTAGACTAATGTCACGCAACGCCTTCTGATGGTTTGTATAGACACTGTTTGCCGCTCTAGATGTGACGTTAAATTTTACTTGCAGTATAGGATGGATTAATGTGGGGAATACTTAGGAAACAGGGAATTCCACTAGTGACCCTAAACTAGTGGTGGCGAACCTATGGCATGAGTGCTAGAGGTGGTACTCAAATCCCTCTATGTGGGCACCCTCACCCTGGAAAAATTCCATGGTGTACCAATATGCCTTAGACTTTTCCTGCCATTCATCAGCGCAGGGCGCACTGTGAACAGCACAGGCAACACATTGAATTCAGGCAGGCTATTATAGTTAAATTATAAAGTGCATAGAAGATATACTATATTGGACTGTAGTACTCAGGTTGCAACGCATGCGGACCCATTTTGCGGATGTGTGAATGGAGCCTAACCCCTACACAGTGTAGAGGTATACTGTATATTGTGTGGCACAGTGTATGTTATGTATGCTATGTGTGTATAACATAAACATATTTCACATGAAAACTTACAATTACTTGGCCTGACCCTTGGAGATCTCGGACGCCACTTCAACACTTTGACCGGGGGCTCGGCGGAGCTGATGTGTTTTATCCTAATGAGAAAGTTTTCATAATAAGGATTAAGGGGTAAAGGGATAGAAGAGCAGAGAGAGGCTGGTGCTGCTACTAGGGGGTCATACCATGGGGGAGTAATAAAGCCCACCATAATGCCCCCCCAGTAGTAATAATTCTCCTTATAATGTGCAAAACATACCCCCTTGTAATGCCCCCAGTTGAGCTAATGTTCCCATAATGTGCTAATATAAAATACCCCTTCTCAGTGCCCCTGTAGATGACCCCATAGTGCTCCTCTCCCCCCTTCCCCATAGTACCCACCATAATGTGTCCCAGTATAAAATGCCCCTATATAGAGCCCCCATATAAAATACCACTTCTTTTTAACCTCTGTAGATGTCCTTATAGTGCCACCCAATAATGTGCCAGTAATAAGTGCCCCAATAGATGCCCCCAATCGTGTACCAGTAAGATGTGCCCCCATAGATCCCCCCAATCATGTGCCAGTAATAAGAGCCCCCCACCATCATGTGCTAGTAGCCTGAGTGCCCCCTATCATGTGCCAGTAGCCCCCTATCATGTGCCAGTAGCCCCCCTATCAAGTGCCAGTAGCCCCCCTTATGTGCCAGTAGCCTCCTATCATGTGCCAGTAGCCCCCCTTATGTGCCAGTAGCCCCCCTTATGTCTGTGCCAGCAGCCCCCCTTATGTGCCAGCAGCCCCCCTTATGTCTGTGCCAGCAGCCCCCCTTATGTCTGTGCCAGAAGCCCAGGATTGTCATTTTTACATATAAAAATATAAAAATAAACTTATACTTACCTCCTCCAGGATGCGATGCAGGCCTCTTCCGGCCTGTGACGCTCGCTGGCTCAGGCGGCGCGATGACGTCATCGCATCGCCTGTACCGGCCTCTGATAGGCGATCCCGAGGACGGCGATACAGATGAGATGACTTTGGAGATGAGTGAGTGCAGCGCTCATCTCCTGCTGTGCCCTGCTGGCGCCCCCTTCTGACAGCGCCCCGGGCGGCTGCCCGGCCCGCCCGCCCCAAGAAATGGCCCTGAATGGCTTATTATTAGCCCTAATATGAAGTGGAGTTGGAGAAATTTAATGTGGGATTTAGTGATGAGTGAATTGAGTTTGGTCTAAACAAATTTGACCTAAATCGAGAGTGTCTCAGTTGCCCTCAAAATTCTCGAATTACACCATGGTGTCTCCCAATACGGTATCCAATCCCTTTCAAGTCCTTTCAGTGATGGCTTACCTCCGGCACTCCAGCGGTGGTAAAACTATGACTCCCAGCATGCTCCATTCATTTCTATGGAGGTCTGAGAACAGCCAAGCAAGTGTGCATCTTGGGAGTTGTAGTGCCGGAGGTTAGCCATCACAGCCCTATATGATGAGAAAGAGGGTTGCTAACAGCCTAAAGCCAGTGGGCAGGGCTGGCAATGGGGCAATACATTAAGATAAAAGCACCTTCTCACTGATGATAGCAACCATCATGTCCATGTCTTGTAAATATATGGGAAGATCACTCTTCAGCAGGATCCTACAGCATTGACTGTATTTGTACAAGTCAACGTCACAGGACTGGTAAGACTGATCAGTGTATCCCCCCCATACTTTTGGGGTCTACAGTACATATAATTTAATGTATTTTTCTTTTGGTTCCTTTTTAACCTCTTAAGGACACATGATGTACCGGTACGTCATGATGTCCTGGTACTTAAGGACACATGACATACCGGTACGCCATGTATGGTTCCGATCACCGCCGCGAGGCGGACGGTGATCGGAACCCGGTGCCTGCTCAAATCATTGAGCAGACACCTAGGCTAAATGCGCCGGGGGGTCCTGTGACCCCCCCCCCATGTCGGCGATCGCAGAAAACTGCAGGTCAATTCAGACCTGCGGTTTTCTGCGTTTCCGGGTCTCTGAAGACCCTATAACCCGGAACAGGATGGTGATGGTGGTGTGATTTCACCCCACCAATCACCATCCTGCGATCCTGAGAGGTGATGGTGACATCACCTCTCAGGATCGCCTCTGATTGGTTGGTGGGCGTGACTGCGGGAGATTCAAGTGATGCAAGCGCTCCTCTCCTCTTCCATTTGTGTTCCGAAGCTGGAGGAGAGAGGAGCTGCTTGCATGTCGTCCATCACTGCCAGCATCACCCCATCTGTGCCCCCCCAGGACCCGATCTGTGCCCCAGCACCCCCCATCTGAACTTCAGGTACATAGGGAAAGCATAGGGAAAGTTTGGGTTAGGTAGTGAACCCGGTGCCTGCTCAAATCATTGAGCAGACACCTAGGCTAAATGCGCCGGGGGGTCCTGTGACCCCCCCCATGTCGGCGATCGCAGAAAACTGCAGGTCAATTCAGACCTGCGGTTTTCTGCGTTTCCGGGTCTCTGAAGACCCTATAACCCGGAACAGGATGGTGATAGTGGTGTGATTTCACCCCACCAATCACCATCCTGCGATCCTGAGAGGTGATGGTGACATCACCTCTCAGGATCGCCTCTGATTGGTTGGTGGGCGTGACTGCGGGAGATTCAAGTGAGGCAAGCGCTCCTCTCCTCTTCCATTTGTGTTCCGAAGCTGGAGGAGAGAGGAGCTGCTTGCACGTCGTCCATCACTGCCAGCATCACCCCATCTGTGCCCCCCCAAGACCCGATCTGTGCCCCAGCACCCCCATCTGAACTTCAGGTACATAGGGAAAGCATAGGGAAAGTTTGGGTTAGGTAGTGAAAATAAAGGGAAAGTTAGTTGGATTAGTTTTAATTGCATCACCCTAAGTTAGGGTGTCTGGGGTCCACAGCACAGCTGTGTAACCCTAGACCGCCCAGGGGTGCTGCCGCTTGCCCCCCCTGCCCCCCAACTTTTTTGGGGTGCAGGATTTTTTTTTAAAAAAATTGTGTGCGCTGACTGTGTCCGGCACTCTTAGTGTCCGGCCACTGTTAGCGAATCTCACACCCCAACGTTGAACAACTTCGGGCGGTTGATTAGCGGTTTTGAAAAAAAAAAATCAAATTTTTTGCCCTTTTTTTAGTTAGTTATTTATTTATTTTTTCTGTTAGTTTTAGCGTGAGTTAGCGTGAGGAACACCCCTGCCCCCACACACACGCACACCAAATAAAGATTTACACGCACGCACATACAGACGCAGACACACACTCCCCTATGGCCCGCCGGACGTTCTCGGTCGAGGAGGCATACGCCCAGCTTGCCTCCGACTCCGAGAGTCCCAGTGAGGATGAGGATGACCCCACAATCCTGTTGTCCTCCGCGTCCTCTTCATCATCTAGCGATGATGATGAGCCCCCAAGGCGGAGGAGATGCCGCCAGGTGGAGCAAGGGGACCGACATGTTGCAGACCCTGTGGCCCAGCCTAGTACGAGCAGCTCTGGGGCTCGTACAAGTTTTCCGGCCCACCAGTTAAATCCACCGGAGCACCCTGCCGGTGAACTAGTCTGGTGTAGCCCAGAGCGATACGAGCCTGTGATTTTGCAGGCCAATCCCTTGCCGCCAGATCCACGTCCGCTTGTGGGACCGTGCGGAAAAATCAACGCAGCTTCCCTGCCCACCCCCTCCAGGTACCTATCCCTAGGGGTGAGACCTGTGCTCTTACCACTGGAAACCTGTTGCTGGTCAGATATAAGGACAAGAGGGATGTCCTTATGCTGTCCACAATTCATGGTAACGGCATCACCCCTGTCCCTGTGCGAGGTACCGAGGCAACGGTCCTCAAGCCCGATTGTATCGTCGACTACAATCGGTATATGGGAGGAGTTTATCTCTCTGATCAAGTCCTCAAGCCATATAACGCCATGCGCAAAACCCGGGCATGGTACAAAAAAGTTGCGGTCTACTTGGTACAGGTTGCCATGTACAACTCTTTTGTGCTGTGCCAGAGCGCTGGCAACACAGGGACATTCCTCCAGTTCTATGAGGCAGTCCTCAAGGCCCTGATCTTTTCGGACCGGGAAAGAGCAGGCCGGAGTACCTCAGGAACTGTAGGCGCCCGGATCGTCCCTGGCCAACACGTTCCAGGTGTGGTCGTGCATACTGGAAATAAGGGACAAACCCAAAAAAGGTGCAGAGTGTGTCACAGGAGGGGGATACGGAAGGACACCACACCTTAATGTGACACGTGCCCCGATCATCCAGGCCTCTGCATTATTGGTTGCTTCAGGGAGTATCACACCTCCATGGAATACGAAATTTATATCCCAATTTAGCATTTAGTAATTTATTAAAAGTAGACATATTAGGTATCGCCGCGTCGGTAATAATCTCCTCTATAAAAATACCCCATGACCTAACCCCCCAGATTAACATGGTCCAGAAAAAAAAAAAAAAAAAAAATTTTTTGGGGGGTCACCTTACATAATAAAAAGTTTAATAGCAAGCGATCAAAAAGTCATATAGCCCCCAAAATAGTGCCAATAAAACCGTCCTCTCATCCCGCAAAAAATGAGCCCCCCACATAAGATAATCGGATAAAAAAAATGACTCTTTTGTATCAAAAAGGATAATATAGTCTAAAACCTAAATAAATTTAAAAAAAGTTAACTTATTAGGTATCTCCTCTATAAAAATACCCCATGACCCAACCCCCCAGATTAACAGGGTCAAAAAAAAAAAGGTGCAAAAAAAGATTTTTTTGGGCACCTTACATAACAAAAAGTTTAATAGCAAGCGATCAAAAAGCATATAGCCCCCAAAATAGTGCCAATAAAACCGTCCACTCATCCCGCAAAAAATGAGCCCCCACATAAGATAATCGGATAAAAAAAAATTACACTTAGACTTTAGAGATATAACATTTTTTTTGTATCAAAAAGGATAATATAGGCAAAAAACTAAATAATTGTAAACAAAAGTAGACTTATTAGGTATCTCCGCGTCCGTAAGAATCTCCTCTATAAAAATATCCCATGACCTAACCCCCCAGATTAACACGGTAAAAAACAAAACAAAATTTTTGGGCACTTTTCCATTTCAATCCGTTTTTTCCGGTAACAAAACAAGGGTTAACAACCAAACAAAAGTAAATATTTATTACCCTGATACTGCATTTTACAGAAATGCCACATTTGTGGTCGTAAACTGCTGTATCAGTAAAAGGGAGGCCTCAAAAGGAAAGGACCGACATGGTTTCTGGAAGGCCCTTTTGAAGCCTCCCTGATGCCCCCCTAGAGTAAAAACTCCCTAAAAGTGACCCCATCTAAGAGACCCCATGAAGGTATTCAAAACTGATTATACAAACTTTATTAACCCTTTAGGTGTTCCTCAACAGTTAATGGCAAATGGAGATGAAATTTTAGAATTTTGATTTTTGGTAACCTTGCCTCACAAAAATGTCATATAGAGCAGCCAAAAATCATATGTACCCTAAAAATAGTCCCCCCAAAAAATGCCACCTTATCCAGTAGTTTCCAAAATGGGGTCACTTTTATGGAGTTTCTACTCCAGGGGTGCATCAGGGGTGTTGATACAGGACATGGTGTAAATAAACTGGTCCATAAAAATCAGCCCTCCAAAAACCAAACGGCGCACCATTTTTGGGTGGTTTCTATTATGTAAGCCTCGCAAAGTGACTGCAGACCTGTAGTGGTCCCTAAAAATTGGGTGTTTGTAAATTTCTGAAAAAATTGAAAAAAAGATTTGCTTCTAAATTTCTAAGCCTTGTAACATCCCCAAAAAATTGAATATCATTCCCAAAATAATTCAAACATGAAGTAGACATATGGGGAATGTAAAGTCATCACAATTTTTTGGTGTATTACTATGTATTACAGAAGTAGAGAAATTGGAACTTTGAAATTTGCCAACTCAGAATGGCCTGGATAAGTCAAAGCGTTTTAAAGTTATCAGCACTTAAAGTGACACTGGTCAGATTTGCAAAAAATGGCCTGGTCCTTAAGGTGAAATAAGGCTGTGTCCCTATGGGGTTAATGCAAGTTGCACCACTTATTTAACAATGAAACATTAAAAGTTACATTTTAACTCCCCCATATCCCATCCCTCAAAATTTTGGATTTTAATTTAGTTTTGTACTGGGACTTCATCTCCTCGTGTATGTGCTAGACAAGATTTTTGAATTGTGATTCACATCAATAATAAATGGAGCTTTAAATACTGTACACCAGCACAAGCAGACTAAAATGGTGAATGCCATCCTCTCTAAGGCATCCTGAATAAATTGCACTGAAGCCATATTTCCCATCTATGAAGAAAGGAATGTTTTTTATTATTTGACAAAGCCCACATACCTTCGAACCAACATCAGAGCAACTTTTGAAATATTCCTGCCGACTCCTTTATGAGATATTAGACCCTTTTATTTATCCTTCTACTCACAATGAGTTTCTTTATTTGCATTACCGTGGGTTATTTTGAATATCACTCTCCCCCTCCTAATTTTTCATTCT
This sequence comes from Bufo gargarizans, assembly GCF_014858855.1. Classification (NCBI taxonomy): domain Eukaryota; kingdom Metazoa; phylum Chordata; class Amphibia; order Anura; family Bufonidae; genus Bufo; species Bufo gargarizans. Next base: position 346,108,620 of record NC_058083.1, read on the forward strand.
CTGTAACATACGATTCAATTGTTATAATTGTTACATTTCCATGTAATTTAATGTGTTATGACTGTTATATATTTCATTAACTGATTATGCTTATTATAATACCTATTAAAATTCAGTATTCCCCCCAAAAATATTTGCACAATATAACACACTAAGTCCTGTTTCTAAAAATATCTCTCTATGAAATAATTGCAAATCTAACTGGCCACTGTCTTCTCCTCACAGTGAACTAACCACTTTCACCCTAAACAAGGGTGTAACAAGAAAAATCTTCAAAAAAATGTAAGGGTGCAGTTAGTGCTTTCCTATTTAAGAATGTTAAATGTTAAAGTTACTTTCTTCTTAACATTGTCCCTCCCTAGATATTTCTTTCAGGGTTTCACCAGCCTCTTTATATAAATTTGCACACCATCTCCATTGGTCCTCAAGACTGCAAGGCCACTACTTTGCACAACATTTTTTCCCAACCATCTTTTTCATACGAAAGCTCACACCACCTATCTTCACATCAGGAGTACAGACCCAGACAACTGAGACCTCACACAAACAGGCGACCTTACTGGCCACAGAGCAGCCAACTTCTACTTTTCTATTGGTCACTTACGTTCTCATTCAGGGCTGAATTGCTTTACAACCCACAGTGACCCAGCTATGGTTTCTCACAGGGCCAAAGTATTACACAGCTCAAACTGCTCAGGTTTGGCTTCCCACAGGGCTTATGTCTCACACAGCTCAACCCATGCCCCAACAGTCCATTAGCAACAATCTGCTTTTATTTAAACTTTGAATGCTTTCTCTCACGTCTGGCCCCCTTTCCCCATGATTGGAATTTGTGTTTTCTATCCTTTTAGACACAACAGGAAACCGTGTCGAGACATCATCTGAACATGTGACCAAAGGTGACCACAACAGGAAATAGTGTTCTCTTCCCTCTGTGTTGAGAGGTTTGACTTTGTTTAACACAGGGTTACACTGATTAATTGGTCAGGAGCGTAGGTCAATTATGGGGCAGCTGGCTAGCAGGAACGAAACATCAGAATGAATGAAGGCATGGATAGTTTCTGATAGCTGCAGTCACATGATGTGGGACCTAGCTAGGGGGTGTTATCATGGAGTTATTCATAGTAATCAGAAGGGAAAAAATAGTTTCCTGCTATGTCGAGAGGAGCAGAACTGTACCACTTCTGGCAGATTACAATATAGTATATACATAACATGCACAGCATATATTAGTGACAGCATGACATCAATATACATTTTTCTTAAAGTGATATAATTAATTTTTTTATGTAAGGGGTGTATTAGATTTTGCCCCCCTTGCATACTTGGACTATTCAAAAAATGAAAGCTTAGTTTTAGGCCATTGAGACATGATGAAATTGGAGTAAATTTTTGTGGAAACCCTAACCATACACTCTGTAATGCATATACTACATGTAAAATTAGAGCATGCTGCAGCATGCTCATTTGCTTATAATATATATTAAAGAATGAACTGTTGAATGGTAGTGATGTCCCGAACTATTCGCCGCTCGCCGTGGCGGGCGAGCATATGCGATGTTCGGTCTGCCCCCATACATCATCATTGAGTAAACTTTGACCCTGTACCTCACAGTCAGCAGACACATTCCAGCCAATCAGCAGCAGACCCTCCCTCCCTCCCAGACCCTCCCACCTCCTGGACAGCATCCATTTTAGATTAATTCGGAAGCTGCATTCTTAGTAAGAGGAGGGACAGTGCTGCTGCTGCTGATTCAATAGGGAAAGCGTTAGCTAGGGCATTGTTCTGTGTCCACAGACTCATCTGCTGTAAGGACAGCGTCCTGACAGCACCCCAAAAAGCCCTTTTCAGGGCTGGTACATCAGTCTGCTTTATTTTTTATTTATATATATATATATATATATATATATATATATTGCAGTTGCCTGGCTGCCCGTGTGTGAGAGGGTGCAGGCTCAGTCACAGACAGCACTGTGTGCACACCATTCATACAGGGTGTGACAGAAAATACCTTGCAGATAAGAAAACAAAATCATAATCACATTTGCAAGCCCGTGTGTGTCAGGCCCACACAGACTGTATTGTGGCCACTGGCTAGTGGTTAGGCCTCCACTCATACTGTTACAGGGTGTCACTCAAATACCTTGCAGATAAAAAAAATTATATTTAATATTTTTCTGTGATATAATCACATTTGCAAGCGTGTGTGTGTTAGGCCCACACAGACTGTATTGTGGCCACTGGCTAGTGGCTAGGCCTCCACTCATACCGTTACAGGGTGTCACTCACTCAAATAACTTGCAGATAAAAAAAATTATATTTAAACATTTTCTGTGATATAATCACAGTTGCAAGCCCGTGTGTGTCAGGCCCACACAGACTGTATTGTGGCCACTGGCTAGTGGCTAGGTCTCCACTTATACCGTTACAGGGTGTCATTCACTCAAATAGCTTGCAAATAAAAAAATACTATTTAATATTTTTCAGTGATATAATCAAATTTGCAAGCCCGTGTGTGTCAGGCCCACACAGACTATATTGTGGCCACTGGCTAGTGGCTAGGCCTCTACTCATACCGTTACAGGGTGTCACTCACTCAAATAACTTGCATATAAAAAAATTATATTTAAAAATGTTCTGTGATATAATCACATTTGCAAGCCCATGTGTGTCAGGCCCACACAGACTGTATTGTGGCCACTGGCTAGTGGCTAGGCCTCCACTCATACCGTTACAGGGTGTCACTCACTCAAATACCTTGCAAATAAAAAAAATTATATTTAATATTTTTCTGTGATATAATCACAGTTGCAAGCCCGTGTGTGTAAGGCCCACACAGACTGTACTGTGCCCACTGCCCACCTCTTATATAGGGTGGCACAGTACCTTGCATATATAGTACCACTTATCTAAAAAAAATGACAGGCAGAGGCAGGCCACTCCGCAGGGGCCCTCGGGGTCGTGGTGCTGTGATTTCCACTGGCCCTGGAATAATGCCCAGTGTTCAGAGGCCACATACCCTGAACCCAAAAAATTCGGAGAAAATAGTTGACTGGTTTACACAGGACACCCAATCTTCAACAGCTTCCGCTAAGAACCTTGACGCACCATCCTCCTTCAGCTCAGCTTTGGTCACCTGCTCTCAAGTTACCTCTCTCCCGCCCGCCACCACCACTACCACCACAGCCGCTTTACTTGTTATTTACACATCAGTTGGATGAAATTAGTGATGCGCAACCATTATTGCCAGAGGATGTAGATAACAGGGATATGTCTCAGTCAGGCAGCATTACACACATGGACATACAGTGTAATAATAATGATGATGTTGTACCCGCTGCTGCTTCCTTTGCTAAGGTGTCAGATACAAGTTAAGTGGTTGATGATGACGATGTGTCCGTGGATGCCACGTGGGTGCCTGCTCGAAGAGAAGAAGAAGAAGAGGGGGAAAGTTCAGAAGGGGAGACAGAGAGAAGGAGGAGACGAGTTGGAAGCAGGGGGAGGTCGTCGCAAGGAGCTAGTGGCACAGTCAGACAGCATGTATTGGCACCCGGGGTCAGACAGACAGCATGCCAATCAACGCATGCTGTTGCCAGCACCAGAATGCCGTCATTGCAAATCTCAGCAGTGTGGCATTTTTTTTGTGTGTCTGCCTCTGACAACAGCGATGCCATTTGCAACCTGTGCCAAAAGAAACGTGGGAAATCCAACACCTACCTAGGTACAACTGCTTTACGAAGGCACATGATCGCATATCACAAACGCCTATGGGATCAACACATGATGACGAGTAGAAGCAGCACACAAGCTCAAAGCCACCATCCTCCTCCTGGTCCAGCATCTTCAGCCACGTCAACCACTGCTGTCCTCCTTGCCCCCTCTCAACCACCCGCCACTCCGCCTCTCAACTTCAGCAGTTCCATGTCATCTGCCCACAGTCAGGTGTCTGCAAAGGAAATGTTTGAGTGTAAGAAGCCAATGTCACAGAGTCACCCCCTCGCCCCGCGTCTGACAGATGGCTTGACAGAACTCTTAGCCCACCAGCTTTTACCATACCAGCTGGTGGAGTCTGAGTCCTTCAAAAAATTTGTCGCTATTGGGACACCACAATGGAAGGTACCCGGACGATTTATTTTTTCAAAAAAGGCAATCCCAAACCTCTACTCAGTAATTGAAAGGGAAGTCATGGCATCTCTGGCATACAGTGTTGAGGCAAGGGTCCATCTGACCACTGATACCTGGTCTGCAAAGCACGGTCAGGGCAGGTATATCACCTACACTGCGCACTGGGTCAACCTGCTGACGGCTGCCAAGCATGGAATGCGTGACTCTGCAGCAGAGTTGGTGACACCGCCACGACTTGCAGGCAGGCCTACTGCCACCTCCTCTACTCCTCCTACTCCATCCTCTTCCATAACCTCCTCGGCTGAGTCCTCTTCTGCTGCGGCGTCTGGCTGCACATCAACTAAATCCCCCCATCTCCCCAGGGGCTATTCCACATCCCGAATATGACAGTGTCTTGGGGTTGACTTGCCTGAAAGCAGAGAGCCACACAGGACCAGCACTCCTGTCCGCCCTGAACGCACAGGTGGATCAGTGGCTGACCCCGCACCAACTGGAGATCTGCAAAGTGGTGTGACAATGGAAACAATTTTTTGGCGGCATTGAATTTAGGCAAGTTGTCACATGTGCCGTGCATGGCACATGTGTTGAATCTAATTGTACAACGCTTTGTGTATAAGTACCCAGGCTTACAGGACGTCCTCAAGCAGGCCAGGAAGGTGTGTGGCCATTTCAGGCGTTCCTACACGGCCATGGCGCACTTTTCAGACATTCAGCGCCGAAACAACATGCCAGTGAGTTGCTTGAATTGCGATAGAGACCGCCTGCTCCAACAAGAAAAAGCTGTCAACGAGTATTTGTATGACCGGGGTGCTAGGACAGCCTCTGCGGAGCTGGGAAATTTTTTGCCACGTTACTGGACGCTCATGCGCGATGCCTGTAGCCTCATGCGTCATTTTGAGGAGGTGACAAACCTAGTCAGTCGCACCGAAGGCACTATCAGTGACCTCATCCCATTTGTTTTCTTCCTGGAGAGTGCCCTACGAAGAGTGCTGGATCAGGCTGTAGATGACCGTAAAGAGGAAGAGTAAGAGTTGTGGTCACCATCACCACCGGAAACAGCCTTGTCATCATCGCTTGCCGGACCTGCGGCAACGCTGGAAGTGGATTATGAGGAAGAGGAGACAGAGGAGGAATGTGGCTTTGAGCAGGAGGAAAACCAACCACAGCAGGCATCCCAGGGTGCTCGTTGTTGTCACCTATCTGGGACCCGTGGTGTTGTACGTGGCTGGGGGGGAAGAACAGACCGTCAATGACATCAGTGAGGAGGAGGAACGGGAAATGAGTAGCTCGGCATCCAACCTTGTGCAAATGGGGTCTTTCATGCTGTCATGTCTGTTGACGGACCCTCGTATAAAAAGGATGAAGGAGAACGACCTGTACTTTGTGGCCAGGCTACTAGACCCCGGGTATAAGCAGAAAGTGGCGGAAATGTTACCAAATTACTGAAAGTCAGAAAGGATGCAGCAGTTCAAAACCAAACAAAGAAATATGCTTTACACAGCTTATAAGGGGGATGTTACAGCACAACGGGAATCTAACAGGGGAAGAGTTGAAAGTAATCCTCCTCCTACCATGACCACGGCGGCAGGGACAGGCCGCTTTACAGATGTGTTGTTGATAGAGGACATGCAGAGCTTTTTCAGTCCTACACATCGCCACAGCCCTTCGGGATCCAGCCTTAGAGAACGACTCGACCAACAGGTAGCAGACTACCTCGCCTTAACTGCAGATATCGACACTCTGAGGAGCAATGAACCCCTTGACTACTGGGTGTGCAGGCTTGACCTGTGGCCTGAACTATCCCAGTTTGCGATAGAACTTCTGGCCTGCCCCGCTTCAAGTGTCCTGTCAGAAAGGACCTTCAGTGCAGCAGGAGGCATTGTCACTGACAAAAGAAGTTGCCTCAGTCAAAAAAGTGTTTATTACCTCACCTTCATTTAGATGAATGAGGCATGGATCCCGAAGGGACTGACAGTGGGGGATACGTTTGACTAACAAAAGGCCTGATGACATGCCTTGGCCTCAAAATGGTCCCCATGCTGCAGTATTTAATGTCTGCATACCGGATGACTTTCGTGAATTCTCCGCCACCAACTAGGGTTCATGCCACAATGTTTTAGTCACCTTTTTGCTACAGCAGCGGCTGCAACAGTACCTAATTTTTCAGGCATGTGTACATGCCTAATTTTTCTGGCCTCTAGTGCTGCACTGTGGCTGCAAAAACAAAACAAAAAAAATGGCACATACATGTGTCAATTCCCCTTTGTGATCGGTGCCTTGTTGTGGTGAAGGGGCTTGCGTATCACAATGAAGCGATCATCACCTTTATGAGTGTGTTGGCAATTTTGCCACACCCCAGATTAGGCCGTTGCTTCATTATGATCAGACTAAAAGCGATCGGCTGGATAGTTTTTCATAGAAAAAACATTATTTTTTTTAATTTAAGTTGTATGGGTTTTTAATGCATAAAATAAAAAAATCATAATAAATTCTCTTAATAGTTTAGTAGAAATAATGCAGACAATTTAAAAAATCCCCATCAATTCCAATACAAAGCAAGTACAGAGCTCAGAACAAAATTATTTCAGGATGTCGTTAATTCAACAATGATTAATCAATTCGACACACGTCCCCGGATAGGGGACGTAACAGGGATTGAACTGATAGGAATAGTACTAGTTAAGACACCACTCATATAGGGTGTCACAGCACATTGCTCCGTGCACGAGCAGTGCCCCAACTTGGGAGTAAGAGGACCGACCAAGCTTCTTTTTCCATCTCCCGGTTCCAAAATCAATTCAGTTTGGTGTATCAGAGTTTGGTCTGTCACTGTGAAGGCAGTCGAAGGTACCCGGCCTAATTTTTTTTTTCACAAAAGGCAATCCCTGATATGAGATGTAACAGTGATTAAACTGATGAGAATAGTACTACAGAAAATACCACTCATATCGGGTGTGACAGTAAATTGCACGGCGCAGACGCAGTGACCGTGGCGTGGATTCAAACAAAGGGGAGGGAGCCAGCATTTTTTTAACCATCTCCCCATTCAAAAAATCAATTTAATAAATGGACCCCAGATTGGGGACGTCACATAACAGGGATTAAACTGATGAGAATAGTACTACAGAAAATACCACTCATATCGGGTGTGACAGTAAATTGCACGGCGCAGACGCAGTGACCGTGGATTCAAACAAAGAGGAGGAAGCCAACATTTTTTTAACCATCTCCCCGTTCGAAAAATCTATTCAATTCACCTTTCGGGGACCCTTGGTGTTGTACGTTGCTGGGTGGAGGAAGAAACCTTCAATGACATCAACGGGACATGGCTAGCTTGGTATCCAACCTTGGTATCCAACCTTGTGCAAAAGTTTGCGGTTGGGCAAATGGATTGTTTGCGGTTGTTTGCGGTGCATTAAAAGGGGAGTTTGGTCTGTCAATGTCTGTGAAGCAAGTGTAACCCTTACACTACCTGATCGATACAACATCATACCTGATCGTATACACACACTGGATGTTTTAAACCACGTTGTTCAAAACATTTTAGGATTTTTAGGTGATTTATGCCCTGCGTCAACTATGTAATTTTCCATGGGAGTTTTGCCATGGATCCCCCTCCGGCATGCCACAGTCTAGGTGTTAGTCCCCTTGAAGCAACTTTTTGTCACGGATGGTGTTACAGAAAACTAGAAGACACAAATGAAGATCCGACTGACTTTATCCAAAACTAAGGAACAGGAGGGTAAGCCCTGTAAGAGCCCTAGCTCTCTCCCTTACTGCTCAGCCTATGCAAAAATCACAATGGTAGAAAATTGAATATCCTCGTTTCTCGACTGTATGCCCCTGAACACACTATAATAGTGAGGGGACACGACCACCGGCTCCCTACACTTAGTACATTAATGATAATGTTCAATAGTATGCAAGAAGTTGTCTTATAGCTCACTATTATTAGAAATCCGGCTAATGGAGTTTGAATAAAATGAGTTAAATGCTAACAGTTTACTTCTCCTCAAAAGCCTGAGGGCAAAATATACTGAACTTACAACTGGGCCTGAGAAACCAGAACTAGGAATGTATTATTTAAGGTCTTCATATTAAACTCATTACACAATGTCAAGTTTGTATAATACTATAAATAGGAAGCTTATTGAGTCATATATTTTGACTGGCTTGGGTCTTGCAGGTTTTTAGTTTATTGTTTAAGGTTTTAAATCCAAAGGAAAATAGGATATTGTAAAGAAAAGGTTTATACAATGTCTGACATTTACACAGAGCAGGAAAAGAGATTCACTAGACAATTTTGTTGTTTTCTTTGTCCTACTTTTCAGACAGATGGACATATGAATAATCTAACATAAGTAACAAGTTAGTTTACTAAGAAGGCAGTTTAGAATATTTTGTATGTTCCTTTTTACATGGTAAGAACGTCTATATAACTTTGGTGATGGATAAGTGACTCTAAAATACTGATCTATTGCAGAGCAGTAAGTAGTTGTGAGAAACTGAAAATGAAGAATCATTGATCACTGTGATCCCTATCTACTGACTGGTTAACCACCCATTTGTGGCTCACAGTAGGAGTCCTGAGTTATAATCATATACACAACGACACTTCAAATATTGCAGACATAGCCTACTGTGCAGTCAAGTTATAAGGGAGGAGAGATATAAAGCCTTCATTTAATATTATTATTGGATATTTATGATAAGCATATTTAACAATCAATAGCATTACACTGATAGCAATGCAATACAGATATTATAATAATTTACTCTTTCCTAAAAAAAAAAAATTCATATTGCTATTATTGTCATGGTTATAGAAATCAGGGCCAATGAAACTAATGTACTTTTGCAGATATACAGTATATATAATGTATCCGGAATACATGAATATTGTCCTGGATATATCCAATTTCCAAACTCACCTACTCTCTTCTTTCTACAATCAAGATACCTCATTAGTTCACACAGAACTCCCAATCCTCTCTTTATTACAACATTTAAAAAAGGCTCTCCAGACAGTAGGGGTTGGGTTGAGGGAGAGGGGTGTTGAAATTTGTTTATTATTCATTCACCAGATCTAATGCTCCTTTTTTTGGCTATTGTCAGAAACAATATAATTGCTATAAATTGATACTCAAAACTTGTGAAATATATGTATCGTATATTTGTGAGTATTGCCGTAAAATTTTCAGTCTGCAAAATTGAATAAAATGTTTAAAAAAAAAAAAAAAGGCTCATATATGACTGTCATATCTCCATACAGACCAGAAGAGGGTGCAATTAGAGATTTGACCCCTTTTGAACGGGGTAAAGACCTCATGGTAGACCTCTCAGAAGTGGACATTACACAACAAATAGATACTTTCATGGTATTTAATGTTGCATAATACTACAGGAAAATTCCTTCAAAAATAAATATTTGATGATATCTCACCCCAGTCAGACTAAAACTGATGAAGTGCTCAAAGCTTTGCTGGAATGTAATCAAGTACCAGCTTCCTATTACCATTAGGCCACTTTCACACGGGTGAGTTTTTGCGTGGGTGTAATGCGTGAGGTGAACGCATTGCACCCGCACTGAATCCGGGTCTGGGTACCAAACATGGCGATTTTTCTCACGCATGTGCAAAACGCATTAAAACGCTTTGCACTTACATGGAAGAATCACGCATTTTCCCAGGACGCACCCGCATCCTATCCTATCGCTAATTTTTATCGCGAATATTGGCCCTTTGAGAATTCGTGAATATCTAGAATATGATGCTATATCTTCATAATCGCAAATATTCTAGATTTCTTTTCATCAGTACCCATGATCCCTTATTGCTTCTTGCTTGTGAGCCAATGAGAAGGCTGCAATATCTTTGACCTTAGGAGTAGTGTTGATCACAAATTTTCGTAACGCAAATTTTCCGATTGCCAGTTTTCGCAATCCAGAAATTAATGATTGGGGATCATGAATTCATGGATTTGCAAATATATGACGAATATTTGCCCAAATATTCGCGAAATATCGCAAATTTGAATATTGTCAATGGGGAAGGGGCAGCTGTGTTGGGGAGAAAGATGGCTAGAAGGTTGGAGGAGTGTTTAAACTAGGGACTGGGGAGGGAAATTACATTATAGGAAGGTAAGATAGTGCAGATAGAGACCGGGGGCAAAGTAGTGGGACTGGGGGAGGAATGGAAGGAAGGACTAGAACAGTTCAGAAGCAAAGGTGTAGGGTAAAAAATATACATAAACCTCTCAAATGTATGTATACTAATGCCAGAAGCCTGACTAATAAAACTGGGGAACTGAAATTAGTGATGTGTGAGGAGGACTATGACATAGTGGGAATAACAGAAACATGGCTGGATGATAGCTATGACTGGGCAGTTAATGTACAAGGTTACAGTCTGTTTAGAGAGGATCGTCAAAACCGGAGATGCCTTTATGTAAAGTCCTGTCTAAAGCCACACTCCGGGAATATATAAGTGAGGGACATAAACACGTGGAGTCACGCTAGAGTCCATAGAAAATCCACTACTAAACGAGATAGACAAATCATAATCAAGGGGTTGTTATGGGGGACTTCAACTACCCAAATTTAGACTAGGAAACTCAAACTTGTATATCTCATAAAGGAAACAGGTTCTTGGCAATAACCAAAGACAATTATGTCTCCCAACTGGTTCAGGACCCGACTAGAGGGATGGCCATACTGGACTTAGTATTAACCAATAGGCCTGACAGAACAACAGACGTGCAGGTTGGGGTACCTGGGAAATAGTGACCATAAAGTAATAACCTTCCAATTATCATTCAAAAGAGCGTTTCTACAGGGTGGAACAAAAATACCAAACTTCAAAAAGCTAAATTTAGCCAACTAAGAGAGGCCATATGCCTAACTAACTGGGACAAAGTCCTCAAAAATAAAAATACAGCTACAAAATGGGATATCTTTAAAGGCATCCTAAAATCTCATTGTGAGAGGTACATACCGTATGGGAATAAAAGGTTAAGGAACAAAAAGAAACCAATGTGGATAAATAGAACTGTAAAGAAAGCAATAAATGACAAAAAGAAAGCATATAAATCACTAAAACAGGGGGGTAGCACGGAAGCACTGAAAAACTATAAGGAAAAAAATAGAACATGTAAAAAACAAATAAAAGTAGAGACCGAGAGATTAATTGCCAAAGAGAGTAAAACTGACCCTAAAATGTTCTTCAATTATATAAATGTTAAAAAGTATAAATCTGAAGGTGTTGACCCTTTAAAGAGTAATGAGGGGGGAGTCGCAGAGAGCGAAGATGAGAAAACAAAGCTGTTAGATATTCTTTTCTCCAATGTATTCACTGAGGAAAATAAACTGTCAGATGAAATGCTCAATGTGAAAATAACTTCCCCATTCAAAGTGTCCTGTCTGACCCAGGAAGAAGTGCAACAACGACTTAAAAATATTAAAATAAACAAATCACCAGGACCGGATGGCATACAACCCCATATCCTAAGGTAATTAAGTAATGTCATAGCCAGACCCTTATTTCTGATATTTGCAGACTCTATACTGACATGGAATGTCCCACAGGATTGGCGCATAGCAAATGTGGTGCCAATATTCAAAAAGGGTCCAAAAACAGAGCCTGGAAACTATAGGCAGGTAAGTTTAACATCTGTTGTGGGTAAACAGTTTGAAGGTTTTCTAAGAGATGCTATCTTAGAGCATCTCAACGGAAATAAGCAAATAACGCCATATCAGCATGGCTTCATGAGGAATCGGTCATGCCATACTAATTTAATCAGTTTCTATGAGGAGGAAAGTTCTACACTTCACAGCAGAGAATCAATGGATGTCGTATATCTGGACTTCTCCAAAGCATTTGACACTGTACCACATAAAAGGTTACTATGTAAAATGAGAATACTCGGACTGGGAGAAAATGTCTGTATGTGGGTAAGTAACTGGCTGAGTGATATAAAACATAGGGTGGTTATTAACGGTACAAACTCAGATTGGGTCACTGTCACTAGTGGGGTACCTCAGGGGTCAGTATTGGGCCCTATTCTCTTCAATATGTTTATTAATGATCTTGTAGAAGGCTTGCATGCTAAAATATCAATTTTTGCAGATGACACTAAACTGTGTAAAGTAATTAACACTGAAGAGGACAGTATACTACTACAGAGGGATCTGGATAGATTGAAGGCTTGGGCAGATACAGTAAGTGACAGATGAGGTTTAAAGGGCTTCTGTCAGCCCACTAAACCCTTTTTTTTTTTTTCGTTAATATTAATCCCTACACTGCAAGCTCCCTGTACATATGCTAAATATTAATTTTCGTTCAGTAGATATTGTTAAAAATCAAGTTTTATCATATGTAAATTACCTTGCTACCAGCAAGTAGGGCGGCTACTTGCTGGTAGCAGCCGCATCCTCCTCTCATCATGACGCCCCCTCCGCCGTCTGATTGACAGGGCCAGGGAACGGGTTCGTTCTCTGCTGGCCCTGTTCGAATTCAAAATATCGCGCCTGCGCCGTACCTTTCTTTAATCGGTGCAGGCGCACTGAGAGGCGGCCTCTCTCCCGGCCGCTCCATCCTCAATGCGCCTGCGCCGGGTGTGGATGTGACGTCATCGGCGCAGGCGCACTGAGAGGCGGCCTCTCTCCCGGCCGCTCCATCCTCAATGCGCCTGCGCCGATGACGTCACATCTACACCCGGCGCAGGCGCATTGAGGATGGAGCGGCTGGGAGAGAGGCCGCCTCTCAGTGCGCCTGCACCGATTAAAGAAAGGTACGGCGCAGGCGCGATATTTTGAATTCGAACAGGGCCAGCAGAGAACGAACCCGTTCCCTGGCCCTGTCAATCAGACGGCGGAGGGGGCGTCATGATGAGAGGAGGATGCGGCTGCTACCAGCAAGTAGCCGCCCTACTTGCTGGTAGCAAGGTAATTTACATATGATAAAACTTGATTTTTAACAATATCTACTGAACGAAAATTAATATTTAGCATATGTACAGGGAGCTTGCAGTGTAGGGATTAATATTAACGGAAAAAAAAAAAAGGGTTTAGTGGGCTGACAGAAGCCCTTTAACACTGACAAATGTAAAGTTATGCACATGGGAAGGAATAATGCAAGTCACCCGTACATACTAAATGGTAAAACACTCGGTAACACTGATATGGACAAGGATCTAGGAATTTGGTGGTGATGGTAAGTACAATAAAGGAATTCAAGAGGGGCTTGGATGTATTTCTAGAGTGTAATAATATTACAGGCTATAGCTACTAGAGAGGGATTACTATGTATGTTACTATGTTACTATGTCCCTGCTGCTCATCACTGATTACTGTATGAGGTGGACATGTCGCATACTCCAATCATTTTGGGATGATGTGCTAGCATAAATTAAAAACATCCACACCTACCCTGATTTCAGTATTACTCAGTATTAATCTTCAAAACATCCCGAAGCACAAAGGAAACTATTCCTCTTATTTGACCTTTTCAGCAAAGTCCTTGGTTCCATGTTACTGGAACCAAACTACTGCACTGTAAATCTCACAATGATTAGTAAAAGTAGCCCACATCTTTCACATGGAGAAACTTTCTGCTTGGGAAACCAGGACATATACACAGTTCATGAAAACATGGCCAAGCAAATAGCCTTTCTCAAGTATTTCTCTCTGATTCAGCATGACCTGTAAAGCCAGTGTATTTCACCTCCCTTCCTCCCACCCTCTTTTTTCCCCTCTTTTTCTTAACATGTAAGACATAGGTTACCTGGCTTACTAATAATTGTTTTACCTTCAAAATGGCTAGATACCATGGCTTAATTGATGATTTACATTCATAGGGTTTATCTAGCCATACGTATTTCATGAATGTTGCCTGAAATTAACCTAGAGGGGTATCTTATCTAGAACAATTGTTTGTATAGTAAATAAAAAAAAAAAAAAAATCTTCAAAAGAAAAAAGTATGAATTATCCACTCTCACGTGCTAACCCAATTTATTCATGTAGTCACAAATTCATATGAATTGCTGAAGAAAATAATTTTACAAAAGGCCCCAGCATTATTTTTAAAAAGGAAGGACTATGTCAGGGTAAATATATACAGATGTAATACAGTAGCAAGAAAAAAATAAATTATAGTCAAGATCTTAGTAACACTAAACAGATAAAGGATGATAATCATTTATTGTGGATATGGAATATTTAACCCCTTAAGGACGAGTCCTTAAGGACCCACGGCGTAACGGTTCGTCCTAAGTTTAAATTTACATTGTGGCGCGGCGGGGGTTAATAGGAACAGGATGCCCGCTGAAATCATTCAGAAGGCATCCTGTCATAATGCCGGGGGGTCCCGTGACCCGATCATATCGGCGATCGACACAAACCGCAGGTCAATTGAGACCTGCGGTTTGCGGCTTTTACCTCATCCGGCGGGCGGCGGCGCCACCATCGGGTCCCCATGCGGCTGTAGGGGGGATCCGATGGCATGGAAGGCAGAGCGATGTCTAAGGAAGGCATCGCGCTGGATAAGTCAAAGCGTTTTAAAGTTAGCAGCACTTAAAGTGACACTGGTCAGATTTGCAAAAAATGGTTCTTAAGGTGAAATAGGGCTGAGTCCTTAAGGGGTTAATGGTTACTAAACTATAATAAATAAAAAAAGTCATAGATTGCAGAAGTTTTGATACTATGGTCTCTGCCAGCTGCTAGACAATGAGGCAACTTGCCCCCTTTGGCAATGAGGAAAGAAACCTAGTAGACATGAGTGAATTTCATTAACTTTCAGATCCATTTCCATGGAATCGGCTATGACATTTCTGAATACAAAATTGTGTATGACACTCTGATGTCTCCTTCGAATGTATCTAACTCCTTTCAAGCTCTTTAACACCAAGACAGAATTAGTGATGTCAAAGTAACAGAAACATTAAGGCTCCATTCACACGTCCGCAACGTGTTTTTAGGATCCATGGAGCCGCGGATCCGCAAAACACGGACAGCGGCAATGTGTGTTCCGCATTTTGCGGACCGCACATTGCCGGCACTATAGAATATTCCTATTCTTGTCCACAATTGCGGACAAGAATAGGACATGTTCTATTTTTTGGGGGAACGGAATTGTGGACCCGGAAGTGCGGGTCCGCAATTCCGTGTCCGGGCAGCACATCGTGCTGCCCCATAGGAATGAATGGGTCCACAATTCTGTTCCTCAAATTGCAGAACGAAATTGCGGATGTGTGAATGGAGCCTTATGGGTATGACTGAGTAAATGGATGGTAACGGGTGGTAACACAACAGTGTGTTTAAAACCACATGGCACTGATTGTTATTGTTTTTTTATTAAGAAATGGTCTGATCTGTAAAATGGTGGCCATCACTCATCTGTTGAATTTGCAGTGACTTTGTGCTAAAAAGCTGTTGCTTCATCAGATAACCTCTTTAAATCAAGGTCCTTATATTTTACAATAATGACTTAAACATTTTAAAGATTTTAAAATGATTGAAAAATGCCTTAATTTAAAAGATGTGTGATGTGTAGATAAGCTCTGCTTGCTACTTTGTCATGTAGCTTTTCTTTTACTCCAGTTGATGACCAGCCTCCACAAAATACCTCTATGGATTTTAAAACATAGGTAATTGAAGTATGAAGTTATTTTTTTATTATTTTTTTAATAGTAATGTGTAATTGGTGAAGTTAGATTTAGCCATAATACCACAGCCATGTTTATGGTGCCCTACAGAATCTCTGTATTGCTTGAACAGAAAAAAATGTAGCAAGCATGATCAAATGTCATATTACAGAGTTATCTTCTACTAGAATATTTGCTTTTAGGTGAGATTACCTCTGCAATACAGTTCTGTACTGTTCACTGCTGTGTGCATAAAGCCTAACCTTTTATATTTAGATTAATAAAACTGGATATGTGGCATTATCATAAAAAATACATTTTAGATACAATGTTATTTGCCTACAGTATGTTAAAAAGGATGACTTATTTTTGCAAGAGTACCATAAAAAAGTCAACTACATTACCAACTTCACAAATTTTAATTAAAATCTTCTGCATACTTTTAATTTTCATTTCTTGTCATCTTGATATCTGGATAAATAACCTTCTTCAGTTTTAATTATCTTTCATAATTTTAAGCAGCAATAGACATTTGTGTACCTTGTAAAACGAAAGATATAAAAGAAACCCAAATTGCCATTTACACTATTAAGTGTCTTGAATTACAAACGAGCAGGGAACTACTGCATGTTGATGAGTCTTCCATTCTTCACATTTATTGCTTAGAATTGGATCCAGAGGAAACTATAATGACTTTAAGCCACTTTCATGCAGCAGTATTTGGGTCAGCAATATATTTGTAAGCCAAAACCAAGAGTGGGTCCAAAACCCACTAGAAATGCAAAACTTTCCATTATACTTTGTTTATGTCCCTCTCCCTGAGAAAATGTATTTTGTATACATTTAAATATTGGACTTTGTATATTATGAATAGTTGTTATTATGTTTTTAATTGCTTTGCTTGATAACTCATTATTTTTTTGTTTGGCATAAGCAGCAGACATCAGCACTGATATTGTGCCTGCTACTATGAACTGATGCAGCCCTACTCTAATCTCAGAGATCAGAGGAAAGTGTAAATGACTCAACCAATGCTGAACCTAGCATTCAAACTCAGAGATTTAGTGGGAAGATTTCCCTTTGATCATGTCACAGAGATTCCACCCAATATTAAAGGATCCCTGGACTTTCTGAGTCTGATGTTAGGGCATTCATAGGTATACCCTAAAAAGTGAGTCTGTATTGTTAGTAAACAGCCAAATGCAGTGACATACAGTATACTAGTACTTTAGTTCATGAAATTCCCCTTTGAGATTAAAAAAGTAAAATGAATTTTAAAAAGTCACATTAAAAAATAACCACACAAATAAGCCAGTTTTTTTTTAATAATAAATAATCTTTATAACATGTAAAGTGTACTATACACATATATGGCATTGTTTACAACTATAACAACCTGTACAACAAATTGATATCCTCATTTATGATGACGATGTCTTTGCTATGTAAACCGCATTGCTTTTTTACTGCATTTTTGCCAATGTGTACCATATGTATTAAAACATGGCACTTATATAAAGTACAACTCAGTGCAGCTATGTTAAACAAAAATTTAAAACGTTTATGACTGCTGGAATGTAGAAAGGAAAAATAAAAAATACTCCTGTCCTTAAGGTGAAAACGGACCCCATTCTTAGGAGGTTACATAGTTGATATGATTGAAAAAAGAAATAAGTCCATCAAGTTCAACCAAGTTATAGGTGGGGATGCGAATCACAGAAGGAAGTGAGATTTCTACACGTTTTCATAAGCATTATTGTTGTTTACTTTTAAGTATTCATCTAAACCCTTTTTAAAACTGTCCACTGTTCCTGCTGTGACCATGTCCTGAGGAAGTCTATTCCACAGATTCACAGTTCTTTCAGTAAAGAAGCTTCTGGAGAATTAACTTTTTCTTCTGCAGTCGGAAAAGTTTTTTACTGTATTTTTTGTATGGCCCATTTATATATTTGTATAGGTTAATCATGTCCCCCCTTAGATGTCTCTTCTCAAGATTAAATAAATTAAATTCTTTTAATCTAACTAAGACCCTTCATGCCCCTTATCAGGTTAGTCGCTCTCTTCTGTACTTTTTCCAGCTGTAGTGCGTCCTTTCTATGGACTGGTGCCCAGAACTGAGCTGCATATTCCAGATGAGGCCGCACCAACACTTTGTAAAGTGGTAATATTACATCCTTGTCCCGCAAGTCCATACCTCATTTAATGCATGACAATATCATGGTGGCCTTAGAAGCAGCTGATTGACATTGTATTCTGTTATTTATTCTGCCATCTACAAGGACACCCAAATCCTTCTCTATAAGTGACTCTCCCAGTGTTACATCACCTAGGACATATGAAGCAAAGAGATTATTACTACTGTAACAGATCTCCTAGCACCCCGACCTGGTACCTCCATTGATGGATGCTCCTAGTGCTTCCCGAGGACTCCAAGCACTCCGCTCTACACCAAAACCACCACAGGAACCAGGAACAGGAACAGCTATTACAAGAGCTAATAGTATAGCCAGGGGAGTATAGCAAATCTTCAGCGTATAGCAATCCCCAGTGTTGATCAGTTACCCAAACACCAGCCTCAACATGATGAAGGGTAAAACAGGAACTCTTTAATGTGTTATTTTTCAGCCTTTTATGCAGGTCTCCTAGCAAGGGACACTCCCCCTGGGGCCCTTGTAGAAGACTGTGACAGTTTATATTTTAGCCAATCACATGCATTTACAGTATTGAAACCTTCCCAGCAATTGTACACAAAACCCCCTTCCCTCTATCTGTAACGCAATCAACAAAATACAATGAGCATTGTCTTTGACGCAAACAACAAAATACAATGGGCATTGTCTTTGACGCAATCAGCAAAATACAATTACCAAAACACATTGGGCTCTGCCTGTGATACAATTAACAAACATAATGGGCTAAACTTAATCACTCACAGACAGAAAACACACATTTTCCCTAATACACAGAAAACACCTCAAAACCCCACATATCCCCATAATGTATACATCCATGGATGGCTCTGATCTGGGTGAACAACATATCCAAAAATCACCCAGATCTGAGCAGGGGTTCCCGAATTCCATGGAAGTCACATTTGTGTCCTCTTGCACAAATGCAAGTTGGGTTTATCGATCACAAAACCTTAATTAAATTGTGGGCCTGGTGATCAGTTTAAGGCCTTTTAAGCAGCAGCAGCAGCATGGTGATAAAAATGAGTGGCAAGGTGACATTGTGTGGAGATGGCAGCGTGAGGAGGCCACATAGCGGCACAATGACTGAGTATGGATAAAAGACTAAGGCCACTAAGGCTTAGAAAGATGCAGATGGAAATACTCTGTGGAGCTGTATCACTGTCACCTGCAGATTAATGCAGCCATCAAAATCAAGTTGGTTTTGTCGGTTCCACCTCAGCTCACCTGCAGGCCTGCACCTAAAATCTTTTACTGGGTCAGCTTACCTGCATGCTCGCAACTCAAATCTTTTACAGGGTCAGCTCACATGCAGGTCGTCGCATACAACTATTTAGAGGGTCAGCTCAGTTGCAGGCCATCGCATAAAATGTTTTACAGGGTCAGCTCACCCGCAAGCCCTAGCATATAATGTTTTACAGGGTCAGCTCCCCAGCAGGCCCACAACTTAAATCTTTTACAGGGTCAGCTCACCTTCAGGCCCGCAACTCAAATCTTTTACAGGGTCAGCTCACCTGTAGGCCCGCAACTCATGCTGCCTTGCTTTGATGTAGTAGCCGTAGCCGTTTATCAGGCTCCCTCTCCGAAATCGAACAATAATTCCCTATTACTGGTGGTCGCCATGTTAGGCGCATAAAAGAACATTTTAAAGTTGATAGGGAAGATATCCAGATGGAATGTGGACGTCACGTGGACGTGCGATCAGGCAGAAATTATCAAGAGTCAACAAAGTGGCAGCAGGGCTTCTGTATAACGTTTCCTCCTCCAAAATACCGCAATGACATTCCCTGCAATTTTTTATTGCTTATTCCGATAACAGGGCATCTTAAGAGTCCTGTATTATTATTTATTGTCACTACCTCTCCGAGTCAGGAGTGGGTAATTGACGTGCGCCTGCTGCCTTCCTTGGATGTTTCTGCTATAATAACTTGACACACCCTCTCCACCCAATCAGATTTCAGCCATTGACCTCCCTTGGATGTGGTATCCCTTTCTCAAGCTCCCTCTCCAGCATCGAACCCTATTCCCCGTTACCCGTGATCACCATGGTAGGCGCAGAAAAGAACATCAAAAGCTGATAGGGCAGACATCCAAATGGATCGTCGCCATCACTGTGACGTGCAATTGCCCAGAGGTTATCTAGAGTCACAAATGCGGCAGCAGGCCCTCACCCTAAGGTTTTAGATGGTCAGATCAGCAGGCCCTTGCTCCAAATGTTTTTGAGGGTCACCAGCAGTCAATCATAATTGTTCAAGGGTGTGTATGATGCTCTCATTTATGTGTAACAAAGGGTGTTTTGGAGTGCCGGTTCCTTGTAATTTTTGGCAGCCCTTTCACTTAGTGCATAGGCTTTATGAGTGTAGGAGTCCCACTACCTGAACAATTGTACCACAATTGTGAATGAGGCCCTCCTTTATGTGATATACAGGCTGTTTCGGAGTGCCTCTTGCTTGTAATTGTTTGCAGAACTTGCACCTTATATACAATTGAATATAGAGGAAAGAACGTTTCCTAACAATTTTTCCTGTAAAATAGATTTTTTTGGGGGTTTTGTGCGTATTTTTGTCAGTCTGTAAAAGTGGCGTACAACTCGGACAACATGGTTCCCATCAGCGACCTGGGAGTCCAAGATGCATCCAGACATCGTCCCTATGGTGTTCCCGATCTATTTTGGTGTTGTTTCTGTCACTTTCTGACCTTTTCCAATGGACCAGACACCCTTCCCTCTTTAGAGCAGGGGGTGCCGGGTTGTCTCCCATTGACTTCCATTATACTTAGGTGCTCGGCCGAGCACACGAATATAGCAATGTGTTCGGGCCAAACACCCAAAAACTTTTTTTGTGTTTCATTTTTCCAAAGATGTGATTTTCATATGACTTTGCTTACACCCGAGTCTCAATGATGTAAAAGATATATATGCCAAATTTCTAGAAGATTGGATAACATTTAGCGGTTGCACACTTTGATCACTTTTATTACTACTCTCACTCCTGTACCAAGGAGGTTTGTCTAAAAACAACTTCATTTTAGGATCCATGGGGCTCTGCATCAATCAAGGTGGATGGCAAAGGCAATATATGCACTTATAATTGTCACTAAACAGCTGAATATTCTTCAACGAGAATTGAAAGTAATGAAACGGGTTGCACATTTTGTCAGCCTTATATATGTTTGCTTTTTTCAAGAGGCAATTGTAAGTCGATGGACTCCAAAGAATGATTTGGATATACTACAGCTTCTGAGCATTTACCCAGACGTCAAAAAAGTGCTCTCACAGTTGCTAAGACACACCTTTGGTATCTGTCAGAAACAAAAGTAGGATTGGCTTTTTTGGACAAACGTATTACTCATGCTGTTAAAATATGACTAAAAATGTTGATACCACACCTGAAAGAAAACGGAAATTAAATGATTAGAGGGTAAAAACCTAGTTTTTGAAGGAAAAGACCTGAGCCATTTCGTTACTAATAAAACAAAGACGTTCTTTGAATTGTTTGGGATCTACGATGTGACAGAATACTGCAGTGATTCTCTAAGAAGCCATGTGAACGCTCTTAAAGGGAACCTGTCATCATCTTTATGCTGCCCATACTAACGAAAACATAAAGTAGAGACAGGTGAGTTGATTTCAGCAGTCTGTCATTTATAAGTTAAAAGTAATTGGTTGCTGAGAAACAATATCACAATCATTGCAGACTGAGCCTGGAAAAGAGTCACGGTCACCTGAGAAGAGTCATGGTTATTCATAAATTCCTGCTCTCCTTGCCCATCTGCTGATGACTGACAGTGTTCTTCCTAGTGTTCACTCTTTCTGTCTATGAGAGAACTGCCAATCATCAGCAGATGGGTGAGAGTGCAGGAGATTATAAATAACCATGATTCTTCTCAGGTAGAGTTGACTCTTTTCCAGGCCTGGGCTGTAATGATTATGATGCTGATTCTTAGCAACCACTTACTTTTAGCTCATGAGTGACACACCGCTGAAATCAGCATTTCTGTCACTATTTTATGCTGCCCTCAGTGAGGTCAGTATAAAGTTGATGACAGGTTCCCTTTAAGATGGTCAATGATACCGCAGAAAGAGGAATTGGTCTGATAAAAAAGTTCAACGAATCGGTCAGGGACAAACAACAAAAACAATTCTTGTTGAGGGTAGTCGAGCATCACAGAAAAGTCACCAAGCTAACAAAAGAAGAAATTGCATCGTTCAAAGTTGATTAATATAACACATGTTTTGCCTATCATACTACCAATTATTCTGACTGCAATAGACACAATATTGTGTCCGTCTCACACAATAGAAAATGGATCCGCCCCCCATTGACTTTCAATGGTGTTCAAGATGGATTCGTTTTGGCAATGTTACAGATAATATAAACTGATCCGTTCTGAACGGATGCATGTGGTTGTATTATTGGTCCAGATCCGTCTGTGCAGATCCATGACGGATCCGCACCAAACGCGAGTGGGAAAGTAGCTTTAAAGGGAACCTGTCACCTGGATTTTGGGAATAGAGCTGAGGCTATTGGGCTGCTAAATCGCCGCTATTTTATAGATACGTAAATGAACCTTAGAGTCCTATCTCCTTCATGCTTGAGAGATGAGTCCAGCGTTTTCTGACTCCAGCCACTGTGAAGGAGACCAGCACCGTCCGCATCCTCCAAATCTCCTCCTTGCTCCCCAACGTCACAAAGCTAGAGCGCATGCTCAGTTCATTCCCTGAGGCTGATGCCAGCACAGGGAAGGAATACTATGCCGACACTACGCATGCGCTAGCTTGTGCATCGCAAGATTATGGTGCTCTAGCTTTGTGACGTCAGGGAGCAAGGAGGTGATTCGGAGTATGCGGGGCGGTGCTGGGCTCCTTCACAGTGGGTGTGGCTGGGCTCCGGAAACATTAGTAACAGCTCCTTGGGTTTCTTACTTGCCTAATTTACATATATATATATATATATATATATATATAAAAATATTACAGTAATACAGTAATATATGACCCCTACCACTGTACACTGTATATGCTGATGTGTGACCCCCACCACTGTATACTATATACAAAGATGCGTGACCCCCTGTATACTGTATATACTGATGTGTGACCCCCACCACTGTATACTATATACAAAGATGCGTGACCCCCTGTATACTGTATATACTGATGTGTGACCCCCACCACTGTATACTGTATATAGAGATGTGTGCTCCCTGTATACTGTATATACTGATGTGTGACCCCCACCACTGTATACTGTATATAGAGATGTGTGCTCCCTGTATACTGTATATACTGATGTGTGACCCCCACCACTGTATACTGTATATAGAGATGTGTGCTCCCTGTATACTGTATATACTGATGTGTGACCCCCACCACTGTATACTGTATATAGAAATGTGTGCTCCCTGTATACTGTGTACAGAGATATGTGTACCCCCACAACACTGCATATAGAGATCCTTGACCCCCTGTACACTGTACATACTGATGTGTGACCCCCTGTACACTGTATATACTGATGTGTGACCCCCTGTACACTGCATATACTGATGTGTAACCCCCTGTACACTATAAATACTGATATGCGACCCCCACCACTGCATATAGAGATCCGTGACCCCATCTACACTGTGTACATTGATGTGTGACCCCTGTATACAGAGAAGTATGACCCCCTTTATACAGTATATACAGATGTGTGACGCCTACCACTGTATACTGTATCTACAGATATGTACATTGTATATAGAGATGTTTGACTATACTCATTCCCCCTTTTTCCCCAGGTGAAGGGCAGTCATCTATTCATAGATGACTTCTAGGCTGTCAGCTGGGAGTAAGTTGTGTGATGATAGACAGGGGGCTCCTCGCTATGAGTGCAGATCGATTTGTACAAATTTATTCATCAGAGCTCTTGTGCAACAAGGGTCTTTCCCCCGCTCAAAAAATCCCTCTCCTCCTCCTCCATCAGTCCATGCACTTAAACAAAAATCTCTGACGCTCAGAGTTGCCATAGATTTCTTGCTTCATTCTAGTCAGAAAACTGGCGAAAATGAACATAAATTGGTTGGGGTGACTGGTGACACTCCCTACCTGCCACTGTCACGACCTTTAAAAAAAAAAAGTAGTTAAAAAGTCGCGAACACGTAGTTTGCAACTTTTTAACGACACTTTTCAGAAACAAGGAAATTATAAATCTCACTCTCTATTCATGGTTTACATCCAGTAGCACAACTAGAAATACTGGGCCCCACAGCAAATTTATGAACAGGGTACCCCCCCCAGCAACGTGTGTGTGATACATTAGCATCACGTTCCTGTGTGTGTGACGGGTAGTGCCCTCTCTTTACTGCTGGGACTGGGGTGTTCTTTCTATTACTATAGTCTGAGGGGCTCTTGTCTCTATGGAAACACAGGTGGGCAGGGATGTCATGTGACCACTCCTCTGAACATGCTTGCTGCAATACATGCTGGGATTTTTACTTTTACTTTGTAGCTGCTCCGCCCACACAACCTGTCTGAGGAGCTTCTCCAGAGAAGCGTGTCATGGTAAACAGGTTAGAAAAATGATATATACTGTATGTCACATTATATAAATACTTCATAGTTTGGGCTATTGTCTGGAGCACTTTGTATTTTTGATACTTAGAGTGGCCAACCCTTTAATGATTCCATACTATAGATTTTGTATGTCTAAAGAATAAAACAAGTATATGGACTCTATTTATGCAGCTGAAAGTGCCTTACATGCTTGGTTTTTATAATGAAGCAGTAGATACTGCTTGTATCTACTATGTCCTAAACCTTAACCCCTTCACGACACATGACGCGTATACTCGTCATAGAGCACTGCTACTTGGTGTTCCATGACGAGTATACACGTCTTGGCATTAAACTGTCACCATGTCTGCAGACATGGTGACAGAGCTGAGACCCCAGCTGTGACACACAGCCAGGGATCTCAGCTAACCAGCCCGGGACCAATGAGGGCCGGCGATTACCCTGATTGGCTAGTCTGTACAGACTAACCAATCAGAGGTTTCTAATGTCGGCGGAAAGGTTCTGATCCCCACAGTCTGTGACTGCAGCGTTCCGATGGTTACCATGGATTTATAATTGATTAAAAATAAAAAATAAATTAAATACACTACAAATGTTTGATATCACCGCGTCCGTAACGACCTGATCTTCTTGCTGAACGCCATCAAAAAAAGTAAATAAAAAAGTTATCAAAAAAGTCGTATGTACCCCAAAATGGTACCAATCAAACCATCCCGCAAAAATGAACCCCTACATTAGACAATCGCCCAAAAAATATGTCTCTCTGACTATGGAGACACTAAAACATGTTATTTTTTAAAATGTTTGTATTGTGTTAAAGTGAAATAAATATTAAGTATAAATATTAGGTATTTCTGTATCCGTAACAACCAGCTCTATAAAAATATCACATGACCTAACCCCTCAGGTGAACACCTTAAAAAAAACTGTGCCAAAAAAGCAATTTTTTGTCACCTTACATCAAAAAAAGTATAATACCAAGCGATCAAAAATTCATATGCACCCTAAAATAGTACCAGTTAAACCGTCATCTCATACCGAAAAAAATGACCCCCTACATAAGACAGTCGCCCAAAAAAATATATATTTGACTTTCAAAATATGGAGACACTAAAAAAATATTTTTTTTCAAAAATGCTTTATTATGTAAAACTAAAACAAACAACCCCAAAAAATTGTCATATTTTTTATTGTTGCTTCCGTGACAACATGCTCTATAAAAATACCACATGATCTAACCTGTCAGATGAACATTTTAAATAACAAAAAAAAAATGGTGCCAAAACAGCTATTTTTTTGTTACCTTGCCTCACAAAAAGTGTAATAGAAAGCAACCAAAAATCATATGTACCCTAAAATAGTACCAACAAAACTGTCACCTTATCCCATAGTTTCTACTCTAGGGGTGCATCAGGGGGTCTTCAAATGTGGCATGGAAACTTAAAATTATGTAGTTGTGTTCAAAATAATAGCAGTCAGACATCACTAACCTGATCAATCACTGTTTTTGGTAGGAATGATATTCCTACATGACAAATAATTTACTAGCAGGTGTAGTAAAGTAATATAAATCCAACAGACCCAACAGTCATGCAATGCATGCTGCTGATTTTCTGTAATTCAATCACTTATCGAAAGGGGCATGTTCAAAATAATAGCAGTGTTGAGTTCAATTAGGGAGGTCATTCATTCTTTGAAAAATAGGTGGCAATTATTGCTCCTTAAAAAAGGAATGAAGGAAGCAAATGTTGTACAGAAGAACAGTGTACCTTGATTAAAAAGTTGATTGGAGAGGGGAAAACATACCTATGAGTACTGTTACAATTAGAAGACACCTATGTGAAGCCAAGCTATCTGCAAGAAGCCCCGGCAAAGTCCCACTGTTGAAAAAAAGACGTGCTGAAGAGGTTACAATTTGCCAAAGAACACATTGACTGGCCTAAAGAGAAATGGCGCAACATTTTGTTGACTGATGAAAGTAAAACCTCATGCGTACGACCGTTGTGTGTTTTGCGCTCCACAAATTGCGGATCCGTAAAATGGCATCCGTGTGCGTTCCGCAATTGGCACGGACAGCCATTGATATAACTGCCTATTCTTGTCAGCAAAATGGACAAAAATAGGACAGGTTATTTTTTTTTTTGCAGACCACGTAACGGAGCAATGGATGCGGACAGCACACAGGAATTGATGTGAATCAGTCCGCATCCAAGCCGCAAAAAAACTGCGGCTCGGATGCGGACCAGAGCAATGGTCGTGTGCATGAGGCCTAAAATTGTTCTTTTTGGGTCTAGTGGCTGGAGACAGTTTGTCAGACGACCTCCAAACACTGAATTCAAGCCCCAGTACACTGTGAAGACAGTAAAGCATGGTGGCGCAAGCATCATGATATGGGAATGTTTTTCATACTACGGTTTTGGGCCTATTTATTGCATACCAGGGATTATGGATCAGTTTGATTACATCAGAAAACTTGACGAGGTCATGCTGCCTTATGCTGAAGAGGAAATGCCTTTGAAATGTGTGTTTCAACAAGACAATGACCCCAAACACACCAGTAAACGTGTAACATCTTGGTTCCAGACCAACAAGATTGACGTTATTGGAGTGGCCAGCCTAATCCCCGGATCTTAATCCAATAGAAAATTTGTGGGGTGACATAAAAAATGCAGTTTTTGAGGCAAAACCAACAAATAGAGAACTGTGGAATGTAGTCCAATCATCCTGGGCTGGAATACCTGTTCACAGGTAGTGATGTCCCGAACTATTCCCGGCGCACATAGCCGCGGCGGGTGAACATATGCGATGTTCGGTCCGCCCCCTATACATCATCATTGAGTAAACTTTGACCCTGTACCTCACAGTCAGCAGACACATTCCAGCCAATCAGCAGCAGACCCTCCCTCCCAGACCCTCCAACCTCCTGGACAGCATCCATTTTAGATTCATTCGGAAGCTGCATTCTCAGTGAGAGAAGGGACAGTGCTGCTGCTGCTGATCTAGGAAAACCCAAAATTCCTATATAAAAAAATTTGCATATCATGAAAAGGTTCTCTAAACGAGCTATTAACCTAATCATCTGAATCAACTAATTAACTCTAAACACCTGCAAAAGATTCCTGAGGCTTTTAAAAACTCCCAGCCTGGTTCATTACTCAAAACCGCAATCATGGGTAAGACTGCCGACCTGACTGCTGTCCAGAAGGCCATCATTGACACCCTCAAGCAAGAGGGTAAGACACAGAAAGAAATTTTTGAACGAATAGGCTGTTCCCAGAGTGCTGTATCAAGGCACCTCAGTGGGAAGTCTGTGGGAAGGAAAAAGTGTGGCAGAAAACGCTGCACAGCGAGAAGAGGTGACCGGACCCTGAGGAAGATTGTGGAGAAGGACCGATTCCAGACCTTGGGGGACCTGCGGAAGCAGTGGACTGAGTCTGGAGTAGAAACATCCAGAGCCACCATGTACAGGCGTGTGCAGGAAATGGGCTACAGGTGCCGCATTCCCCAGGTCAAGCCACTTTTGAGCCAGAAACAGTGGCAGAAGCGCCTTACCTGGGCTACAGAGAAGCAGCACTGGACTGTTGCTCAGTGGTCCAAAGTACTTTTTTCGGAGGAAAGCAAATTTTGCATGTTATTCAGAAATCAAGGTGCCAGAGTCTGGAGGAAGACTAGGGAGAGGGAAATGCCAAAATGCCTGAAGTCCAGTGTCAAGTACCCACAGTCAGTGATGGTCTGGGGTGCCATGTCAGCTGCTGGTGTTGGTCCACTGTGTTTTATCAAGGGCAGGGTCAATGCAGCTAGCTATCAGGAGATTTTGGAGCACTTCATGCTTTCATCTGCTGAAAAGCTTTATGGAGATGAAGATTTAATTTTTCAGCACGACCTGGCACCTGCTCACAGTGCCAAAACCACTGGTAAATGGTTTACTGACCATGGTATTACTGTGCTCAATTGGCCTGCCAACTCTCCTGAACTGAACCCCATAGAGAATCTGTGGGATATTGGGAAGAGAAAGTTGAGAGACGCAAGACCCAACACTCTGGATGAGCTTAAGGCCGCATCCTGGGCCTCCATAACACCTCAGCAGTGCCACAGGCTGATTGCCTCCATGCCACGCCGCATTGAAGCAGTCATTTCTGCAAAAGGATTCCCGACCAAGTATTGGGTGCATAACTGAACATAATTATTTGACGGTTGACTTTTTTTGTATTAGAAACACTTTTCTTTTATTGGTCGGATGAAATATGCTAATTTTTTTAGATAGGAATTTTGGGTTTTAATGAGCTGTATGCCAAAATCATCAATATTAAAACAATAAAAGACTTGAACTACTTCAGTTGTGTGTAATGAATCTAAAATATATGAAAGTCTAATGTTTATCAGTACATTACAGTAAATAATGAACTTTATCACAATATGCAATTTTTTTTAGAAGGACCTGTATATATAAATTGCAGTTGCCTGGCTGCCTATGTGTGAGAGGCTGCAGGCTCAGTCACAGACAGTACTGTGTGCCACCCATTCATACAGAAAGTCACAGACAATACCTTGCAGATAAAAAAAATTCAATTTAATATTTTTCTGTGATATAATCCCAGTTACAAGCCAGTGTGTGTCTGGCCCCAGACTGTACTGTGGCCACTGGCTAGGCCTCCACTCATACCGTTACAGGGTGTGAGTCAAAAATACCTTGCAGATAAAAAAAAATATATTTAATATTTTTCTGTGATATAATCCCAGTTGCAAGCCAGTGTGTGTCAGGCCCACACAGACTGTACTGTGGCCACTGGCTAGGCCTCCACTCATACCGTTACAGGGTGTGAGTCACAAATACCTTGCAGATAAAAAAAATTATATTTAATATTTTTCTGTGATATAATCCCAGTTGCAAGCCAGTGTATGTCAGGCCCACACAGACTGCACTGTGGCCACTGGCTAGGCCACCACTCATACCGTTACAGGGTGTCACTCACTCACAAATACCTTGCAGATAAAAAAATTCCATTTAATATTTTTCGGTGATATAATCCCAGTTGCAAGCCAGTGTGTGTCAGGCCCACACAGACTGTACTGTGGCCACTGGCTAGGCCTCCATTCATACCATTACAGGGTGTCACTCACTCACAAATACCTTGCAGATAAAAAAAAAAAATCAATTTAATATTTTTCTGTGATATAATCCCAGTTGCAAGCCAGTGAGTCTCTGGCCCCAGACTGTACTGTGGCCACTGGCTAGGCCTTCAATCATACCGTTACAGGGTGTGAGTCACAAATACCTGGCAGATAAAAAAAATTCTATTGAATATTTTTCTGTGATATAATCCCAGTTGCAAGCCAGTGTGTGTCAGCCCCACACAGACTGTACTGTGGCCACTGGCTAGGCCTCCATTCATACCGTTACAGGGTGTCACTCACTCACAAATACCTTGCAGATAAAAAAATTCTATTTAATATTTTTCTGTGATATAATCCCAGTTGCAAGCAAGTGTGTATCAGGCCCACACAGACTGTACTGTGGCCACTGGCTAGGCCTTCATTCATACCGTTACAGGGTGTCACTCACTCACAAATACCTTGCAGATAAAAAAAATTATATTTAATATTTTTCTGTGATATAATCCCAGTTGCAAGCCAGTGTGTGTCTGGCCCACAGACTGTACTGTGGCCACTGGCTAGGCCACCACTTATACCGTTACAGGGTGTCACTCACTCACAAATACCTTGCAGATAAAAAAATTATATTTCATATGTTTCTGTGATATAATCCCAGTTGCAAGCCAGTGTGTGTCAGGCCCACACAGACTGTACTGTGGCCACTGGCTAGGCCACCACTCATACCGTTACAGGGTGTCACTCACTCACAAATACCTTGCAGATAAAAAAAAAATCAATTTAATATTTTTCTGTGATATAATCCCAGTTGCAAGCCAGTGTGTCTCTGGCCCCAGACTGTACTGTGGCCACTGGCTAGGCCTTCAATCATACCGTTACAGGGTGTCACTCACTCACTCACAAATACCTTGCAGATAAAAAAATTCTATTTAATATTTTTCTGTGATATAATACCAGTTACAAGCCAGTGTGTGTCAGGCCCACACAGACTGTACTGTGGCCACTGGCTAGGCCTCCATTCATACCGTTACAGGGTGTCACTCACTCACAAATACCTTGCAGATAAAAAAATTCAATTTTATATTTTTCTGTGATATAATCCCAGTTGCAAGCCAGTGTGTGTCTGGCCCACAAACTGTACTGTGGCCACTTGCTGCTAGGCCACCACTCATACCGTTACAGGGTGTCACTCACTCACAAATACCTTGCAGATAAAAAAATTATATTTAATATTTTTCTGTGATATAATCCCAGTTGCAAGCCAGTGTGTGTCAGGCCCACACAGACTGTACTGTGGCCACTGGCTAGGCCTCTATTCATACCGTTACAGGGTGTCACTCACTCACAAATATCTTGCAGATAAAAAAAAATTATATTTAATATTTTTCTGTGATATAATCCCAGTTGCAAGCCAGCGTGTGTCTGGCCCACAGACTGTACTGTGGCCACTGGCTAGGCCACCATTCATACCATTACAGGGTGTCACTCACTCACAAATACCTTGCAGATAAAAAAAATATATTTAATATTTTTCTGTGATATAATCCCAGTTGCAAGCCAGCGTGTGTCTGGCCCACAGACTGTACTGTGGCCACTGGCTAGGCCACCACTCATACCATTACAGGGTGTCACTCACTCAGAAATACCTTGCAGATAAAAAATATATATTTAATATTTTTCTGTGATATAATCCCAGTTGCAAGCCAGTGTGTGTCTGGCCCACACAGACTGTACTGTGGCCACTGGCTAGGCCTCCACTCATACCGTTACAGGGTGTCACTCACTCACAAATACCTTGCAGATAAAAAAAATATATTTAATATTTTTCTGTGATATAATCCCAGTTGCAAGCCAGTGTGTGTCTGGCCCACAGACTGTATTGTGGCCACTGGCTAGGCCTCCACTCATACCGTTACAGGGTGTCACTCACTCACAAATACCTTGCAGATAAAAAAAATCTATTTAATATTTTTCTGTAATATAATCCCAGTTGCAAGCCAGTGTGTGTCAGGCCCACACAGACTGTACTGTGGCCACTGGCTAGGCCTCCATTCATACTGTTACAGGGTGTCACTCACTC
Source organism: Bufo gargarizans (assembly GCF_014858855.1). Lineage (NCBI taxonomy): Eukaryota > Metazoa > Chordata > Amphibia > Anura > Bufonidae > Bufo > Bufo gargarizans. The sequence goes on from NC_058083.1 coordinate 346,140,324, forward strand.
ACAAATACCTTGCAGATAAAAAAATTATATTTAATATTTTTCTGTGATATAATCCCAGTTGCAAGCTAGTGTTTGTCAGGCCCACACAGACTGTACTGTGGCCACTGGCTAGGCCTCCATTCATACCGTTACAGGGTGTCACTCACTCACAAATACCTTGCAGATAAAAAAAATCAATTTTATATTTTTCTGTGATATAATCCCAGTTGCAAGCCAGTGTGTGTCTGGCCCACAGACTGTATTGTGGCCACTGGCTAGGCCTCCACTCATACCGTTACAGGGTGTCACTCACTCACAAATACCTTGCAGATAAAAAAAATCTATTTAATATTTTTCTGTAATATAATCCCAGTTGCAAGCCAGTGTGTGTCAGGCCCACACAGACTGTACTGTGGCCACTGGCTAGGCCTCCATTCATACTGTTACAGGGTGTCACTCACTCACAAATACCGTGCAGATAAAAAAATTATATTTAATATTTTTCTGTGATATAATCCCAGTTGCAAGCTAGTGTTTGTCAGGCCCACACAGACTGTACTGTGGCCACTGGCTAGGCCTCTATTCATACCGTTACAGGGTGTCACTCACTCACAAATACCTTGCAGATAAAAAAATCAATTTTATATTTTTCTGTGATATAATCCCAGTTGCAAGCCAGTGTGTGTCTGGCCCACAAACTGTACTGTGGCCACTTGCTGCTAGGCCTCCACTCATACCGTTACAGGGTGTCACTCACTCACAAATACCTTGCAGATAAAAAAAATTATATTTAATATTTTTCTGTGATATAATCCCAGTTGCAAGCCAGTGTGTGTCAGGCCCACACAGACTGTACTGTGTCCACTGCCCACCACTTATATAGGGTGGCACAGTACCTTGCACGCATAGTACCACTTCACATTAAAAAAAATGACAGGCAGAGGCAAGCCACCCTGCAGGGGCCGTCATGGTCGTGGTGCTGTGATTTCCACTGGCCCTGGAATAATGCCCAGTGTTCAGAGGCCACGTAGATTGAACCCAAAAAATTCGGAGAAAATAGTTGACTTGCTTACACAGGACACCCAATCTTCAACAGCTTCCGCTAAGAACCTTGACGCACCATCCTCCTCCAGCTTTGGTCACCTGCTCTCAAGTTACCACTCTCTCGCCCGCCGCCACCACTACCACCACAACCACCACATCCGCTTCACTTGATCCCTCAGATGAGTTATTTACACATCAGTTGGATGAAATTAGTGATGCGCAACCATTATTGCCAGAGGATGTAGATAACAGGGATATGTCTCAGTCAGGCAGCATTACACACATGGACGTACAGTGTGATGATGATGTTGTACTTGCTGATGCTTCCTTTGCTGAGGTGTCAGATACAAGTGAAGCGGTTGATGATGACGATGTGTCCGTGGATGCCACGTGGGTGCCTGCTCGAAGAGAAAAAGAAGAGGGGGAAAGTTCAGAAGGGGAGACAGAGAGAAAGAGGAGACGAGTTGGAAGCAGGGGGAGGTCGTCGCAAGGAGCTAGTGGCACAGTCAGACAGCATGTATCGGCACCCGGGGTCAGACAGACAGCACGCCAATCAACGCATGCTGTTGCCACCACCAGAATGCTCTCATTGCAAAGTTCAGCAGTGTGGCACCTTTTTTGTGTGTCTGCCTCTGATAACAGCAATACCATTTGCAACCTGTGCCAAAAGAAACTGAGTCGTGGGAAGTCCAACACCCACCTCGGTACAACTGCTCTGCGAAGGCACATGATCTCACATCACAAACGCCAATAGGATCAACACATGAGTCAACCACTGCTGTCCTCCTTGCCCCCTCTCAACCACCCGCCACTCCGCCTCTCACCTCCAGCAGTTCCATCTCATCTGCCCACAGTCAGGTTTCAGTCAAGGAATTGTTTGAGCGTAAGAAGCCAATGTCACAGAGTCACCCCCTTGCCCTGCGTCTGACAGCTGGCTTGACGGAACTCTTAGCCCGCCAGCTTTTACCATACCAGCTGGTGGAGTCTGAGTCCTTCAAAAAATTTGTCGCTATTGGGACACCACAGTGGAAGATACCCGGATGATTTTTTTTTTCAAAAAAGGCAATCCCAAACCTCTACTCAGTGAGTGAAAAGGAAGTCATGGCACCTCTGGCATACAGTGTTGGGGCAAGGGTCCATCTGACCACTGATACCTGGTCTGCAAAGCACGGTCAGGGCAGGTATATCACCTACACTGCACATTGGGTCAACCTGCTGACGGCTGCCAAGCATGGAATGCATGGCTCTGCAGCAGAGTTGGTGACACCGCCACGACTTGCAGGCAGGCCTACTGCCACCTCCTCTACTCCTCCTACTCCATCCTCTTCCATAACCTTCTCGGCTGAGTCCTCTTCTGCAGCGGCATCTGGCTGCACATCAGCTGAATCCCCCCATCTCCCCAGGGGCTATTCCACATCCCGGATACGACAGTGTCACGCTGTCTTGGGGTTGACTTGCCTGAAAGCAGAGAGCCACACCGGACCAGCACTCCTGTCTGCCCTGAACGCACAGGTGGATCAGTGGCTGACCCCGCACCAACCGGAGATCGGCAAAGTGGTGTGTGACAAAGGAAGCAATTTGTTATCATTGCACATGTGTTGAATCTCATCGTACAATGCTTTGTACCCAGGCTTACAGGACTTCCTCAAAAGGCCAGGAAGGTGTGTGGCCATTTCAGGCATTCCTACATGGCCATGGCGCACTTTTCAGACATTCAGCGCCGAAACAACATGCCAGTGAGGCGCTTGATTTGCGACAGGCCGACACATTGGAATTCAACACTCCTAATGTTCGACCGCCTGCTCCAACAAGAAAAAGCCGTCAACGAGTATTTGTATGACCGGGGTGCCAGGACAGCCTCTGCGGAGTTGGGAATCTTTTTGCAACATTACTGGACGCTCATGCGCAATGCCTGTAGGCTCATGCGTCATTTTGAGGAGGTGACAAACTTAGTCAGTCGCACCGAAGGCACCATCAGCGACCTCATCCCATTTGTTTTCTTCCTGGAGCATGCCCTGCGAAGAGTGCTGGATCATGCTGTAGATGAGCGTGAAGAGGAATAGGAAGAGTTGTGGTCACCATCACCACCAGAAACAGCCTTGTCATCATCGCTTGCAAGAGGAGTATGAAGAAGAGGAGTCAGAGGAGGAATGTGGCTTTGAGGAGGATGAAGACCAACCACAGCAGGCATCCCAGGGTGCTCGTTGTTGTCACCTATCTGGGACCCGTGGTGTTGTACGTGGCTGGGGGGGAAGAACAGACCGTCAATGACATCAGTGAGGAGGAGGAGGAGCGGAAAATGAGTATCTTGGCATCCAACCTTGTGCAAATGGGGTCTTTCATGCTGTCATGTCTGTTGACGGACCCTCGTATAAAAAGGATGAAGGAGAACGACCTATACTGGGTGTCCACGCTACTAGACTCCGGGTATAAGGAGAAAGTGGTGGAAATGTTACTAAATTACCATAAGTCAGAAAGGATGCAGCACTTCAAAACCAAACTAAAAAATATGCTTTACACAGCTTATAAGGGGGATGTCACAGCACAACGGGAATCTAACTGGGGAAGAGGTGAAAGTAATCCTCCTACTACCACGACCACGGCAGCAAGGACAGGACGCTTTACAGATGTGTTGTTGATGGAGGACATGCAGAGCTTTTTCAGTCCTACACATCGCCACAGCCCTTCGGGATCCAGCCTTAGAGAACGACTCGACCGACAGGTAGCAGAATTCCCCTTCGTGATCGTTACCTTGTTGTGGTGAAGGGGCTTGCGTATCACAATGAAGCGATCATAACCTCTATGAGTGTGTTGGCAATGTTGCCACACCCCAGATGTTAAGGCCGTTGCTTCATTATGATCAGACTAAAAGCGATCGGCTGGATAATTTTTCATAGAAAAAAACATTAATTTTTTATTTTTTTATTAAGTTGTATGGGTTTTTAATACATAAAATAAAAAAATCATAATAAAGTCTCTTAATAGTTTATTAGAAATAATGCAAACAATTTAAAAAAATCCCCGTCAATTCTAATACAAAGCAAGTACAGAGTTCAGAACTAAATTATTTCAGGATGTTGTAATGGTTCGTTAATTCGACAATGGTTAATCAATTCGACACACATCCCCGGATAGGGGACGTAACAGGGATTAAACTGGTAGGAATAGTACTAGTTAATACACCACTCATATAGGGTGTCACAGCACATTGCTCCGTGGACGCGCAGTGCCCCAACTTAGGAGTAAGAGGACCGACCAAGCTGATTTTTCCATCTCCCGGTCCTAAAATCAATTCAGTTTGGTGTCACTGTAAAGGCAGTTTGAAGGTACCCGGCCTACATTTTTTTTCACAAAAGCCAATCCCTGATATGGGACTAATAGGGATTAAACTGATAAGAAGAGAACTACAAAGAATACCACTCATATTGGGTGTGACAGTAAATTGCACAGCGCAGACGCAGTGACTGTGGATTCAAACAAAGGGGAGGGAGCCAGTGTTTTTTCAACCATCTCCCCGTTCGAAAAATCTATTCAATAAATGGACCCCAGATTGGGGACGTAACAGGGATTAAACTGATGAGAATAGAACTACAGAAAATACCACTCATATTGGGTGTGACAGTAAATTGCATGGCGCAGACGCAGTGACTGTGGATTCAAACAAAGGGGAGGGAGCCAGCGTTTTTTTAACCATCTCCCCGTTCGAAAAATCTATTTAATTTACCTTTCGGGGACCCTTGGTGTTGTACGTGGCTGGGTGGAGGAAGAACCCTTCAATGACGTCAACGTGACATGGCTAGCTTGGTATCCAACCTTGCGCAAATGGGGAGTTTGCGATTGGGCAAATGGACTGTTTGCGGTTGTTTGCGGTGCATTAAAAGGGGAGTTTGGTCTGTCAATGTCTGTGAAGCGGGAGTAACCCTTACACTACCTGATCGATTCAACATCATACCTGATCGTATATACACACTGGATGTTTTAAACCACGTTTTATTTTAGGATTGTTAGGTGATTTATGCCCTTTATGGATTAAAACCCAACTCTGCGTCAACTATGTAATTTTCCATGGGAGTTTTGCCATGGATCCCCCTCCGGCATGCCACAGTCCAGGTGTTAGTCCCCTTGAAACAACTTTTCCATCACTACTGTGGCTAGAAAGAGTCCCTGTGAGTTTTAAAATTCGCCTGTGGGTTTTAAAATTCGCCTGCCTTTTGAAATCATTGGCGGTTCGCCCAATTCGCCCGTTCGCAAACATTTGCAAAAATTCACGTTCGCCGTTCGCGAACGGAAAATTATATGTTCGCGACATCTCTATTCACAGGTCCCGGAAGTTGGTTGACTCTATGCAACACAGATGTACAGCAGTTCTCAGAAACAGTGGTTTTACAACTAAATATTAGTTAAGTTGTTCAAAAGAAAGCAAAATCTTCAAACATTTCTCAGTTTATATAGTGAATGTTTGAGTTTGTAAAGAAGAATAGAAACACTGCTATTTTTTGGAACAGTCCAATATTCCCTTTTCTTTATTTTATTTTTAGAGGAACACCACAAATTTGATATATTTTTCTTCATGTTTTGATTTGGAATAGAATGTGTAGTGTTTCCAATGCATGTGTGTGTATGGAAATAGAGGCTATTAGAAGGATTTTAAGCGTTAGGCCTCTGTCACACTTGCGTTGTCCGGATCCGGCGTGTACTCCACTTGCCGGAATTACACGTTGGATCTGGAAAAACGCAAGTGAACTGAAAGCATTTGAAGACGGATCCGTCTTCAAAATGCTTTCAGTGCTACTATGGCAGCCAGGACGCTATTAAAGTCCTGGTTGCCATAGTGGGAGCGGGGAGCGGGGGAGCGGTATACTTACAGTCCGCGCGGCTCCAGGGGCGCTCCAGAGTAACGTCAGAGCGCCCCATGCGCATGGATAACGCGCCATGCGATCACGTGATCCATGCGCTTGGGGCGCCCTACACTTTACCATGGCTGCCAGGACTTTAGCGTCCTGTCAGCCATGGTAACCATTGAGAAAAAGCTAAACGTCGGATCCGGCAATGCGCCGAAAAGACGTTTAGCTTAAGGCCGGATCAGGATCAATGCCTTTCAATGGGCATTAATTCCGGATCCGGCCTTGCGGCAAGTCTTCAGGATTTTTGGCCGAAGCAAAAAGCGCAGCATGCTGCGGTATTTTCTCCGGCCAAAAAACGCTCCGTTCCGGAACTGAAGACATCCTGATGCATCCTGAACGGATTTCACTCCATTCAGAATGCATTAGGATAAAACTGATCAGGATTCTCCCGGCATAGAGCCCCGACGACGGAACTCTATGCCGGAAGACAAGAACGCAGGTGTGAAAGAGCCCTTATTCACTTTTTTGAACACACTGTTATTATTTTGAACACAACTGTACCAGTGAAATCTGCCCTCCAAAAACCATATGGCGTTCCTTTCCTACTCCGGTACTTTAATCAATCGCAGCGGCCTCCGGTACTTTGCTAGCCTCCCATTTGTAAGACAGGCTTGCTTTTTTTCTTGGGTAGTCTCAGGGAATACCCCTAAATTTAGTAGCCCAAATGTCAAACAGGGGGTATTCTTCTGAAGAGGCCTACAGGCTTCTGAACCAGTCGGATGAGGAATGGGAACCCTCATCTGATGAATCTAGCGGGTCAGAATATGAACCTGTAGAAAGCAAAAAGCATGAATTGCGGTCATATTGGTCCACGAACCCAATTCATCACATGCCCATGTTCTCTGCTGCTATGTCCAGGACACAATTTGAGACCATCCTGCGTTTCCTGCACTTTAACGACAACACCACCTCCCGTCCCAGAGGCCACCCAGCTTTTGACCGGCTCCACAAAATTCGGCCCCTCATAGACCACTTCAACCAGAAATTTGCAGATTTGTATACCCCTGAGCAAAACATCTGCATAGACGAGTCCCTAATACATTTTACCTGGCGCCTTGGCTTCAAACAATACATCCCAAGCAAGCGCGCCCGGTATGGGGTCAAATTGTATAAGCTCTGTGAAAGGGCCACAGGCTATACCCACAAATTTCGGATCTCTGAGGGAAAAGATCAGACCCTGGAGCCGGTCGGTTGCCCTGACTACCTGGGGAGCAGTGCGAAGACAGTCTGGGACTTGGTGTCACCCTTATTTGGCAAGGGTTACGATCTTTATGTGGACAATTTCTACACAAGTGTGGCCCTCTTCAGGCATTTGTTTCTAGAACAGATTGGCTGCTGTGGCACCGTGCGAACTAGTCGCGAGGGCTTCCCCCAACGGCTCGTTACCACCCGTCTTGCAAGGGGGGAGAGGGCTGCCTTGTGTAACCAAGAACTGCTCGCGGTGAAATGGAGAGACAAGCGTGACGTTTACATGCTCTCCTCCATTCACGCAGACACGACAATCCAAATTGAGCGAGCAACCAGTGTCATTGAAAAGCCCCTCTCAGTCCACGACTATAACCTACACATGGGAGGGGTGGACTTAAATGACCAGATGTTGGCTTCGTATTTAGTTTCCCGACGCACCAGACACTGGTATAAGAAGGTGTCTGTATATTTAATTCAATTGGCTCTGTATAATAGTTTTGTTCTCTACAGAAAGGTTGGGAGAACAGGATCCTTCCTCAAATTTCAGGAAGAGATCATCGAGAACCTCCTGTACCCAGGAGGTTCCGTGGCCCCATCCACCAGTGTAGTTAGCCGTCTACACGAGCGACATTTCCCCAATGTCGTTGCTGGTACCTCAACCCAACCGTCACCCTGAAAAAGATGTTGTGTCTGTAGCAGGAGTGGAATAAGGCGTGACACCCGCTATTTCTGTCCTGACTGCTCTGACCACCCTGCCCTATGCTTAAGGGAGTGTTTCCGGAAGTACCACACACAGGTACACCTAGCATAGGGATCACATCTCACCAGGACAGGCACACAGGATAGATGGATAGATGGATGTCATTGAATAACTCAGTGTCTATAATAAATGTTTAATTACATGCAATTACAAAAATATTCAGATGCAGGCACTGGTTTGAAAACTGTAGAAGTTTATTCATGAGACAAATCCTTTAATATTTTATATTTTAAGTCAATTTTAGGAATTTTTATCATGCCCCTCATGCACACAGCGAGTCATAAAATGCTCTATCCTGCATTGGTTTATAGGGTTATCCTATTGTAGAAACAATGTTTCAATGGGATAAAAACTATAATATGGCATGAAGTGGAACATGTAAAAGCCAAAGTAAAGCAAAGTATATGAAAATCAATATGTGTTTTTTAGTAGAGATGAGCGACTTGAGGCATCCAAAGTGAAATTCGATATGAAGTTTAGGAAAAATTCGATTCACAATTAATCCGAATTTCATCGCACATTTTTTTTTCTTTAAACAGCAGCTACACGTGTTACAAATTGTAAGTAAGATGCCCAAGAATGCAATATGACCCATAATGCTGTGCAGCCAATCAATCTGTAGATTTACCTTCCTTTGTGACAGCCCTTTAAAAGCCTGATCCTGTGTGGTCTCCGCCATTTCACTGTGAGCTGAGCATAAGGAGAGATGTGGCAAGTGCCCATGCGCTAGGGGCAGTGTTTCAGAAAGCTTTTAACTATAGAATATTGGATATGGAGAGCGCAGGTACAGTACAGGGACTGTACGAATTGATTCTTCGTACTGCAGAGTTGGCCATGAGTTGATTGTTGTTTTTTTGTCAGAATTATTCTTTTATCTGAAAAATTATTCTCTTAGCAGAAACATTATTCTTTTACCAAATAATTTAGTCTTTTCTCAAATAAAGTAGTCTGCTACAGTATTAAAATCCCCAATCCCTATGACAAATGACTTTTAGCGAGTAACGAGCACCTGTCCGCAAAAAGCAGTCACACCGCAATCCCTTCAGTGCAGTGCATGCAGCCCTGCACATGTAAAGGCATCACAAAACAGTTATTGCTGAATGCCACTTGTCCTTTGAAGATGTTGGATGTGGACCGCCTGGGGTCAAATAACTCCTTGTATTTGAGTTAAAACCAGATGGGTTGACCTTGATGGATGGATCAAACATGGAATCTGGATTATTGCTATAAGGGAGTAGTCTCGTTGGTGATCGGAATGAACCACACAAATCGCTCCACCAACTCGACCAAAGTTCATTGTAGCTAATACATTATTTTAGAGAAAAAATTATTCTGCGTCGTTATTGCAATTGTTTATGGTTGGAATTATAATGGTATTACCAGACAGAATTGCTCCACCAACTGGACCAAAATTAATCAGTCCTAGACAACACGTTCTGGAAGATTTTATTCTATGTCACTCTAACAGCCACAACTAATTTTAAACCAATTCTACGTCACTGTGCAGTGCAACAAAATGTTATCCCATGTAGATCCCTCCATACTATGAACTTAATGGTATTTTGCTTTCAACACGTATTTATGTTAAATCCAGATGGGCTGAACTTGCTGAATGGATAAAAGATGGCAGCTGGCATTTCAAGGGGAGAATAATTCCATAATATTGCTTATAATGGGGCATGTAATATATGATGTGTTTGCTCATATTTTTGCACCTGCAGGGTGCCTCAGCATCTTTGTGTTTGCTTGCTTTGCATTGCAGTCATTTCTCATTTTTTAGGAGGTGCTACCTTAGATTTTTGCATCCATGTTGGTTTTGCACTTATTCCATCAGCCAAAGGCTGCTTAAAGTTGTGTAGAATTAATCTGTTTACTACTTATTTTGTTGTTTATAAGTTTGGAGACTTAAAGGGAACCTGTCACCAGTTTTATGGTGTCCTAACTAAGGGCAACATAAATAAGTGACTGATTTGCTTAACAAAATGCTGGGTCACTTTCTTTAATTGACCCAGTCAATCTGCCAACATCTTGTATTGAAAAGCTCCAGTCTATAATGATGAGTCATGAATATTCATGAGCTCCTGACTCTCCCCGCCCACCTGCTGCTGAATGACAGTTTGTTTCCATAGGATTCAGAAGCAGGTGGGCAGGGGAGTGGCTATAGCTCTGAATTAAATATACGCTGGACTCGAATCAGCTCATTGGCATGCAGCATCTTTGTGTGTATATTATGAGGTAACCATCTGTCACACCAGTAAGTGAATACATCTAATGCACTTTTTAGTAGTTAATGATTGTATATAATTATTTAGATTATAATCAAATATCCACATGACAGGTTCCCTTTAAGTCAGAGAACACTTTGTAATTAGAAGTTGCTTTATTGTGGCAAGTAGACTCACAAATAGAGTTGAGCGAACACCTGGATGTTCGGGTTCGAGAAGTTCGGCCGAACTTCCCGGAAATGTTCGGGTTCGGGATCCGAACCCGACCCGAAGTTTGTCCCTAACCCGAACCCCATTCAAGTCAATGGGGACCCGAACTTTTCAGCACTAAAAAGGCTGTAAAACAGCACAGGAAAGAGCTAGAAGGCTGCAAAAGGCAGCAACATGTAGGTAAATCCCCTGCAAACAAATGTGGATAGGGAAATAAATAAAAATAAAAATAAAATAAATAAAAATTAACCAATATCAATTGGAGAGAGGTCCCATAGCAGAGAATCTGGCTTCACGTCACCCACCACTGTAACAGTCCATTGTCAGATATTTAGGCCCAGGCGCCCAGGCACCCAGGCAGAGGAGAGAGGTCCCGTAACAGAGAATCTGGCTTCATGTCAGCAGAGAATCAGTCTGCATGTCATAGCAGAGAATCAGGCTTCACGTCACCCACCACTGTAACAGTCCATTGTCATATATTTAGGCCCAGGCACCCAGGCAGAGGAGAGAGGTCCCGTAACAGAGAATCTGGCTTCATGTCAGCAGAGAATCAGTCTGCATGTCATAGCAGAGAATCAGGCTTCACGTCAGCCACCACTGTAACAGTCCATTGTCATATATTTAGGCCCACGCACCCAGGCAGAGGAGAGAGGTCCCGTAACAGAGAATCTGGCTTCATGTCAGCAGAGAATCAGTCTGCATGTCATAGCAGAGAATCAGGCTTCACGTCAGCCACCACTGTAACAGTCCATTGTCATATATTTAGGCCCAGGCACCCAGGCAGAGGAGAGAGGTCCCGTAACAGAGAATCTGGCTTCATGTCAGCAGAGAATCAGTCTGCATGTCATAGCAGAGAATCAGGCTTCACTTCAGCCACCACTGTAACAGTCCATTGTCATATATTTAGGCCCACGCACCCAGGCAGAGGAGAGAGGTCCCGTAACAGAGAATCTGGCTTCATGTCAGCAGAGAATCAGCCTGCATGTCATAGCAGAGAATCAGGCTTCACGTCAGCCACCACTGTAACAGTCCATTGTCATATATTTAGGCCCACGCACCCAGGCAGAGGAGAGAGGCCCTGTAACAGAGAATCTGGCTTCATGTCAGCAGAGAATCAGTCTGCATGTCATAGGAGACAATCAGGCTTCACGTCAGCCACCACTGTAACAGTCCATTGTCATATATTTAGGCCCAGGCACCCAGGCAGAGGAGAGAGGTCCCGTAACAGAGAATCTGGCTTCATGTCAGCAGAGAATCAGTCTGCATGTCATAGCAGAGAATCAGGCTTCACGTCAGCCACCACTGTAACAGTCCATTGTCATATATTTAGGCCCAGGCACCCAGGCAGAGGAGAGAGGTCCCGTAACAGGGAATCTGGCTTCATGTCAGCAGAGAATCAGTCTGCATGTCATAGCAGAGAATCAGGCTTCACGTCACCCAACATTGGAACAGTCCATTGGCATATATTTAGGCCCCGGCACCCAGACAGAGGAGAGGTTCATTCAACTTTGGGTTGCCTCGCAATATAATGGTAAAATGAAAATAAAAATAGGATTGAATGAGGAAATGCCCTGGAGTACAATAATATATGGTTAAGGGGAGGTAGTTAATGTCTAATCTGCACAAGGGATGGACAGGTCCTGTGGGATCCATGCCTGGTTCATTTTTATGAACGTCAGCTTGTCCACATTGGCTGTAGACAGGCGGCTGCGTTTGTCTGTAATGACGCCCCCTGCCGTGCTGAATACACGTTCAGACAAAATGCTGGCGGCCGGGCAGGCCAGCACCTCCAAGGCAAAAAAGGCTAGCTCTGGCCACGTGGACAATTTAGAGACCCAGAAGTTGAATGGGGCCGAACCATCAGTCAGTACGTGGAGGGGTGTGCACACTTACTGTTCCACCATGTTAGTGAAATGTTGCCTCCTGCTAACACGTTGCGTATCAGGTGGTGGTGCAGTTAGCTGTGGCGTGTTGACAAAACTTTTCCACATCTCTGCCATGCTAACCCTGCCCTCAGAGGAGCTGGCCGTGACACAGCTGCCTTGGCGACCTCTTGCTCCTCCTCTGCCGTCGCCTTGGGCTTCCACTTGTTCCCCTGTGACATTTGGGAATGCTCTCAGTAGCGCGTCTACCAACGTGCGCTTGTACTCGCGCATCTTCCTATCACGCTCCAGTGCAGGAAGTAAGGTGGGCACATTGTCTTTGTACCGTGGATCCAGCAGGGTGGCAACCCAGTAGTCCGCACACGTTAAAATGTGGGCAACTCTGCTGTCGTTGCACAGGCACTGCAGCATGTAGTCGCTCATGTGTGCCAGGCTGCCCAGGGGTAAGGACAAGCTGTCCTCTGTGGGAGGCGTATCATCATCGTCCTGCCTTTCCCCCCAGCCACGCACCAGTAATGGGCCCGAGCTGCGTTGGGTGCCACCCCGCTGTGACCATGCTTCATCCTCATCCTCCTCCACCTCCTCCTCATCCTCGTCCTCCTCGTCCTCCAGTAGTGAGCCCTGGCTGGCCACATTTGTACCTGGCCTCTGCTGTTGCAAAAAACCTCCCTCTGAGTCACTTCAAAGAGACTAGCCTGAAAGTGCTAAAAATGACACCTCTTCCTCCTCCTCCTCCTGGGCCACCTCCTCTTCCATCATCGCCCTAAGTGTTTTCTCAAGGAGACATAGAAGTGGTATTGTAACGCTGATAATGGCGTCATCGCCACTGGCCATGTTGGTGGAGTACTCGAAACAGCGCAACAGGGCACACAGGTCTCGCATGGAGGCCCAGTCATTGGTGGTGAAGTGGTGCTGTTCCGCAGTGCGACTGACCCGTGCGTGCTGCAGCTGAAACTCCACTATGGCCTGCTGCTGCTCGCACAGTCTGTCCAGCATGTGCAAGGTGGAGTTCCACCTGGTGGGCACGTCGCATATGAGGCGGTGAGCGGGAAGGCCGAAGTTACGCTGTAGCGCAGACAGGCGAGCAACGGCAGGATGTGAACGCCGGAAGCGCGAACAGACGGCCCGCACTTTATGCAGCAGCTCTGACATGTCGGGGTAGTTGTGAATGAACTTCTGCACCACCAAATTCAGCACATGCGCCAAGCAAGGGATGTGCGTCAAATCGGCTAGTCCCAGAGCTGCAACGAGATTTCGCCCATTATCGCACACCACCAGGCTGGGCTTGAGGCTCACCGGCAGCAACCACTCATCGGTCTGTTGCTTTATACCCCGCCACAACTCTTGTGCGGTGTGGGGCCTGTCCCCCAAACATATAGAAACATAGAAACATAGAAACATAGAATGTGTCGGCAGATAAGAACCATTTGGCCCATCTAGTCTGCCCAATATATCTGAATCCTATGAATAGTCCCTGGCCCTATCTTATATGAAGGATAGCCTTATGCCTATCCCATGCATGCTTAAACTCCTTCACTGTATTTGCCGCTACCACTTCTGCAGGAAGGCTATTCCATGCATCCACTACTCTCTCAGTAAAGTAATACTTCCTTATATTACTTTTAAACCTTTGCCCCTCTAATTTAAAACTGTGTCCTCTTGTGGTAGTTTTTCTTCTTTTAAATATGCTCTCCTCCTTTACCGAGTTGATTCCCTTTATGTATTTAAAAGTTTCTATCATATCCCCTCGGTCTCTTCTTTCTTCCAAGCTATACATATTAAGGTCCTTTAATCTTTCCTGGTAAGTTTTATCCTGCAATCCATGGACCAGTTTAGTAGCTCTTCTCTGAACTCTCTCTAGAGTATCTATATCCTTCTGGAGATATGGCCTCCAGTACTGCGCACAATACTCCAAGTGAGGTCTTACCAGTGTTCTGTACAGCGGCATAAGCACTTCACTCTTTCTACTGCTTATACCTCTCCCTATACATCCAAGCATTCTGCTGGCATTTCGTGCTGCTTTATTACATTGTCTTCCCACCTTTAAGTCTTCTGAAATAATTACTCCTAAATCCCTTTCCTCAGATACTGAGGTCAGGACTGTGTCAAATATTCTATATTCTGCCCTTGGGTTTTTACGCCCCAGGTGCATTATCTTGCACTTATCCACATTAAATTTCAGTTGCCAGAGTTCTGACCATTCTTCTAGTTTTCCTAAATCCTTTTCCATTTGGCGTTTCCCTCCAGGAACATCAACCCTGTTACATATCTTTGTGTCATCAGCAAAAAGACAAACCTTACCATCGAGGCCTTTTGCAATATCACTTATGAAGATATTAAACAAAATTGGTCCCAGTACAGATCCCTGTGGAATCCCACTGGTAACATGACCTTGTTTTGAATGTTCTCCATTGACTACAACCCTCTGTTGTCTGTCACTCAGCCACTGCCTAATCCACTCAACAATATGGGAGTCCATGCTCAATGACTGCAGTTTATTGATAAGTCTTTGATATGAAAGCACAATGAAATTCCAGCACTCACGATTTTGGTAGCTAAAATCTTCGTCTTTTATTCAGGCAGTAAACATATAAACAGGACATCCACCCACAAGTGCAGCAACCTTGACGCGTTTCGAACAGTAGTTCTTAGTCGTAATAATGAGCAGTGTCTCCTCTGGCACCTTTATACCAGTCTGTACTAAAATGTAATTGCTTTTCCCCTCCACCTGAGGGGTGGGGGAGTGTAGGAGGCAGGGAACACTTTAACCTCTTGTTTTCCAGGTGAGGCACTGTTCATATGTTTCACAATAGAAAATTCATGCATCTATACAAAGTCACTGATTATTACAAAAATTTGTGTTGAAAAATAACCATTGAATAAAAACAGTGAACATATTAAAATTGTCAAAGAATGTCAATTGTCAGGATAGCATCAGAACACCATATTGGTTATATATAGCCAACTTATTTGTATGGATCCACATATATTAGTGCTGTGTTGCTAATTCTGGCATGGATCCCTTTTCTCTATTACTGCTCTTGATTGAATTGAAAAAATGCATGCATACATAGCTATGATGAAAGAAAATGTGAAAAAACAGGAAAGTCATGAGTTAGTAGAAATACATAAGTTCATTTTTCTTATTGAGGCCATTTGGATGTCTGGTATTCAACTTAAAAATCCAAAAAGCCTCTCTGAGTCTCACTAAACGTTTAAAATCTCCTCCTCTGTTAGGTAATTTCACCTGTTCAATTGCAAAGGCTTTGAAATTGCGCACCTGGCTTTCGTGTTTACTAATAAAATGTTTAGCCGCATTGGATGTGTTCACACTATGCGGATTTTTTATGTAGTTGAGGTGCTCCAGAATTCGGACCTTAAATTTTCTAGTGGTACATCCCACATATAACATGTCACAGGCTATACATTTTATGATATATACCACCCCCATAGAATTACAATTAATATAAGATTTGATTGGATATATGTGTGAATTATTCGCATCGTGAAAAGTTTTGGTATTTACTGCGTATGTACAAGTGCGGCAGCGCAAACTTCCGCATTTAGTGAAGCCCTTGTATATAAGCCAGGGATCCCGTTTATATTTGTTTCGATGTATATACATGGAGGGTGATAAATCATTCCCTATAGTTCTTGGTCGTCTTGACACAATTCTACAACCTTGTTTTAGCGCACAGTGCAATATTTCGTCATCATGAAGAATAGGTAAATATTTTTTAATAATTTGTTGAATTTTTTCAAATTGTTTACTGTACGTCAAAACAAGTGTAGGTAAATGATCTTTTTCGTTTTTATTTACATTTATATTTGAACTCTCACTTTTTGATATCTGTTTAGAGATATTTTTATTTTTAGGAGTTGAAAAGAGTAAAGCTTCTCTATTTTTCTTTTTAGTTATAGCCAGGCCTCTGGATATCATCCAGTTTGGATATGCTCTTTGTTTTAATCTATTTATAATAGTTTGAGCCTCTATTTCAAAAGCCGCTGCGGTACTGCAGTTTCTGTAGGCACGTGTGAATTCTCCCACAGGAATTGATTTTATTGTGTGTAGGGGGTGATGGCTATTTGCCCGTAGTAATGTATTTCCTGTTATTTCCTTGCGGTAGGTTTTAGTTTGTATAATCTGGTTCAGTTTTCCTGTAAGTGTTAAATCAAGAAAATTGATACTTTGCGGATGTTCCGTATATGTAAATTTTAAATTATATGTGTTATTTTCCAGATATTGCATGAAGTGTTGTATGGCAGGTACATCACCACTCCAGATAAGGAGCATATCATCGATGTACCTGCCATACCACACCACATGGTCCGCAAATGGATTTTTAATATTATATACATATGCCTCCTCCCAATAGGACATTGTTAGATTGGCCAGGGAGGGTGAGTACTTCGCACCCATTGATACACCAGATATCTGTACATAGTATATAGAGTTGAATGAAAAATAATTGTGAGACATCAGAAATTGAGTAACCTCCAGAGTATAATCTATAAAATCCTCAGAAAAATTGCTGTATTTGTGCAAATGGAATTCAAGTGCTAGCATCGCAGATGGCTGTCCATTGATGTGGTATCGCTTTATCCATCAATACCACATCATGTGGCGATGCTAGCACTTGAATTCCATTTGCACAAATACAGCAATTTTTCTGAGGATTTTATAGATTATACTCTGGAGGTTACTCAATTTCTGATGTCTCACAATTATTTTTCATTCAACTCTATATACTATGTACAGATATCTGGTGTATCAATGGGTGCGAAGTACTCACCCTCCCTGGCCAATCTAACAATGTCCTATTGGGAGGAGGCATATGTATATAATATTAAAAATCCATTTGCGGACCATGTGGTGTGGTATGGCAGGTACATCGATGATATGCTCCTTATCTGGAGTGGTGATGTACCTGCCATACAACACTTCATGCAATATCTGGAAAATAACACATATAATTTAAAATTTACATATACGGAACATCCGCAAAGTATCAATTTTCTTGATTTAACACTTACAGGAAAACTGAACCAGATTATACAAACTAAAACCTACCGCAAGGAAATAACAGGAAATACATTACTACGGGCAAATAGCCATCACCCCCTACACACAATAAAATCAATTCCTGTGGGAGAATCACACGTGCCTACAGAAACTGCAGTACCGCAGCGGCTTTTGAAATAGAGGCTCAAACTATTATAAATAGATTAAAACAAAGAGCATATCCAAACTGGATGATATCCAGAGGCCTGGCTATAACTAAAAAGAAAAATAGAGAAGCTTTACTCTTTTCAACTCCTAAAAATAAAAATATCTCTAAACAGATATCAAAAAGTGAGAGTTCAAATATAAATGTAAATAAAAACGAAAAAGATCATTTACCTACACTTGTTTTGACGTACAGTAAACAATTTGAAAAAATTCAACAAATTATTAAAAAATATTTACCTATTCTTCATGATGACGAAATATTGCACTGTGCGCTAAAACAAGGTTGTAGAATTGTGTCAAGACGACCAAGAACTATAGGGAATGATTTATCACCCTCCATGTATATACATCGAAACAAATATAAACGGGATCCCTGGCTTATATACAAGGGCTTCACTAAATGCGGAAGTTTGCGCTGCCGCACTTGTACATACGCAGTAAATACCAAAACTTTTCACGATGCGAATAATTCACACATATATCCAATCAAATCTTATATTAATTGTAATTCTATGGGGGTGGTATATATCATAAAATGTATAGCCTGTGACATGTTATATGTGGGATGTACCACTAGAAAATTTAAGGTCCGAATTCTGGAGCACCTCAACTACATAAAAAATCCGCATAGTGTGAACACATCCAATGCGGCTAAACATTTTATTAGTAAACACGAAAGCCAGGTGCGCAATTTCAAAGCCTTTGCAATTGAACAGGTGAAATTACCTAACAGAGGAGGAGATTTTAAACGTTTAGTGAGACTCAGAGAGGCTTTTTGGATTTTTAAGTTGAATACCAGACATCCAAATGGCCTCAATAAGAAAAATGAACTTATGTATTTCTACTAACTCATGACTTTCCTGTTTTTTCACATTTTCTTTCATCATAGCTATGTATGCATGCATTTTTTCAATTCAATCAAGAGCAGTAATAGAGAAAAGGGATCCATGCCAGAATTAGCAACACAGCACTAATATATGTGGATCCATACAAATAAGTTGGCTATATATAACCAATATGGTGTTCTGATGCTATCCTGACAATTGACATTCTTTGACAATTTTAATATGTTCACTGTTTTTATTCAATGGTTATTTTTCAACACAAATTTTTGTAATAATCAGTGACTTTGTATAGATGCATGAATTTTCTATTGTGAAACATATGAGCAGTGCCTCACCTGGAAAACAAGAGGTTAAAGTGTTCCCTGCCTCCTACACTCCCCCACCCCTCAGGTGGAGGGGAAAAGCAATTACATTTTAGTACAGACTGGTATAAAGGTGCCAGAGGAGACACTGCTCATTATTACGACTAAGAACTACTGTTCGAAACGCGTCAAGGTTGCTGCACTTGTGGGTGGATGTCCTGTTTATATGTTTACTGCCTGAATAAAAGACGAAGATTTTAGCTACCAAAATCGTGAGTGCTGGAATTTCATTGTGCTTTCATATCAAGGATATATGGGCTTGCCGGCCTTTTCCGTGCACGCAGGTGGTGGAATAATTGGGTGAGCTGGACTTTTCTTTGTGCATATTCACACCGCTGGTGTAACCCGTGACTCACCCATACACCTGATGGTTGAAAAGCTACTTCGTATCAGGCAACACAGCATGATAGCTGTGAGGATTTAAACCCACGCAAAGTGTTATGCAACTTGTTTCACAATGGCCTTTTCTCTATTACCGGACCGCATGTCCAAAGCTGATTTGGTATTTTCTGAAAGTGATAAAAAGATGCAAGATGTCTATGATGTGAAAAACAGGATGTGCGAGTTGGAAAAGTTATTACTACAGGAAACAAGAGTATGGTGGGATCATACCACCCTGGTCAAATATCTACAAAAATCTATGATTCCTAGAGGCCTCAGGATCAAAAAAATACCTACAACGATTTATTCTGCTGATTTTATATCCCAATGGAATCAATTACTCTCAAATTGTTCATTACAACTCATGTCACTCATTGTAAAGTGTGAAAGTGAAAAGCTGCTACAACTACAAGATGAAATTGAACTTTGTAAATTATCTTTAAAACCTCTTGAATCTGGGGCAGATTTTGAAAGTTTGCAAACAGAAATGCTGAATAATATACATCATATGGAAGAATATATCACGGATATTAAACACAAAAAATTCCAGAGAGATCTATATGATTACAAACAGGATCAAGTATATGAATGGGGTAGAAGGGAAAACCTTTACTCGACCCCCAGATCCATTTTGAAAAATAAAAACAAAAATAAATCAAAGCAAGATAACCGCAACTATAAATCAAAGTCCCAAAATAAATCACCAAGAGTGAGCTTTTCCTCTGAACTGGATACCGCTGACACCTCTGATGGCTCACAGGACTTACCACAAAGCCCTCAACAAATCATGGAATATGGAGCGAAACCCAAACTGTCATACTATAGAAAATCTAAAAATATTAACCTGGAGAACAATAAAAATAAAAAGGAGGATACTGCAACAAAATCGTCAAAAAACGAGTGCGCCGGGCGGGACGTAAACACAAAAACGCCCCAAACCAGGTCAACACGCTACCAACAAAGATAGCTGACTGTGCACAATTAGATGTTATAAATTTGTCTGCCACAATCCTCTCAACTGAACAAATTGAAGTTCTCAAACTAGGTTTAAATTTTGTACCTTCTGTCAATTTTGATTTATTTTCTACTTTATTAGATATAAATAGATTTATAAGACAACTGACAGTGACCAGACATTTCAGTGATGTGGATATGAATGAACCCATACGAAATATCGATCAGACATGTTCGGAAAGTAGAATTGAAAATGAATATTTTCATTTATCGTTCCAAGAACAATTGGCCCTAACATGTCTCACCGATCTTCAAGGGGAATCACTGGAATATGATAGATGTGTTGATGCTCAGAAATTTAAAATCACTAATCCGGATTTCTATCCTATCATGTCCAGAACTACCAATATGGACACCTTTCAAGATATCATAGAGAGGGAGCTAAAAGAAATACATAGTCACATCCAGGACGAGGGGGGATATACCAACCTGCCTATGAAATATAAAAAAGCAATCAAGGAACTAGCCGATAATGAACGTATTGTTATAAAAATGGCCGATAAGGGAGGCTCCGTCGTCGTCCTGGATTGTGACATGTACTGTGAACAAATGAATAAATTGCTCTCTGATCTCTCAGTATATCAAAGGTTAGATATTGACCCTTTACCCAAATATAAAGGGGAATTTTTTGAGATTTTGCGAAAAGGTTTGGAATATAATCACATTAACCAAAAACAATTTAATTATTTAAATGTAGAATTTACAGTTACACCTATAATGCATGCCCTCCCTAAAGTCCACAAGGGCCAATTTCCTCCCCCTCTACGCCCCATAGTCAGCGGGATTGGATCCCTAACAGAGAGGCTGGGTGAATGGCTAGACTGTAGTTTACAGCCCCTTGTCAAAAGAATCCCAGGGTATATTAAAGATACCACATCAATTCTGCAATCTTTTTATGACATGACCTGGGCTGAGAACTACAGATGGCTGTCCATTGATGTGGTATCGCTTTATCCATCAATACCACATCATGTGGCGATGCTAGCACTTGAATTCCATTTGCACAAATACAGCAATTTTTCTGAGGATTTTATAGATTATACTCTGGAGGTTACTCAATTTCTGATGTCTCACAATTATTTTTCATTCAACTCTATACTATGTACAGATATCTGGTGTATCAATGGGTGCGAAGTACTCACCCTCCCTGGCCAATCTAACAATGTCCTATTGGGAGGAGGCATATGTATATAATATTAAAAATCCATTTGCGGACCATGTGGTGTGGTATGGCAGGTACATCGATGATATGCTCCTTATCTGGAGTGGTGATGTACCTGCCATACAACACTTCATGCAATATCTGGAAAATAACACATATAATTTAAAATTTACATATACGGAACATCCGCAAAGTATCAATTTTCTTGATTTAACACTTACAGGAAAACTGAACCAGATTATACAAACTAAAACCTACCGCAAGGAAATAACAGGAAATACATTACTACGGGCAAATAGCCATCACCCCCTACACACAATAAAATCAATTCCTGTGGGAGAATTCACACGTGCCTACAGAAACTGCAGTACCGCAGCGGCTTTTGAAATAGAGGCTCAAACTATTATAAATAGATTAAAACAAAGAGCATATCCAAACTGGATGATATCCAGAGGCCTGGCTATAACTAAAAAGAAAAATAGAGAAGCTTTACTCTTTTCAACTCCTAAAAATAAAAATATCTCTAAACAGATATCAAAAAGTGAGAGTTCAAATATAAATGTAAATAAAAACGAAAAAGATCATTTACCTACACTTGTTTTGACGTACAGTAAACAATTTGAAAAAATTCAACAAATTATTAAAAAATATTTACCTATTCTTCATGATGACGAAATATTGCACTGTGCGCTAAAACAAGGTTGTAGAATTGTGTCAAGACGACCAAGAACTATAGGGAATGATTTATCACCCTCCATGTATATACATCGAAACAAATATAAACGGGATCCCTGGCTTATATACAAGGGCTTCACTAAATGCGGAAGTTTGCGCTGCCGCACTTGTACATACGCAGTAAATACCAAAACTTTTCACGATGCGAATAATTCACACATATATCCAATTAAATCTTATATTAATTGTAATTCTATGGGGGTGGTATATATCATAAAATGTATAGCCTGTGACATGTTATATGTGGGATGTACCACTAGAAAATTTAAGGTCCGAATTCTGGAGCACCTCAACTACATAAAAAATCCGCATAGTGTGAACACATCCAATGCGGCTAAACATTTTATTAGTAAACACGAAAGCCAGGTGCGCAATTTCAAAGCCTTTGCAATTGAACAGGTGAAATTACCTAACAGAGGAGGAGATTTTAAACGTTTAGTGAGACTCAGAGAGGCTTTTTGGATTTTTAAGTTGAATACCAGACATCCAAATGGCCTCAATAAGAAAAATGAACTTATGTATTTCTACTAACTCATGACTTTCCTGTTTTTTCACATTTTCTTTCATCATAGCTATGTATGCATGCATTTTTTCAATTCAATCAAGAGCAGTAATAGAGAAAAGGGATCCATGCCAGAATTAGCAACACAGCACTAATATATGTGGATCCATACAAATAAGTTGGCTATATATAACCAATATGGTGTTCTGATGCTATCCTGACAATTGACATTCTTTGACAATTTTAATATGTTCACTGTTTTTATTCAATGGTTATTTTTCAACACAAATTTTTGTAATAATCAGTGACTTTGTATAGATGCATGAATTTTCTATTGTGAAACATATGAGCAGTGCCTCACCTGGAAAACAAGAGGTTAAAGTGTTCCCTGCCTCCTACACTCCCCCACCCCTCAGGTGGAGGGGAAAAGCAATTACATTTTAGTACAGACTGGTATAAAGGTGCCAGAGGAGACACTGCTCATTATTACGACTAAGAACTACTGTTCGAAACGCGTCAAGGTTGCTGCACTTGTGGGTGGATGTCCTGTTTATATGTTTACTGCCTGAATAAAAGACGAAGATTTTAGCTACCAAAATCGTGAGTGCTGGAATTTCATTGTGCTTTCATATCAAGGATATATGGGCTTGCCGGCCTTTTCCGTGCACGCAGGTGGTGGAATAATTGGGTGAGCTGGACTTTTCTTTGTGCATATTGATAAGTCTTCTATGTGGGACAGTGTCAAAAGCCTTACTAAAATCTAGATATGCGATGTCTACTGCACCTCCACCGTCTATTATTTTAGTCACCCAGTCAAAAAAATCTATAAGATTTGTTTGACATGATCTCCCTGAAGTAAACCCATGCTGTTTTTCATCTTGCAATCCATGGGATTTTAGATGTTCCACAATCCTATCCTTTAATAGGGTTTCCATTAATTTGCCTACTATTGATGTCAGACTCACTGGTCTATAGTTGCTCGATTCCTCCTTACTACCTTTCTTGTGAATGGGCACGACATTTGCCAATTTCCAATCTTCCGGGACGACTCCTGTTACTAATGATTGGTTAAATAAATCTGTTAACGGTTTTGCCAGCTCACCACTAAGCTCTTTTAATAATTTTGGGTGTATCTCATCAGGCCCCTGTGACTTATTTGTCTTCACTTTAGACAGCAAACTTAGAACATCTTCCTCTGTAAAGACACATGCATCAAACGATTTAATAGTCATCCTTTCTAGTGGAGGTCCTTCTCCTTCTTTTTCTTTTGTAAAAACAAGTTTCAGAATGGCCTGCTGACATTTACCCCGGGTTGTGCTGAAGTTGGTGGTGAAGGTGTGTGGCTGACTGGATGAGCAGGTGGAAGAAGAGGAGGAGGAAGCTGAGTAGGAGGAGGTGGCAACAGGAGGCAAAGAATGTTGCCCTGCGATCCTTGGTGGCGGAAGGACGTGCGCCAAACAGCTCTCCGCCTGGGGCACAGCTGCCACTACATTTACCCAGTGTGCAGTTAGGGAGATATAGCGTCCCCGGCCGTGCTTACTGGTCCACGTATCTGTGGTTAGGTGGACCTTGCCACAGATGGCGTTGCGCAGTGCACACTTGATTTTATCGGATACTTGGTTGTGCAGGGAAGGCACGGCTCTCTTGGAGAAGTAGTGCCTGCTAGGAACAACATACTGTGGGACAGCAAGCGACATGAGCTGTTTGAAGCTGTCTGTGTCCACCAGCCTAAATGACAGCATTTCATAGGCCAGTAGTTTAGAAATGCTGGCATTCAGGGCCAGGGATCGAGGGTGGCTAGGTGGGAATTTACGCTTTCTCTCAAATGTTTGTGAGATGGAGAGCTGAACGCTGCCGTGTGACATGGTTGAGATGCTTGGTGACGGAGGTGGTGGTGTTGGTGGTACATCCCCTGTTTGCTGGGCGGCAGGTGCCAACGTTCCTCCAGAGGCGGAGGAAGAGGCCGAGGAGGCAGCAGCAGAAGAGGCCGAGGCGGCAGCAGCAGAAGAGGTAGCATGGGGAGCCTGAGTGACTTCCTTGTTTTTAAGGTGTTTACTCCACTGCAGTTCTTGCTTTGCATGCAGGTGCCTGGTCATGCAGGTTGTGCTAAGGTTCAGCGTGCAAACCACTCGGGTCTTGTCGTCAGCACATTGTTTGAAGAAGTGCCATGCCAGGGAACTCCTTGAAGCTGCCTTTGGGGTGCTCGGTCCCAGATGACGGTCAGTAGCTGGCGGAGTCTCTTGGCGGCGGGTGTTCTGCTTTTTCCCACTGCTCCCTCTTTTGCTATGCTGTTGGCTCGGTCTCACCACTGCCTCTTCCTCTGTGAAAAGTCAGTGGCATGACCTTCATTCCATGTGGGGTCTAGGACCTCATCGTCCCCTGCATCGTCTTCCACCCAGTCTTGATCCCTGACCTCCTGTTCAGTCTGCACACTGCAGAAAGACGCAGCAGTTGGCACCTGTGTTTCGTCATCATCAGAGACTTGCTGAGGTGGTATTCCCATGTCCTCATCATCAGGAAACATAAGTGGTTGTGCGTCAGTGCATTCTATGTCTTCCACCGCTGGGGAAGGGCTAGGTGGATGCCCTTGGGAAACCCTGCCAGCAGAGTCTTCAAACAGCATAAGAGACTGCTGCATAACTTGAGGCTCAGACAGTTTCCCTGGTATGCATGGGGGTGATGTGACAGACTGATGGGCTTGGTTTTCAGGCGCCATCTGTGCGCTTTCTGCAGAAGACTGGGTGGGAGATAATGTGAACGTTCTGGATCCACTGTTGGCCACCCAATTGACTAATGCCTGTACCTGCTCAGGCCTTACCATCCTTAGAACGGCATTGGGCCCCACCAAATATCGCTGTAAATTATGGCGGCTACTGGGACCTGAGGTAGTTGGTACACTAGGACGTGTGGCTGTGGCAGAACGGCCACATCCTCTCCCAGCACCAGAGGGTCCACTAACACCACCACGACCATGTCCGCGTCCCTTATTAGATATTTTCCTCATTGTTACCGTTCACCACAATAAGAAAAATATTATTTGGCCCAATGTATTGAATTCAAATTCAGGCTTTTTTTTACAGACACCTAACACTATCTGGCTATCTATTTAGGTACCGTATTACACTAATACAGGCACAGCAGTAACAACAGATTTACCTGAATATAAATTTGAGGCCTATTATTTAGGCGCTGGGTGACAGGTATAGGTTTACTGACAGAATGAGACTTGGAAATGCACAGTAGCGTGTGTGTGAAGTTATTCAGAATGACCCTATGTGCACCTTGAATCTTATATACCCTTTTAGGGATAGATTTAAAGTTGCTCTGATACAGCAGAAACCACTAAATTAGGAAATTGCTAAATTGGGAATTGTATTTCAACCCAGAACAAAAACTGTGCTTTGACGGACACTAAATAACTTGACCAGCCACAGCAGTAACGACAGATTTAGCTGAATATAAATTTGAGGCCTAATATTTAGGCGCTGGGTGACAGGTATAGGTTTACTGACAGAATGAGACTTGGAAATGCACAGTAGCGTGTGTGTGAAGTTATTCAGAATGACCCTATGTGCACCTTGAATCTTATATACCCTTTTAGGGATAGATTTAAAGTTGCTCTGATACAGCAGAAACCACTAAATTAGGAAATTGCTAAATTGGGAATTGTATTTCAACCCAGAACAAAAACTGTGCTTTGACGGACACTAAATAACTTGACCAGCCACAGCAGTAACGACAGATTTAGCTGAATATAAATTTGAGGCCTAGTATTTAGGCGCTGGGTGACAGGTATAGGTTTACTGACAGAATTAGACTTGGAAATGCACAGTAGCATGTGTGTGAAGTTATTCAGAAAGACTCTATGTGCACCTTGAATCTTATATACCCTTTTAGGGATAGATTTAAAGTAGCTCTGATACAGCAGAAACCACTAAATTAGGAAATTGCTAAATTGGGAATTGCATTTCGACCCAGAACAAAAACTGTGCTTTGGTGTGACAGCTTGACCCTGATGTATATTTTAGCCAAAAAACAACCACATCATTGAGGGTTAAATGCACTTGGTGACAGCTTCCCCCGGATGTAGTATATGGCCAAAAAATAACCAGACTATTGATGGTTAAATGCACTTGGTGTGACAGCTTGACCCTGATGTAGGATTTAGCCAAAAAACAACCACACTATTGAGGGTTAAATGCACTTGGTGGCAGCTTGTGCTGGCGCACCACAAGACACAAAATGGCCACCGATCACCCCAGAAAAAAGTGACTGAAAAACGCTCTGGGCAGCCTAAAAACAGTGAGCAATTCAATAGCAGCATTACAATCATCCACAGCTGCAGAACGATCTCTGAATGAAGTATTTTGGAGGAGTTAATCACTGCCTAATCTCGCCCTAACGTTACAGCTGCAACCTCTCCCTATACTGATCAGAGCAGAGTGACGGGCGGCGCTATGTGACTCCACCTTAAATAAAGGCTGGGTCACATGCTGCACTGGCCAATCACAGCCATGCCAATAGTAGGCATGGCTGTGACGGCCTCTTGGGGCAAGTAGTATGACGCTTGTTGATTGGCTGCTTTGCAGCCTTTCAAAAAGCGCCAAGAAAGCGACGAACACCGAACCCGAACCCGGACTTTTACTAAAATGTCCGGGTTCGGGTCCGTGTCACGGACACCCCAAAATTCGGTACGAACCCGAACTATACAGTTCGGGTTCGCTCATCCCTACTCACAAAGTCTGTTCAAAGTATGTGAGACTTTTGCAACGGCAATCTGTGCCTGCCACAATCTCCCTGCGCTTGGCAGGCACAGCCACCAGGATGTTCACTTGTCCTACCACCTTAGTGCTCTGGAGGTCCATGACTGTTGTCATCCTCCTTCTCCACAGCACAGCTCCTGAAGTTCTGTTAGCTCTACATCCTCCTCACTTCCAGCCTGCATCTCTATACCTGTAACGTGTGTGCACTCTCTCTCTCTCTGGCCAATGTGCATGTCTCTCTCTTGCAAGGACCAGTGTGCATGTCTTAATCTGTGCCCAACCTATGGCTGGCCTTCCTTGGGTATTTAAGGCACCTTCTCCATGGAAGAATGCCTAAGCAAAAAGGTTCCTAGCTTGCCTAGTCTCTGCAAAGTTGTATTTTGTGGTGTCTAAACTCCTGTGTCTGTTTACTATATTGTACCTGTTCCACCTGCCCTGAACTTTGGCCTGTTTACATACTATGCTTTCCATGACCTTGGCCTGTCCACCAACTCTGATTCTGACATTCTCCTTCCCTTTTGGTGTCTTGCGACCCTCCTGGTTTAGCTGTCATTGAACAGGGACTATTGCAATGGATATCTGACTCTGGGTTTCCCAGCAAAAAAGACCAGATCCCTGTATAGGGTGCAAGGGTAAAAATCTGTGTTACAGGAACATTATATATAATTGTAATGTATAGTATATATAATAGTACATTATAGCAGTAATGCAATTGAAAATAAATATATTGCACATTTGTATGCATCTTAGAATCCACAGGGTACTGTTGAATTATGTCCATTAGAACACATGATGCTTTTAGAAAAACAAAAACATTAAAACTCTATGTATGAAATCAAAGGAATACAAAGGTATAGTAGGACCCAAATTCATTTCTAAGAGCTCTGTGTTATGTCTACAGCTTAGATAGTACAGAGGTGTAAAACATTATTTTAATGCACCACAAACTTAAAATACAAATATTTCAAACACAACATCATTGAAGTTGTCTGTGGTCTGCTATCTGTTTGATCATTGTCACGTGTGGGCAGCATCTGTTATTTACAATGCCACTGCTGTTATTTTCCCAAAGGATTGCTAACAAAGATCTGTGTATGTCATTTATATTTTGTGTTCTGTGTTTGCCTGTTGATCATATAATCATGCATTTTCCTAAATGACAAAACTTCCTGCTTCCCCTTCTAGGATTAACTATAGTTATTCCAATTATGTTCTATTCATAATAGAATTTTTCAGTTGCTGTAGCACATGGGTTCTACTACAACTATTTCAAGGGCGAACTTGTATTTTCTGCCCACAATAACAGGGTAAAGATAGTACTTTCATGAAGTACTACTACTTCAACAATAGGTCTGCCCACACACTCATTTTCTGATTCAAGGTGCTGTTGAAAATATTGTGCAGGGTAATTGACCCCAATGCCTAAATTCCTCTGTTGTTCACAAAACATCACAATGGGAGGTATTTGATTTGGTCTATTTCACCCTTGTGGAAAACAAGCAGCAAAGTATTACAAACATTAGCTTGACACTTAGCACAACAGCCATTGAAAAACTCGAGGCAAAGTTAGCTGCAACAATACTTTCAACATTTTAAGTGTAAAATTACTGATTACTACATATGTACATACTGTACAGCCGGTTTAGGGCTCATTCAGACCACCGTATCCATTTTGTGGCCCGCAAATTGTGGGATACCGGCCGTGTGCGTTGCGTTCAGCATTCCAACGTCCTTTTTCTGTGTAGACATGCCTATTCTTGTCTGCAATTATGGACAAGAATAGAACATGTTCTATCTTTTTTGTGGGGCAACGGTCTATTGAAATGAATGGGTCCGCATCCATTTCACAAAACAGATGCGGTCAGAAATATACAGTTGTGTGAATGGGCCCTTAGACTTAGTTTTCATCAGCATAATATTTGATAGAGTGCTCTTTAGTAGGTCATAGATATCAACATGACAGTATAACCAGTATTGTAATTGTCATGAAAGGGTACTAGGGAGCAGTGCAGCCCTGTACTCAACCCGGAACATTGTCCCTACCTACTTGCACAATCTGTCTTAAGTGACAGCTCACATCTGGATGACAATCCTTTTTTAGCAAAATGCAAGGGCCGAAAGCAAAATGAAAAAAGAGCAGTCAGACAAAAAGAGGAAGAAAACATAAAGGCAAAACACGGACTGGATCACAAACTAAAATCTGACACAAATACACAGCAAAGTAAAGCCAGGAGATAACGTCAGAGACAAAGTCAGACAGCAAAGGCAAGGTCACAAACTAGCAATCAAAAACCAAGGAGTGTCAAAAATCAAGCAAGGTTAAATAACAGGCAGAGTCTAAGACAGGGATGGCCAACCTGCGGCTCTCCAGCTGTTGTAAAACTACAACTCCTACCATGCCCTGCTGTAGTCTGATTGCTGTAGGCAGTATGGGCATGCTAGGGGTTGTAGTTTAGCAACATCTGGAGAGCCTCAGGCTGGCCATCCCTGGTCTAGGACATCACATCAGAGGCAAATTCAGTAATCAGAAGCAATATCAAAGAAACAGGCAAAGCAGCAAACTCACAACCAGCTAGTAATGCAGAAATACCAATCACAGACAAATGTGAATCATCTGATGCTGCCACAGAGCCTGATTGGTCCAGTGTGCTGGCTACCTGATAGGTCAAGCAGCCGAACTGTCGGTGGGGCTGGTTACTGTGGCAGCAGAGTGCCGCCGGCATTATAGTGTGGCTGGTCTCGCCAGGGGAGTGCAGACAGGTAAGTGCATGGCAGTAATAGTGTTGTAGAAGGAAAGTAAAAGGTTCCAGTTATAGGATGGTTGTTTCTTCTAATGAGAAATCTAAAACATTTTGATTAAAAAACGAATGTGTTTTGTCACAATAATTTTATAGTTCTAATGGAAGTGACTTTACTTGTCCCCTTTGTAACTCACAATCTGAATTCCAAATTAGCCTATCAGTATGTTTTGCAGTTTGCGATGAAACCAGAGTATGCATAGCCAACCTACCCAAACACTGGTAGAACAAACTTCATGTAGATGTTGCCTTTTGTAGGATGCAGACACAAAAGCCCAGTGCTAGGAGGCAACAGTGCTAACCACCAAGTTACCATGCTGCCCTATATAACAGAGTAAAGAAAATAATAAAAGTAAGGTAAATACATTGCTATATTGATGGTATTTGGGTACCTGCTATCTCACAAGAACCAACCACCATACTGGATCTCAGAATACCTTGATTTCTTGATATAAGGATTTATGTATTACATAAAATTTCTGTTTTTGGAATTGTTAGCTACTAGGGTCAATGATCCTAATGTGTTTGAATCCTCTCCTTTTATCACAGTTCTGATACATATAGATGTCAGATAGTCACTAGTGTAATTTAATTATAATATAATCACCAGTGTAAAACGTAACCTTTCCTGATGATCATTAAAACTCACCCAGATTGTGCTCATAAAAAGCAATTGGCAATAAGGCTGGGAGGGACAAGGAAAGGAAAAATATCTAACCCTCACACTTGCCCTATGAAACTACAAGCCCTGACTAGCAAACACGGAATGGACGCCCCAATAGGGGCGATCACGTATCAGGAACCTCCTGATAGGCCCCATATCCCGGACAAGGGATAGATACCACCACCCGAGAAGAGACCTATTATGACTACAGTCGAACAGTAATGTCATTGGTCAATGCATGTATCAGAAAATAATAAAGTCACAACATAGATAAATAATCACACATAATACATATATGCTCCCAAATATACCAGTGGCATCCAAATATGATCACCAGTGGAAAAAAGGAGCACATACCATATGTCCCAGGAATGCAAACTTTGTCCCGATGCGTTTCTCTGAACCATTCTCTGTGGTCAGTTCATCAGGGGACCACATATAACAATACAAAAATGGAGGCAATAATATGTGTGCGAATCAGATTAAACTATTGTGATAACGCCCATATGATAATCGAAATTCTCGTGGCCCAAAAAAAAAAACAATTCCCACCAATTTGGGACAAAATATAATGCATCTGCATCACAGGTTTTTGGCGCACGGGTATTTAGAGCGCCGCTGACTGCATGTAGGTATGGACAGAGACCGGACTTTGCATCTAGATGGCCACCACGGCATCACCAATACTCCTGTGCTGACTCAGAATGACCTAATTATCATACCCTCTCCAGGCCTGGCATTTCAGTTGGGATTAAGGGAAGTATAATACCATATTTTCCTCTCTCTGCTACATCAATAGTTACTTTGATTAGCCTTTCCTACTGTAATTCCAATTTTACTTATACTGCCATATTAGTACTATCAGTAGTTAAGTGGTCTATGGGATACTTTAAAAGGGGCTTATTAGTATCAGCATTGTGGACATTGGGTGTGTGATGTAGATGCATCATATTTGGACGCCACTGGTTTATTTGGGAGCATATATGTATTATGTGCGATTATTTATCTACAGCATGTTGTGACTTTAATATTTTCTGATACATGCATTGACCAATAACATTACTGTTCGACTGTCGTCATAATAGGTATTTTCTCAGGTGGCGGTATCTATTCCTTGTCAGGGACATATAGGGCCTATTGGGGTGGCCATTCCATTTTTGCTAGGCAGGGCTTGTAGTTTAATAGGGCAAGTGTGAGGGTTAGATATTTTTACTTTCCTTGTCCTGCCCAGCCTTATTGCCAATTGCTTTTCATGGGCACAATCTGGGTGAGTTTTAATTATCATCATAAAGGTTACGTTTTACCCTGGTGAAGGTACTCTGTGATTTTATGAATCCTCTCCTTTGACAGGTTCACTCGTTGTTTTGTCATAGTGCTGCCTTTTCAGAGTGAATCATGAATGAATACTCAGTGATCAGATTTGACTAATGTTGAGAATATAAGTGCAGGATCAGGTTTTATATGAACCATAAAACTCAGATATGACTTGAAATAAACAGCAAAACAGTAATCCCAAATGTCTTGTTTGTTGCAAAGATGTCTCTTAGTAGTTTAGACACAATTCAAGGGCTTCCACAGGTCAAAAAATATAATACTGGTAAACATATCGCAACAATTTGCAGAACGAGACAAAAGTTTTTTTTTTTGCATTAACAGAAAAGAAGTCTGTGCCTAAAGATATGTCATTTTTATCTATCTGCTAGAGAGTGAAACTCTGGGTCAGCGTGAGCTTGTTGCAGTAATGAAACATACTGTTTAATACCAACTTTAAGAATCTGCTCTCTGGCAAAATAAACCAGACAGTAAAACACTGCTCGGTGTTGGTAAGGAAAGTGATCTATTTTCTTTGTTATTGTTGCTTCACCAAATATCAATTTCTAAGAAGTCTTTGCCGAGAAAAGGTAATGTGTTTCTCTTTAGATAAGTCACCCCGCTACACAACAAACTATACATCAGCAATCATGTGTGACCATTATACATGAGGTAGTCCATCTACTTAATATGATTGCTGAAAGTGAGATGTATTAAATTATAGCAAAACATGACATTAATGAGGGTATATTGTGTCAAGATGAAATAGCCCTTTTGGCAGGTAACATACTTTTATATTCACGATACTCTTCTTGTACAGACTTCCACTGGGTTTCTCAATCAAGCATATCCTGCCTAAAGCATGAACATAGTAAAAGATGAGATGTACGCACAGTACATCAAATCTGTACATCTATTTTGCTTCCATTACAAGATATTTTGCTGTAGCGTTCAATTAGAGAGACTATCAAAACCTTGCAGTGTAGCAGACTAGTAGACAGAAAGGATGCATTTGCTGTCTTTCCTTATATCACTGTTATATCATTTTTACAGAATGTTGTCATGTTTAACTCCTTATGGACACAGCCTTATTTCATCTTAAGGACCAGGCCATTTTTTTGCAAATCTGACCAGTGTCACCTTTCAGTGGTGATAACTTTAAAACGCTTTGACTTATCCAGGCCATTCTGAGATTGTTTTTTCGTCACATATTGTACTTCATGACACTGGTAACATGATATTTATAAAAAATACAAAATGTACCAAAAATTTGTAAAAAATTGCAAATTTCCAAGTTTCAATATCTCTACTTCTATAATACATAGTAATACCTACAAAAATAGTTATTACTTTACATTCCCCATATGTCTACTTCATGTTTGGTACAATTTGGGAATGATATTTTATTTTTGGGGGATGTTACAAGGCTTAGAAGTTTAGAAGCAAATCTTAAAGATTTTTAGCATGGGTATATGTAAAATGACACCCCAAAACACATTCCCCAACTTCTCCTGAGTACGGCGATACCACATGTGTGACACTTTTTTGCAGCCTAGATGCGCAAAGGGGCCCAAATTCCTTTTAGGAGGGCATTTTTAGACATTTGGATCCCAGACTTCTTCTCACACTTTCGGGCCCCTAAAAAGCCAGGGCAGTATAAATACCCCACATGTGACCCCACTTTGGAAAGAAGACATCCCAAGGTATTCAATGAGGGGCATGGCGAGTTCCTAGAAATTATTTTTTTTTGCATAAGTTAGCGGATATTGATTTTTTTTTGTTTTTTTTCTCACAAAGTCTCACTTTCCGCTAACTTAGGACAAAAATTTCAATCTTTCATGGACTCAATATGCCCCTCACGGAATACCTTGGGGTGTCTTCTTTCCGAAATGGGGTCACATGTGGGGTATTTATACTGCCCTGGCATTTTAGGGGCCCTAAAGCGTGAGAAGAAGTCTGGAATATAAATGTCTAAAAATGTTTACGCATTTGGATTCCGTGAGGGGTATGGTGCGTCCATGTGAGATTTTAATTTTTGACACAAGTTAGTGGAATATGAGACTTTGTAAGAAAGAACAAAAACAAAAACAAACAAAAAATTTCCGCTAACTTGTGCCAAAAAAAATGTCTGAATGGAGCCTTACCAGGGGGGGGTGATCAATGACAGGGGGGTGATCAATGACAGGGGGGTGATCACCCATATAGACTCCCTGATCACCCCCCTGTCATTGATCACCCCCCCTGTAAGGCTCCATTCAGACATCCGCATGATTTTTTACGGATCCATGGATACATGGATCGGATCCACAAAACGCATGCGGACGTCTGAATGGAGCCTTACAGGGGGGTTATCAATGACAGGGGGTGATCAGGGTAATCAGGGTGATCACCCCCCTGTCACTGATCACCCCCCCTGTAAGGCTCCATTCAGACATCCGCATGATTTTTTACGGATCCATGGATACATGGATCGGATCCACAGAACGCATGCGGACGTCTGAATGGAGCCTTACAGGGGGGTTATCAATGACAGGGGGTGATCAGGGTAATCAGGGTGATCACCCCCCTGTCACTGATCACCCCCCCTGTAAGGCTCCATTCAGACATCCGCATGATTTTTTACGGATCCATGGATACATGGATCGGATCCACAAAACGCATGCGGACGTCTGAATGGAGCCTTACAGGGGGGTTATCAATGACAGGGGGTGATCAGGGTGATCACCCCCCTGTCACTGATCACCCCCCCTGTAAGGCTCCATTCAGACATCCGCATGATTTTTTACGGATACATGGATCGGATCCACAGAACGCATGCGGACGTCTGAATGGAGCCTTACAGGGGGGTTATCAATGACAGGGGGTGATCAGGGTAATCAGGGTGATCACCCCCCTGTCACTGATCACCCCCCCTGTAAGGCTCCATTCAGACGTCCGCATGATTTTTACGGATCCATGGATACATGGATCGGATCCACAGAACGCATGCGGACGTCTGAATGGAGCCTTACAGGGGGGTTATCAATGACAGGGGGTGATCAGGGTAATCTGGGTGATCACCCCCCTGTCACTGATCACCCCCCCTGTAAGGCTCCATTCAGACATCCGCATGATTTTTTACGGATACATGGATACATGAATCGGATCCACAGAACGCATGCGGACGTCTGAATGGAGCCTTACAGGGGGGTTATCAATGACAGGGGGTGATCAGGGTAATCAGGGTGATCACCCCCCTGTCACCCCCCCTGTAATGCTCCATTCAGACATCCGCATGATTTTTTACGGATCCATGGATACATGGATCGGATCCACAGAACGCATGCGGACGTCTGAATGGAGCCTTACAGGGGGGTTATCAATGACAGGGGGTGATCAGGGTAATCAGGGTGATCACCCCACTGTCACTGATCACCCCCCCCTGTAAGGCTCCATTCAGACGTCCGCATGATTTTTACGGATCCATGGATACATGGATCGGATCCGTAAAAATCATGCGGACGTCTAAATGGAGCCTTACAGGGGGGTGATCAATGACAGGGGGGTGATCAATGACAGGGGGTGATCAGGGAGTGTATATGGGTGATCACCCGCCTGTCATTGATCACCCCCCTGTAAGGCTCCATTCAGACGTCCGTATGCTTTTTGCGGATCCGATCCATGTATCCGTGGATCCGTAAAAATCATACGGACGTCTGAACGGAGCCTGACAGGGGGGTGATCAATGACAGGGCGGTGATCAATGACAGGGGGGTGATCAGGGAGTTTATATGGGGTGATCATGGGTGATCAGGGGTTTATAAGGGGTTAATAAGTGACGGGGGGGTGGGGGGGTGTAGTGTAGTGTAGTGTGGTGTTTGGTGGGACTGTACTGACCTACCTGAGTCCTCTGGTGGTCGATCCTAACAAAAGGGACCACCAGAGGACCAGGTAGGAGGTATATTAGACGCTGTTATGAAAACAGCGTCTAATATACCTGTTAGGGGTTAAAAAATTCGGATCTCCAGCCTGCAGGCTGGAGATCCACTCGCTTACCTCCCGTTCATGTGAGCACGCGCGCCTGTGCGCGCGCGTTCACAGGAAATCTCGCGTCTCGCGAGAAGATGCGTATATGCGTCCAGGAGGAGTAAAGCAACCACCTCCCGGACGCATATACGCGTACAGCGGTCGGGAGGTGGTTAATCAATGATAAATTTGATTTTTACTTTTTTTCACTTTTTTTTTCACTTTTTTTTTCACTTTTTTTTCACTTTTTTTGACCCAGACCCACTTGGTTCTTGAAGATCCAGTGGGTATGATGTCTGTATAATACAGTACAGTACACTATATAGTGTACTGTACTGTATTTTAGCTTTTCACTTTACAAAGTCTGATTAGACTTCTGCCTTTAGCAGATGTCTAATCAGCACCATGGACAGCCTCTGATCAGTACCATGGACAGCCGGATGTCTGTGAAGGCATTGGGTTGCCATGGTAACCATCACTCGCTGCCACAGCAGAGCAGTGGGTGATGGGGAGGGATGGGGGCCACCTCCCTCTTCCATCGGGGTCTGAAAAGGCACAGCAGCCCCCGATGGGAGAGGGAGCTCCCTCCCTTTTAACCTCTTCCATACAGCAGTCTCTGCGGACCACGGCATGGAAGGGATTAAACGCCTGACATCTGTGCCAGCACAGATGTCAGGTTTTTCAAGCAGAGTGTCAGCAATGTGCTGACACTCTGCAAACTGCTCGGCTATCCTGAGAGAGGGGCTGGGTGGATGATCGCATGCCTGCCCGCCCCCTCAAGCACCACCCGCCCACTCTTCCTGCCGCACTGCCCGCACCCCCCCTGCTGCGCTCACTGGCAGATAACAAAGAGGGCAGCAGGGGGGGGTAAACATTAAAATAAAGGTTATTTGAAGTTTCTGATCCCCAAGGTCACAGACCGTGGGGATCAGAAACTTCCGAAACTGCTGAAACCGCAGGTCTGAATTGACTATTGGGAAATCAGGGTGTACCGGTACGCCCTATGTCTGGAACAGGTTAAATGGAATCTGTCACACCAATTTTGGCCCATTATCTACAACAAAAAATGTGTAGTACTGCAGATATGGAG
The DNA here is from genome assembly GCF_014858855.1 of Bufo gargarizans. Lineage (NCBI taxonomy): Eukaryota > Metazoa > Chordata > Amphibia > Anura > Bufonidae > Bufo > Bufo gargarizans. Next base: position 346,177,379 of record NC_058083.1, read on the forward strand.
TCCAGATCACAAATTTTTATTTTCCTACTGCCCCCTATTCCCCAAATGTCAGTGCCACATTTAAATACATTGTCAGGACTGCTTTGCATGCAGACATGAGTCCTCTCCATTATGTTTAAGCAGCATAGTAGTTCAGCTTTCAGCGCTGACAGTGGGGGAATAGTGTGCAGTAGGAAAATAAAAAATTGTAATCTGGACTCTTTATCTTCAGTACTACTCATGTATTAAAGTAGACAATAGTCCAAAATTGGGGAGCCTGATTCCTTTTAATACCATGCTGCAAGTTAAACCATGTTATGTAACTGTGTATTATCTAATATATAAAGCTGAGTGTATGTGTGTATGTAAAGAAATCCACACGGTCACATTTACAATCATCAAAAAGGATTGGAATGGCACTCCGTTTTGTAAGGGAATAGATCCCAAAATGGAGGTGCTCAGCGGAGAGGCTGGTATCGCCACTAATATATAATATACAAATCCACGGCACACTCAACTATTGTTTGATTCGAAAAGGAATATCGTATTTTTATTGTATCCAGCACCAACAATATTTAGTTTCAAAGAAAACTGATAAAGCAGGGCCAACGTTTCGGTCCTAACCGGACCTTGGTCACGGCCTGTGGGCAATACAGAGAAATATATAGATACCATCACTAGGTTGCTGGAGTACAGTCATCAAATATTAAATGATAATCAGGAAAGGAAAAGGAAAAAATCACAGTAAAGGATCCACATAATAAAAAATAGAGAACATCATAACCCAATCAGCTGGGTGTGTATATATGTTGGTGGGGAAAACAGGAGAGACCAGGGCGAGGGCGGGCCATGAAATCAAAATCAACTTAAAGCAATAAAAAGTATCGTTATGGATACTAAAAAAAATTGGATACTAAAAAAATTATTAAATTATTGGTGACACCAGGGTCAAAAAGTCCTATCAATATAGGTAGCTATGTATGTAGCATAAATATAATCAAAGGATGTGAAAAATAAGGGTCATACATGACTAGCTATCAGCCGTGAAGCTCAAGTAGTCCACCACCAAAATATATATATGTGAACTCGATCATAGGTACAAATTGGAGCTTCTAATACATATCTAATCAGAGGAGCAAAGTAATATAATAAAGGAGTTTGCATACATAAGGCATTCAGATTGCAGTCCAAGATCAAAAATAGAAACTATAGTCAACTATCTTACCGATGTGGTTCAGAAGCTGTGTGTAATCGTTGGTGGTATGGTCTGAAATGACAATGTGGTGCTCATTTATAGTGAGCTACACATGGAGAGCGGCGTCTGACATCATCGCGGCGCGTCATCAGATAGCGTCGCGTGTATGTGGAACGCAGTGCGCATAGGTGATGAGTCATCACGGTAGGCTAACACATGGAATGCGGCGTCCAACATCATAGTGCCGCGTCATCAGATCGCGGCGCATATGTGTGGAACGCATTGCGCATAGGTGATGAGTCATCACTAGGCAACTGATGTGGTTTAGACGCGCAAATCAACAAGTGACGCATGCGTGAAGATGGGTAGTAATCTCGTCCAAGGGGATACACACAGCTCCAAGACACCGGACAGTACAGTAAAAGACGGCAGATTAATATATAGAGTAACAGCATATACAACACAATGAATATTATCCTTAGAGGTAGAAGAACTTTGACAGTAATTTAAGTATAGATATGATCAAAATTGGCAGATAATCGGGTTGTTTATGCTCCATAAGGTCAATAATTTTTCATCTTGTATCTTGGGGTATTATGTTGTGTATCATCATCAAATTGAATTCCGGATCACAATTCTTCTAGATCACTATAGATGTCTGAATTAGTTACAGAAATAGGTTAGTATAAATTAGTATAAGAGGATATAAAGATAATATGAGAATGAGGGTGATATATATATGTAAAATAGACTTAAGTATTTGTTATTGGATAATAGACTCAATACAGTCTATACTATCAGTCACCCTCATTGTCATTATCTAATATCTGTCAACATCCAAAACAAATGAAATCAGGAAATTAGGAATATTAGAACAACATATATTTACGTTTATAGGCCTACCTATACCTAAGTATCAGCGCGTCTGAAGAAAGAGACAGGAGATAAAACGAGAAAAATATATAGTTAGAAAGACAATTATGATCAAGCACTGCATACAAATGAATATAACAATACAAATGTTTTAAATTAATAGATCAAACTCACGATTTAGTCCATAGGGTGTGACAGTTTTTAGTTCATAAATCCAGAAGGACTCTCGTTGCCGCAATAGCAGTTTGCGATCGCCACCCCGTCTAGGCATTGATATGTGATCAATAACTTGAAATTGTAATTGGCTAACTGTATGTTGTAACTGTAAAAAGTGGTGAGGTATGGGGAGTTCCGTTTTTTTACACCTAATATCGGATTTGTGTTTACTGATCCGATCACGGATGGGTTGGGAGGTTTCACCAATATATGCCTGACCACACGGGCATTTAATCAGGTATACTACATATGATGTAGCACAAGAGTAATAGCCTTTAATGTTGTATATTTTACCGGAATGTGGATGAGTAAATGTGTTGCCTTTTTTCACATTGGTGCATTGAGCACAATTTAGACAGGGAAACGTCCCATTTTTCCGAGGAGCCAAAACGGACTGTATAAATTTAGGTTTTTGTGGACCAATGTCAGCATGAACCAGGGAATCTCTCAGGTTACGGGGGCGCTTGTAACACATTCTCATTGGAGAAGAAAATTCTAAAATTTCTGGATGAAATTTTTTGAGTAGTGGCCAGTGCTTACGGATAATCTGGTGTATTTTTGGTACTAAAGAGTGGTAGGTGGTAATAAACGGTATTCGTTGAGCAGGATTGGGTTTGCTGCTAGATCTAACGATAGAAACCGCCTGTGAAGATATTTGTTTAAGCTCCTTGTCTAAAAGTGATTGCGGATAACCGCGTGTACGGAACCTTAGAGCCATTTCTTGTAGACGGGTCTCCCTGATGTGGGAGTCACTCACGATTCGTCCGACTCTCATAAATTGTGACTTAGGTAAGGATGTTTTGGTTTTTAAAGGATGGTTGCTAGAAAAAAGAAGAAGGGTATTTCTATCAGTGGGTTTCTTATATAAGTCCACTGTAAGTATGCCATCAGTATTGACTATTAGTGTATCAAGAAAATGAACCGAATGTTGACTGATGGTAACCGTAAATCGTAAATCTGCTGTGATATTGTTAAGAAAATCAAAAAATTGGTCGAACGAATCGCGAGTACCTTCCCACACCAGGAAGATATCGTCGATATAGCGGCGCCATATTTTACAATGTTGTTGAAAAGTAGGGTAAGAATATACATGTGTTGACTCGAAATTTGCCATGAACGCATTTGCGTAAGGGGGGGCTACATTGGCCCCCATTGCTGTACCCTTCCGTTGAATGTAATATTCGTCCCCAAACATGAAATAGTTACGTCGTAGCACTAATTGTAATAAATCAATGCAAAACTTTTGTTGTATAGGAGATAACGAAGAGGTCTGAAGGATATTGAAGACAGCCTGTATACCCCCATCATGAGGTATGGAGGTATATAGGCTGCAAACATCGAGGGTTACCAAGAAGGTGTCTTGGTGTAAGGGACCCAAAGTGGAGATGATGTTGAGAAAATGGCTGGTATCTAAAAGAAATGAATCTGTTTTTTTAATCAATGGTGTCAGAATTTTTTCTAAATAAATAGATAAAGGAGCAAGTAGTGAATTGGTCGAGGCTACGATTGGCCGGCCTGGTGGTTTTTCTAGGTTTTTGTGAATTTTGGGAAGTGTATATAGTACTGGCATCATCGGATGATCGTTATGTAAAAAGTCAAATGTAACTTTATCGATTATGCCATCTTCCAAAGCAGAGTCTAAACATAAGTTGATTTCTTTCTGAATTTTGAAAGTAGGATTGGATGAAATTAACTCATATGTTGCTATATCTGAAAGTTGAGTTTGAATTTCTTGGATATAGTATTTGGTATCCATCACTACTATGGCGCCCCCCTTATCGGCAGGTTTGATTGTAATGTTAGAGTCATTGGTAAGAGTCATAAGAGCTGTATGTTCAATATTAGATAGATTATTCGATGTTGGATATATACCCTTTTTCTGGGCATCTAGTACCTGTCGTATTTCTTTATCAACGAGGTCAATATAGGCTTCGACACTATGATCAGATTTAGGGGGCATGAAAGTACTTCTGGATTTAAGACCTAGATGTGATACAGACAGATTATCATGACTAATAGACTTAACAGCAGGGGTTGACAATGCAAAAAACGCTATTAATCGCAATGAGCGATAAAATCTATGTAAATCTTGAGTAAGGTCAAACTGATGTAAAGAGGAAATGGGACAGAAGGAGAGACCTTTGGAGAGTACCGATATTTCAGCGGGAGATAGAGTTCTAGAAGAGATATTAATGACTAGGTCGCTACCTGGGACCTGGTCTGCATTGACGGTATCTCTGTTTCGGTTAGAATGTCGTCCCCTCCGTATCCTCTTTGTTTTCGGCGGGATCGGTTCCCACGCCGGTTGAAAAAACGCAGTCAACATTCGGTTCATTTTCTTGATACACTAATAGTCAATACTGATGGCATACTTACAGTGGACTTATATAAGAAACCCACTGATAGAAATACCCTTCTTCTTTTTTCTAGCAACCATCCTTTAAAAACCAAAACATCCTTACCTAAGTCACAATTTATGAGAGTCGGACGAATCGTGAGTGACTCCCACATCAGGGAGACCCGTCTACAAGAAATGGCTCTAAGGTTCCGTACACGCGGTTATCCGCAATCACTTTTAGACAAGGAGCTTAAACAAATATCTTCACAGGCGGTTTCTATCGTTAGATCTAGCAGCAAACCCAATCCTGCTCAACGAATACCGTTTATTACCACCTACCACTCTTTAGTACCAAAAATACACCAGATTATCCGTAAGCACTGGCCACTACTCAAAAAATTTCATCCAGAAATTTTAGAATTTTCTTCTCCAATGAGAATGTGTTACAAGCGCCCCCGTAACCTGAGAGATTCCCTGGTTCATGCTGACATTGGTCCACAAAAACCTAAATTTATACAGTCCGTTTTGGCTCCTCGGAAAAATGGGACGTTTCCCTGTCTAAATTGTGCTCAATGCACCAATGTGAAAAAAGGCAACACATTTACTCATCCACATTCCGGTAAAATATACAACATTAAAGGCTATTACTCTTGTGCTACATCATATGTAGTATACCTGATTAAATGCCCGTGTGGTCAGGCATATATTGGTGAAACCTCCCAACCCATCCGTGATCGGATCAGTAAACACAAATCCGATATTAGGTGTAAAAAAACGGAACTCCCCATACCTCACCACTTTTTACAGTTACAACATACAGTTAGCCAATTACAATTTCAAGTTATTGATCACATATCAATGCCTAGACGGGGTGGCGATCGCAAACTGCTATTGCGGCAACGAGAGTCCTTCTGGATTTATGAACTAAAAACTGTCACACCCTATGGACTAAATCGTGAGTTTGATCTATTAATTTAAAACATTTGTATTGTTATATTCATTTGTATGCAGTGCTTGATCATAATTGTCTTTCTAACTATATATTTTTCTCGTTTTATCTCCTGTCTCTTTCTTCAGACGCGCTGATACTTAGGTATAGGTAGGCCTATAAACGTAAATATATGTTGTTCTAATATTCCTAATTTCCTGATTTCATTTGTTTTGGATGTTGACAGATATTAGATAATGACAATGAGGGTGACTGATAGTATAGACTGTATTGAGTCTATTATCCAATAACAAATACTTAAGTCTATTTTACATATATATATCACCCTCATTCTCATATTATCTTTATATCCTCTTATACTAATTTATACTAACCTATTTCTGTAACTAATTCAGACATCTATAGTGATCTAGAAGAATTGTGATCCGGAATTCAATTTGATGATGATACACAACATAATACCCCAAGATACAAGATGAAAAATTATTGACCTTATGGAGCATAAACAACCCGATTATCTGCCAATTTTGATCATATCTATACTTAAATTACTGTCAAAGTTCTTCTACCTCTAAGGATAATATTCATTGTGTTGTATATGCTGTTACTCTATATATTAATCTGCCGTCTTTTACTGTACTGTCCGGTGTCTTGGAGCTGTGTGTATCCCCTTGGACGAGATTACTACCCATCTTCACGCATGCGTCACTTGTTGATTTGCGCGTCTAAACCACATCAGTTGCCTAGTGATGACTCATCACCTATGCGCAATGCGTTCCACACATATGCGCCGCGATCTGATGACGCGGCACTATGATGTTGGACGCCGCATTCCATGTGTTAGCCTACCGTGATGACTCATCACCTATGCGCACTGCGTTCCACATACACGCGACGCTATCTGATGACGCGCCGCGATGATGTCAGACGCCGCTCTCCATGTGTAGCTCACTATAAATGAGCACCACATTGTCATTTCAGACCATACCACCAACGATTACACACAGCTTCTGAACCACATCGGTAAGATAGTTGACTATAGTTTCTATTTTTGATCTTGGACTGCAATCTGAATGCCTTATGTATGCAAACTCCTTTATTATATTACTTTGCTCCTCTGATTAGATATGTATTAGAAGCTCCAATTTGTACCTATGATCGAGTTCACATATATATATTTTGGTGGTGGACTACTTGAGCTTCACGGCTGATAGCTAGTCATGTATGACCCTTATTTTTCACATCCTTTGATTATATTTATGCTACATACATAGCTACCTATATTGATAGGACTTTTTGACCCTGGTGTCACCAATAATTTAATAATTTTTTTAGTATCCAATTTTTTTTAGTATCCATAACGATACTTTTTATTGCTTTAAGTTGATTTTGATTTTATGGCCCGCCCTCGCCCTGGTCTCTCCTGTTTTCCCCACCAACATATATACACACCCAGCTGATTGGGTTATGATGTTCTCTATTTTTTATTATGTGGATCCTTTACTGTGATTTTTTCCTTTTCCTTTCCTGATTATCATTTAATATTTGATGACTGTACTCCAGCAACCTAGTGATGGTATCTATATATTTCTCTGTATTGCCCACAGGCCGTGACCAAGGTCCGGTTAGGACCGAAACGTTGGCCCTGCTTTATCAGTTTTCTTTGAAACTAAATATTGTTGGTGCTGGATACAATAAAAATACGATATTCCTTTTCGAATCAAACAATAGTTGAGTATGCCGTGGATTTGTATATTACATTTACAATCATGACATTTGGCACATTCAGCTGTCTAGGACATAACGTTCCTGAGATATTCCCCAAAAATTCATTAGCCAATAGAAGCTTGGTCACATGACGCTTATCAGCCAATAGAAGCTCACAGGCCGTTAGCCTCCACATACACAGTTTTACTCCAGGTTTCCATGACAACCCAGCCATTTATCTTCACTGCTGTAGGAGCGCTTTAAAGGAAATCTGTCACCAGGATACTATTGAGGTAAAGCCAAGGACTAAGCACTTAGTACCTTATTTCAAAATGTGCCTTTGTTTCAGCAATAAATATTTTTATACTCTGAAAATCCAGTTAATTTGGTATGCAAATGAGCCAGTAAGGTGCCCAGAGGGGTGTCACTCTTGCAGGAAGGAGCACAGACACGCCTCCCGCCACAATGTGTACACCGTCAAAAGACGTAAAACCCCGCTCCCAGGTCCCACTAAACCATGCCCCTGATATGGTTAGGCCATGCCCACTCTCACTCCGGAGCCGACGGGGATTGAAAAAATGAAACTTCTGTCAGCTGCAGGGGTAGGAGGGAGGGTGACTTTCTCCCTGCAGCTCACACTCAGACAGTACAGTGGACATACATACATACACACATAAACATGCACTCAGCTTTATATATTAGATAAGCTCCAAGTGCCAAGACCTCATAGTACAGAATACTAACACCAAAAGTACTACATGCCACAACGGAGAACATATTAGAGGACATAGTTTTAAATTAGAGGGGCAAAGGTTTAACAGTAATATCAGGAAGTCTTACTTTACTGAGAGAGTAGTGGATGCATGGAATAGCCTTCCTGCAGAAGTGGTAGCTGCAAATACAGTGAAGGAGTTTAAGCATGCATGGGATAGGCATAAGGCCTTCCTTCATATAATATAGGGACAGGGGCTATTCATAGTATTCAGTATATTGGGCAGACTAGATGGGCCAAATGGTTCTTATCTGCCGACACATTCTATGTTTCTATGTTTCTATCACTACAGCCACATCTAATATATAATGTGCATGTATGTATGTGTATCTCCGCTAAAGGAATCCACACCATCGCATTTACAATCACGAAATTTGGCACACAGGTACATCAGGTGTCCGGGAAGGTTTTAGACCAGGTCTCAGCTCCCTAGGACGTACCGTTCCTGAGATATTCCCAAAAAATACATTAGCCAATAGAAGCTTGGTCACATGACCCTTATCAGCCAATAGAAGCTCACAGGTCCTCCAGTCTTCACATACACAGTTTTACTCCAGGTCTCCATAACAACCCAGCCATTTATCTTCACTGCTGTAGGAGAGCTTTAAAGAAAATCTGTCACCAGGATAAATGCTATTGAAGTAAAGCCATGGCCTAATAGCACTTAGTACCTTATTTCAAGATGTGCCTTTGTTCCAGCAATAGATGTTTTTATCCTCTGAAAATCCAGTTTATTTGGTATGCAAATGAGCCAGTAAGGTGCCCAGAGGGGTGTCACTCTTGCAGGAAGGAGCACAGACACGCCTCCCGCCACAATGTGTACACCGTCAAAAGACGTAAAACCCCGCTCCCAGGTCCCACTAAACCATGCCCCTGATATGGTTAGGCCATGCCCACTCTCACTCTGGAGCCGACGGGGATTGAAAAAATGAAACTTCTGTCAGCTGCAGGGGTGGGAGGGAGGGTGACTTTCTCCCTGCAGCTCACACTCAGACAGTACAGTGGACATACATACATACACACATAAACATGCACTCAGCTTTATATATTAGATAAGCTCCAAGCGCCAAGACCTCATAGTAGAGAATACTAACATCAACAGTACTACATGCCACAACGGAGAACATATTAGAGAACATCGTTTTAAATTAGAGGGGCAAAGGTTTAAAAGTAATATCAGGAAGTCTTACTTTACTGAGAGAGTAGTGGATGCATGGAATAGCCTTCCTGCAGAAGTGGTAGCTGCAAATACAGTGAAGGAGTTTAGGCATGCATGGGATAGGCATAAGGCCTTCCTTCATATAAGATAGGGCAAATGAGCCAGTAAGGTGCCCAGAGGGGCGTCACTCTTGCAGGAAGGAACCCAGACACTCCCCCTACCACAATATATCTTCAAAAGACTTAAAATCCCACCCCTAGGTCCCGCTAAGCCATGCCCATTATCTGGTCAGGGCACGCCTCCTGCCACTCCTGAGCCTACGGCGATTGAAAAAAATGAAGGTAAAAATTAACTTCTGTCAGCTGCAGGGGTGGGAGGGAGGGTGACTTTCTGCCTGCAGCTTATACTAAGACAGCACAGTGCTGCTGTCTCAAAGTGAGCTGTTCAAAAGGACACGCCCCTGATCCAGATAGGCCACGCCCCCCCCCCACTCCTCAGCCAACTGAGATTGACAAAATTAAGTTGAAAATCAACTTCTAGGTCCCACTAAGCCACCACCCAATCTGGTTATGCCATGCCCCCTCCATTCCTCAGCCAACGGGGATTGAAAAAATGAAGGTAAAAATCAACTTCTGTCAGCTGCAGAGGTGGGAGGGAGGGTGATTTTCTCCCTGCAGCTCACACTCAGACAGCACAGTGCTGCTGTCTTAGAGTGAGCTGTTCAAAAGGACACGCCCCCGATCCAGTAAAGGCCAATGTTAAGGGGACGGGCCCCTGTGGAGGTCGCTGTCAAGGTGGTGGTATGCTGTGAAAGTCACTGTTAAAGGGGAAAGCTGCTGTAAAGGTCAAAGTTAAGGGGGTGGGCTGTCGTGAAAGTCCAATTTTAAGAGATGGGGCACTGTGGGGGGTAAGTGTTAAGCGGTGGGGAGCTGTGGAGGTCACTGTTTTGGGGGCGGAGTGCTGTAGAGTCACTGTTATAGTAGATAGTGTTGATATATTTTAACGACATAAACATTAAATGAAATAGATTAAATATAACCGGGTCCTTCAGCTAGTTGTTATATAAAAGTTAAGAGTTAAAGCTGCAATCATAAGAAGACAAAGTGGTTGCTTTTGAATGACCAAGTGAAGTCACTACACTAGTTGGCATTTCCAGTTCCAACAGCCTTTTTTTATTTTTATTAAGAGCTGGCTAGTTGTGAGAACTAATAATTAATAGGGTGGGCACTCTAATATCTGGGTCACAGAGTAGGCAATGCGGCAGTATTTAGTTGACGATAATTTGTTTTATTAACACCAAAACAGAACAGATCAATGTCTGCTAAAACATACAATTGATAAGATTAATAAAAAAATAGTAAAAATAAAAATAAAAATAAATATACTTGATAAAATATATTGTGGTGATAAAATATATTGTGGTGTATCCACTGATAATAATATAGTATGGCCTGGATGCGGATATAATAGCCGTAGATTCTGATTTGTGCAAGCTGTATTAGCAAGTATATTTATTCTCTGGGACAACCATCTGCAGTCTCCTTTCTCTCCACATAATCAAATAAATATAAAGTATAAATAAGTGACCAGTGCGTAAAATATAAAGAAAACCAAAATTAAGTGATAAATATACAGATCTTGTATTAAAGTGTTCAAATTAGTTACAATGATGTGCAATCGTGCAAAATATCTGTGGAGATTTATCTTCGAGCTCAATCTTCCTAGATATAACAGAAAATTGTATCAGAAAAAATTCCTGGGAGTCAGCTTGTTAGTCTAACAACTGATCCAACATATACTCCGTTGTACAAGATGTCAATCCGGCAAATCTCTAGTAAATGCTGCTATAGAGTAGTATATTGGTCCAGCAGATCTCTAGTTGATACCGCTATAGAGCACAGCGGCGATAGTTGTTACAATGTGTTAGTACAGTCCCGCTATAGAGCACAGCAACGGTAGTTGGTACAATGTGTCAGTCCGACAAATCTCTAATTAGTATCGCTATGAAGTGCAGCAGCGATAGTAAGTTGGTTGAGCAGTGGAGCTATTGAACAATGTTATATGCACACATGATAACAGTGATTTTGTTACTCACATGCGGGCTTTCTGCCCTCTTCACCGCGGCGTCCCACGTAATGGAGATTCTGGGTAAAGCGTATCACTAAGACCCCAGATAGCTTCCGGCCTGGCTGTTTTAAATGTAAATTCCTCTGGAATGTTATCGTGTTGTTTTACCGGGTCTGGCTGTGAGTAACAGTGCTGGTGGTAATCGTTCAGCTCCGCTGCAGGTTCACCTCAGTGGCTTTAATTAGAATGCGTGCTCTACCTTTTTAGTGCGGTCACATGCATGGATGTCTGTTCAGTGTCCATAAGACTTTTGGAATCCTGGAAAGCGCTTTCTCCTGTCCGGTATCAGGTGGCAAATTATTGCGGTTGATTGTCAGGTCCAATTGGTCCACGCCAGACGCGTTTCGAAGGGTATCTACCTTCTTCCTCAGTGGCTGAGCTACTCCTACAATGTATTGTGTTCAGTTTAACAGTGAATTTCCTGTTGATAGATTCCCTTTAATGTCGTTTTTTAAAATTATTTCAGGAAAGTCAAATACAGTTGCAAGAAAAAGTATGTGAACCCTTTAGAATTATATGGATTTCTGCACAAATTGGTCATAAAATGTGATCTGATCTTCATCTAAGTCAAAACAATAGACAATCACAGTCTGCTTAAACTAATAACACACACAGAATTAAAAGTTACCATGTTTTTATTGAACACACCATGTAAACATTCACAGCGCAGGCGGAAAACGTATGTGAACCCCTAGACTAATGACATCTCCAAGAGCTAATTGGAGTGAGGTGTCAGCCAACTGGAGTCCAATCAATAAGATGAGATTGGAGGTGTTGGTTACAGCTGCCCTGCCCTATAAAAAACACACACCAGTTCTGGGTTTGCTTTTCACAAGAAGCATTGCCTGATGTGACTGATGCCTTGCACAAAAGAGCTCTCAGAAGACCGATTAGGAATTGTTGACTTGCATAAATCTGGAAAGGGTTATAAAAGTATCTCCAAAAGCCTTGCTGTTCAACAGTCCACGGTAAGACAAATTGTCTATAAATGGAGAAAGTTCAGCACTGCTGCTACTCTCCCTAGGAGTGGCCGTCCTGTAAAGATGACTGCAAGAGCACAGCGCAGACTGCTCAGTGACGTGAAGAAGAATCCTAGAGTGTCAGCTAAAGACTTACAAAAGTCTCTGGCATATGCTAACATCCCTGTTAGCGAAACTACGATACGTAAAACACTAAACAAGAATGGATTTCATGGGAGGATACCACAGAGGAAGCCACTGCTGTCCCAAAAAAAACATTGCTGCACGTTTACAGTTTGCACAAAAGCACCTGGATGTTCCGCAGCAGTACTGGCAAAATATTCTGTGGACAGATGAAACCAAAGTTGAGTTGTTTGGAGAAAAAGAGGCACAGCACACCAACATCAAAACCTCATACCATTAGTGAAGTATGGTTGTGGGGGCATTATGGTTTGGGGCTGCTTTGCTGCGTCAGGGCCTGGACGGATTGCTATCATCGAAGAAAAATGAATTCCCAATTTTATCAAGACATTTTGCAGGAGATACACCTTCTGGAGTGGCCCAGTCAGAGTCCTGACCTCAACCCGATTGAGATGCTGTGGCATGACCTCAAGAAAGCGATTCACACCAGACATCACAAGAATATTGCTGAACTGAAACAGTTCTGTAAAGAGGGATGGTCAAGAATTACTCCTGACTGTTGTGCACGTCTGATCTGCAACTACAGGAAACGCTTGGTTGAAGTTATTGCTGCCAAAGGAGGTTCAACCAGTTATTAAATCCAAGGGTTCACATATGTTTTCCACCTGCACTGTGAATGTTTACATGGTGTGTTCAATAAAAACATGGTAACATTTAATTCCTTGTGTGTTATTAGTTTAAGCAGACTGTGATTGTCTATTGTTGTGACTTAGATGAAGATCAGATCACATTTTATGACCAATTTGTGCAGAAATCCATATCATTCCAAGGGGTTCACATACTTTTTCTTGCAACTGTAGGTTTCCAAACATCAAAATTAGGAACTGGAGTATCTTTATAGGGACACATAGTAGTGTATGTTTTTAATGTCTTACTTATTATATCCATTTATGCTCTGATATATTTCACAATCACAGAAATGAAGTGGCCAACATGGGGGAACTACCCAAGCCCCAAACACTGTAGCGTGTTTCTCATTGGGCGAGCAGTCACACCGCATGTGAACCACTGAAATACCATGGCAATTATGGGGGAGCTGCTCAAACCCCAAACACTGTAGCGTGTTTCTCATTAGGGGAGCAGTCCCACCGCATGTGGACCGCAGCAAACGACCATCCCGAGCAAATAATGCATACAAGGAGGATGCCAGTACGGTCCACATGCACCACAAAAGCATCCTACACAAACCAGAGCATTGTGCGGATGAAAATACAATTATATAAATCACTGAAGAAAATGCACCAAACAGATATCCCACTGACTATACTAGCTGGTCATACAAGCAGATATTAAAAGCTGAGACTTTTGCCAATATATTCCTGTCAGGAAGATATCGGAGCCCACATGCACCACGTCACGGTCACTCAGCATGGCAAGGGGTCCTACCACTACTCTAACTATGGTGTGAACACGGTCTGAAGGTGATGAAATCCAGCTCACAGCCAAGCTTCTACACAACTGCATAGCAGGACAACTAAGGCAATGTGAACAAAGCAAGGCTGTAAGCCACACCCATATCAGACCGTGTGATGGAGATTCCAAGAATAGGCAGTTATATTAATGGCTGTCCATGCTGTCCGCCACAACGCAAAACACACAACAGTCATGTGCATATAGCCTAAATAGAAGCCCACATTTAGTAGACCTAGATTTTGCTGCAAATTTCACAAAAATGTGGTGCAATTTGGTGCATGAGTTTAAATAAAGTACCTGCACTAAGCCAGAAATTGGACGTAGCTTTGTAAAAAGGGGTTAAAATATGCTAAATTTTGTAGAAAAATGGCACAATTCTGGCATAACATTCTGTCTCAAAATAATTCAGCAATGGGTGGTATAAAGTTAGATAGAAGTGTCTTGCCCTTCATCAAATTCATCATTCAGCCTGAGACACTGTGATATACCTGGTATTTGTATACAGAGCTTAAGTTCCACCATCTAAAGGCTTACTATGTCTGCCTTATTGGTTTTATGTCATTTTGGTGCATGTGCCATTTTGCACCAAAACGTGCAACCATTCTATGCAAAAAAAAAAAAAAAACTGTCATAGAAGCAGTTTTTTGCCATCCTCACCACTTACAAAAAATGGGCAGAGCATTGGTAGCATGGGATGGGTTGTAGGTGGGCATATTAACAATATGTGTGCCAGACAACTGCCACACATTTACAGTAGAAATCTGGTGTAAATGCCAAAATTAAAGGGCATCTCTCAGAAGATTTGTATCTATGAAACTGGCTGACTTGCTGACATGTGCACTTGGCAGCTGAAGGCATCTATGTTGGTCCCATATTCATATGTGCCCACATTGCTTAGAAAAATGATCTCTCTGCAACTGCCGCACCAAGATGAGACAACCCCTTTAATAAATCAGTATGCCAGTGAGGTTTTATGCCAGTCTTAATACATTCCCCCTATTGTATGTGAAATGTTATTGCAAACTTTATTATAATCCCATATACTCTCTTGAAATGTATTATATACTAACCATTTAAAACTCAAATGTGCATGCAATGTAAATTACAAAATGATGCATGATGCAATAATTTACAGTACTTGAGTGGAAACATTCTTCTCTGCTATAGTTGGTCCACACACCTATGGTAATAAGTATAATTAAACCACCTCATGCATTAGCAGTTTAATTGAAGGTTTTACTTATCCATGGGGAATATTCATTTATTTCTTCTAATGAAAGCAGCATGAAAGATAAGACAGTTTTAGCCAAAAGTAACAATAGCAAATACAATATCCACAAAATAGTAGCATTGGCATAATGCCATATAATACAGTAAAGAAAGACTATAACATCTATTGTATCTGTACTAAAATAAAACTGACAGAAATATACATAGGGAAAAATAAAAATACAGCAACATCAGCTATTCTGTACCCAAAAAGATCCCTTCACAATGCCATAGATCTTATTCAAACAACAATTTCAAATGTTCCATCCATATAAAAATGGAGGTGTGAAAAATGAACATCTACATAGCTGGTGTAAGAAGGAAGTAGTTCCTGGAGGGTTTTGAGGGATTTTAGGCTATTAATAATTGTGGTGCATCTCAACAGGTCAGTGCACCATTAGTGAAATCTTACGCCAGCTAGGACCTGACATAGAGTTTAGGTATAAAGGATAATATATATTCCAGACCACCAGGCTCGCTGTAAACGATTCCAGCCCCATGCCTCCCACTTTTTTGTAAAGTGCAGAGATCAGAGCAAATCCTGCAAAATGTGTGACTTTTTGATACCAGAAAACTGGTGTAAGGGAATGAGAAAAATGCCCCAGAGTCTTTTATCCATGGGTTATGCATGAGCAAATATTTCCTGTCGCTTCACAGTCACTGCTTTTTAGTAAATACAAAATCTACGCTACTTTTTAGCTGATAGATTCATGGGGTTACAATATTAATCTTTATTTCCTTATTTGTTCCTAGTTAAAATCTCCTAATATCCATTTAGCTTTCAGGTATTCCATAAAACTTTATACAGATTATACATGTTTATTTTACCCATTTGAATAAAAAATCACAATAGTGTCTTCTTCTAGTGTCTCCTTCTTGAACAGTAATCAAAAGTCACTGCTAATCAGTGGTAACACAATCAGACCCCCACTACAGTCAATTATAGTCCACCCAATTTATAGTTAAACCAAACAAGACTAATGCAAAAGTCAATCTTCAGTCTTTTAAGGTAATCTTTATTGTATTTGAATTCAGTTTCTTTAAGCAGATAGCAATTCAATCATATTGTGATAAATAGAAGATATTCTTCTGTAATAACTATACTTATGACAATAAAACATATATGCTGAATATCAGCTATTTTAGTCTAGTGAAAGATAGCACATCCAGAATTTCATATACTGTAAAGTGTTGCATATTGTGTATTACTTTATTTATTCATGTTGCTTATATAGCACCAAAATATTCTGCAATACTTCACTCAAATTCTCATTATATTCATCAGTACTTATCTCCAAAGAGGGTTCACAATCTAATTTTCCTATCTCAGAAACATACTAGGAACAGTTTCTTAGGAAGCCATTTAAAGGGGTTTTCTAGTCGTAAAACAGCCAGCACTGCCACTGATCAGTTGTTTGGAGAATCCACGGCCCTTTGATGAGTGCTGTGACCTCCAAGCCTACCAAGCACAGCATCATAACTTGTATAGGATCTGTGCTTGATGTTGTAGCCCAGACCAATTCACTTGAATAGTATTGAGTCTAAGGCTGGGTTCACACCTGAGCGTTTTACAGCGCGTTCCTACACGCTGTAAAACGCTCAACAGGCAAGAACCAATGATTCCCAATGGGAATGGTTCACACCTGAGCATTTTACAGCGCGTACGATTGAGCTGTAAAACGCCCGATGCCCCAAGAAGTACATGAGCTTCTTTGGGGCGTCTTGTCGCTCGTTCCTGTACATAGACTTCAGCAGGAATGCGCGACAATGGGCGTTCGCTTGTTCCGGAGCTGCGTATGTGAGACGCCCGGAGAATCGCGCATACAGAGGGCTCCATTGCGAACGCTCAGGTGTGAACCCAGCGTAAGCCATGTGAGCGATGAGCATGATGTCAATGAGCTTGGATGAGGCTGCAGCCTCTTCAAACAGCTGATTGACAGGGGTACTGTAAGTCAGACCCCCACTGATTAAATATGTTTAACCTAGCCTGAGGATAGGATATCAATATTGTTGTCCCAGAACATCTCTTTTATTTACCACTGTGTTTTAGAACTGTGGGAGGAAACTGATGGACCCCACACAAACATGTGGAGAACACTAGGCACATGTGGTCCTTGGTCAGATTCCAACCTAGGATGCTACAGATCACATTCTAAGAATTATAATTTATCATTTTATCACAACTTCTCTGTCAGCTACAGGCTCTTTTGTAGGGATGGTCTGCACCTCAATGGGGAAGGGGCAGCTGTGTTGGGGGAGAGATAGCTAGAAGGTTGGAGGAGTGACTGGGGGGAGGATAATTACATTACAGGATGGGAAGATAGTGCAGATAGAGACCAGGGGCAAGGTAATGGGACTGGGGGAGTAATGGAAGGAGGGACTAGATCAGTTCAGAAGGAAAGGTTTAGGGTAAAAAATATACATAAACTTCCTAATTGTATGTATACTAATGCCAGAAACCTGACTAATAAAACTGGTGAACTGGAATTAGTGATTTGTGAGGAGGACTATGACGTAGTGGGACTAACCAAGACATGGCTGGATGATAGCTATGACTGGGCAGTTAACCCATCCCAGACATGTGACATACTATTACGTCATGGAAGTCAGTGACTTCCTGCATTTTGACCTAATAGTACGTCATGGTGATATCGGGCGGGCACCTGAGCGGTGCGTGCCCAAAAACTGCAGGGGTCCGGGAGTACCTGGTAGCCGAGCCCCTGTTGTATCAGTGATGCCGGCGGATTTACCCTTTTTACGCCACGGTCAGTGCTGACCGTGACATAGTAGTGGTTTGCGTCGGGTAAAGGAGCACATCGAGTGCCTGCGCTGCTTTGGTGGGGACCTGATGCATGGCAAGGAAGCCTGATGCTGTGCAGAGGCTGCCCAATGCCTTGCATGGCATCGGGACCTGCCTTCTACAGGTGCCCAGGAGATCCAGCCTCAGGCTGGGTCTCCTAGGCAACCTGTTAGTGTATGACTCAGTGTTATACACTAATAGGCAATGCATTACAATACAGATGTATTGTAAAGCATTGCAGAGGGGATCAGACCCCCAAAAGTTGAAGTCCCAGAGTGGGACCAAAATAAAATGTAAAAAAAAAGTGAAAAAAGATGTTAAATAAATAAAAAAAAACGCCCCTTTCCCCAGAGTTCATAATAAAAAATAGAAAAAAAGGAAAAACACACATATTAGATATCTCCACATCCGTAATAACTGGCTCTATAAATATATCACATGATCCACCCCGTCCGATAAACACTATAAAAAAAGTGTCAAAAAAAGCCATTTTTGTCACCTTACATCACAAAAACACCAAGCGATCAAAAAAGTCTATGTCAAACAAAATGGTACCAATAAAACAGTCACCTCATCCCACAAAAAATGAGACCCTACATAGAGAAAATCGCAAAAAAAATATATATATATAGCTCTCAGAACATGGAGACACTAAAACATTATTATTTTCAAATATGCTATTATTGTGTTGAAGTGAAACAAATTTAAAAAAGTATACATATTAGGTATTGCCATGTCCGTAACAACCAGCTCTATAACAATATCACATTACCTAACCCCTCAGGTGAACACCGTAGAAAATAAAAATAAAACTATGTAAAAAAAATGCCATTTTGTCACCTTATATCTCCAAGTGATTAAAAAGGCATATGTCCAAAAAAATAGCCAGTAAAACCATCACCCCCAAAATGAGACCCTACATGAGACAATTAGTAAAAAAAATAATAATAATATGACTCTCAGACAATGGGACACTAAAATATGATTTGTTTTTGCTTCAAAACTGCTATTATTGTGATAAAGTAAAAAAAAAAAAAAGTAGACGTATTAGGTATTGCCGCTTCTGTAACAACCTGCTCTATAAAAATATCACATGACCTAACTCCTCAGGTAAACACAGTAAAAATAAAAAACAGTCCCAAAAATTCATTTTTTGTCACCTTACATCACAAAAATTGCAACACCAAGCGATCAAAAAGGCATATGCCCCCCAAAGTACCAATCAAACTGTCCTATCATTCCACAAATAATGAGACCCTACCTAAGACAATCGGTCAAAAAATTAAAAAGCTATGGCTCTCTGACTATGGAGACACTAAAATGTCATTTTTTGGTTTAAAAAATTCTATTGTGTGAAGCCTAAATAAATAAGAAAAAGTATACATATTAGGTATTGACACATCCGTAATGATCAGCTCTATAAAAATATCACATGACCTAACCCCTCAGGTGAACCCTGTAAAAATAAATAAATAAAAACTGTGCCAAAATTAGCAATTTGTTGGTTAACTTGCCCCATAAAGTGTAATAATGAATGCTAAAAAAATCATATGTACCCAAAAATTGTACCAATAAAACTGGCACCTTATCCCCTAGTTTCCAAAATGGGGTCACTTTTTGGGAGGTTTTACTGTAAGGGTGCATCAGGGGGGCTTCAAATGGAACATGGCATCTAAAAACGAGTCCAGCAAAATCTGCCTTCCAAAAACCATATGGCGTTCTATTTCTGCTGCACCCTGCCGGGTGCCTTTACATTAGTTTACGACAACATGTGAGGTGTTTCTGTAAACCGTAGAATCAGGGTAAGGCCTCATGCACACGACAGTTTTTTTTCACGGCCCGCAAAAACGGGGTCCGTGGGTCCGTGATCCGTGACCGTTTTTCCGTCCGTGGGTCTTCCTTGATTTTTGGAGGATCCACGGACATGAAAAAAAAGTCATTTTGGTGTCCGCCTGGCCGTGCGGAGCCAAACGGATCCGTCCTGAATTACAATGCAAGTCAATGGGGACGGATCCGTTTGATGTTGACACAATATGGTGCCATTTTAAACGGATCCGTCCCCATTGACTTTCAATGTAAAGTCTGGAGTTCTGTTATACCATCGGATTGGAGTTTTCTCCAATCCGATGGTATATTTTAACTTGTAGCGTCCCCATCACCATGGGAACGCCTCTATGTTAGAATATACTGTCGGATATGAGCTACATCGTGAAACTCATTTCCGACAGTATATTCTAACACAGAGGCGTTCCCATGGTGATGGAGACGCTTCAGATTAGAATATACAAAAAAACTGTGTACATGACTGCCCCCTGCTGCCTGGCAGGTGCTGCCAGGCAGCAGGGGGCAGACCCCCCCCCCCCTGTTTTTAACTCATTGGTGGCCAGTGGGCCCCCCCTCCCCTGTTGTTAACTCGTTGGTGGCCAGTGTGCGCACCCCCCTCCCTCCCTCTATTGTTTTAATACATTGGGGCCAGTGTGCGCGCGCCCCCCAACCCCCCCTCTATTATTTTAATACATTGGGGCCAGTGTGCGCGCGCCCCCCCAACCCCCCCCTCCCTCCCTCTATTGTTTTAATACATTGGGGCCAGTGTGCGCGCGCCCCCCCAACCCCCCCTCCCTCCCTCTCTCTATTGTTTTAATACATTGGGGCCAGTGTGCGCACCCCCCCAACCCCCCCCCCTCCCTCCCTCTATTGTAATCATCATCGGTGGCAGCGGAGTAGAAGATTTTCATACTTACCTGCTTCTTGCTGCTGCGATGTCTGCGTCCGGCCGGGAGCTCCTCCTACTGGTAAGTGACAGCAATGCGCCGCACAGACCTGTCACTTACCAGTAGGAGGAGCTCCCGGCCGGACGCAGACATCGCAGCAGCAAGAAGCAGGTAAGTATGAAAATCTTCTACTCCGCTGCCACCGATGATGATTACAATAGAGGGAGGGAGGGGGGGGGGGGTTGGGGGGGTGCGCACACTGGCCCCAATGTATTAAAACAATAGAGGGAGGGAGGCGCGCGCACACTGGCCCCAATGTATTAAAACAATAGAGGGAGGGAGGGGGGGTTGGGGGGGGCGCGCACACTGGCCCCAATGTATTAAAACAATAGAGGGAGGGAGGGAGGGGGGTGCGCACACTGGCCACCAACGAGTTAACAACAGGGGAGGGGGGGGGCCGCACAATGATATTCAAACTGGGGAGGGGGGGGGGGGTCTGCCCCCTGCTGCCTGGCAGCCCTGATCTCTTACAGGGGGATATGATGGGGTTAATTGTACTATCATATCCCCCTGTAAGAGATCGGGTGCTGCCAGGCAGCAGGGGGCAGTCTTGTACAAAGTTTGCAGTGTATTCTAACTAGAAGCGTCCCCATCACCATGGGAACGCTTCTGTGTTAGAATATACTGTCGGAAATGAGTTTTCACGAAGTGAAAACTTAGATCAGAAAAAGCTTTTATGCAGACGGATCTTCGGATCCGTCTGTATGAAACTAAAACCTACGGCCACGGATCACGGACACGGATGCCAATCTTGTGTGCATCCGTGTTCTTTCACGGACCCATTGACTTGAATGGGCCCGTGAACCGTTGGCCGTGAAAAAAATAGGACAGGTCATATTTTTTTCACGGCCAGGAAACACGGCTCACGGATGCGGCTGCCAAACGGTGCATTTTCCGATTTTTCCACGGACCCATTGAAAGTCAATGGGTCCGTGAAAAAACGGAAAACGGCACAACGGCCACGGATGCACACAACGGTCGTGTGCATGAGGCCTAATAAATATTGAGTTTCGTTTGGCTGTTAACCCTTGATGTGTTAAAAAAAAATTGATTAAAATGGGAAATCTGCTAAAAAGGGAAATTTTAAAATTTCAACTCCATTTTCCTTTAATTATTGTGGAACACCTAAAGGGTTAGAAAAGTTTGTAAAATCAGTTTTGAGTAACTTGAGGGGTGTAGCTTCCACAATGGGGTCATTTATGGGGGCTTATTACTATGTAAGCCCCACAAAGTGACTTGAGACCTGAAATGGTCCTTAAAAAGTGGGTTTTGGAAATTTTCTTAAAAATTTTAAGATTTGCTTCTAAACTTCTAAGCCTTCTAACTTCCTAAAAAAATAAAATTACATTTACAAAATGATGCCAACATAAAGTAGACATATGGGGATGTTAAGTAATACATATTTTATGATGTTTCACTTTCTGTTTTTAAAGCAGAGAAATATAAATTTTTAAAATTGCTAATTTTTCTAAAATGTTGGTAAATGTAGGATTTTTTCATAAATAAAACGTAAAATATTTTGACTCAAATGTATGACTATCATGAAGTACAATGTGTCATGAGAAAACAATTTCAGAATGGTTTAGATAAATAAAAGTGTTCCAAAGTTTTTACCACATAAAGTGACACATGTCAGATTTGTAAAAAAATTACCTGGGCAGAAGGATGAAAACTGTCCCAGGGTAGAAGGGGTTAATGTACAGGGTTACAGTCTGTTTAGAAAGGATTGTAAAAACCGAAGAGGGGGAGGGGTCTGCCTTTATGTAAACTCCTGTCTAAAGCCCACAGTCCGGGAAGATATAAGTGAGGGACATAAACATGTGGCATCACTGTGGGTAGAAATACATGGAGGCAAAAACAATAATAAAAAATGCTAATAGGAGTTTATTATAAACCACCTAATATACCAGAGTCCACAGAAAATCTGCTACTAAATGAGACGGACAAGGCGGCAGATCATAATGAGGTGGTTATTATAGGGGACTTCAACTACCCAGATACAGACTGGCAAAATTAAACCTTTATATCTCAGAAAGGAAACTTGGCAATAACCAAAGAGAATTACCTTTCCCAACTGGTTCAGGACCTGACAGCCATACTGGATTTAGTATTAACCAATAGACCTGACAAAACAACAGATGTGCAGGTTGGGGGACACCTGGGAAATAGTGACCATAAAGTAAAAACCTTCCAATTGTCATTCAAAAGAGTGTTTCTTCAGGAAGGAACAAAAATACCAAACTTCAAAAAAGCTAAATTTAGCCAACTAAGAGAGGCCATAGGCCTATCTAACTGGGACAAAGTCCTCAAAAATGAAAATACAGCCACAAAATGGGATATTTTTAAAAGCATCCTAAAATCTTATTGTGAGAGGTACATACCTTATAGGAATAAAAAGTTAAGAAACAAGAGAAAAAACTATGGATAAATATAACTGTAAAGAAAGCAATAAATGACAAAAAGAACACATTTAAAATCACTAAAACAGGAGGGTAGTGAGGAAGCACTGAAAAACTATAAGGAAACAAATAGTATATATAAATAACAAATAAAAGCAGCCAAACTATAGACAGAGAGATTAATTGCCAAAGAGAGAAAAACTAACCATAAAATGTTCTTCAATTATATAAATGGTTAAAAAGTATAAATCTGAAGGTGTCAGCCCTCTACAGAGTAATGGGGTGGGGGGGGTGCAGAGAGCTATGAGGAGAAAGAAAAGCTATTAAATATTTTTTTCCCCACTGTATTCACTGAGGAAAATAAACTGTCAGATAAAATACAGAATGTAAAAGTAAATTCCCCATTAAAAGTGTCCTGTCTGACCCAGGAAGAAGCACAGCGGCAGCTTAAAAAGATTAAAAATAGACCGTCAGGATCGTATGGCATACACCCTAAGAGAATTAAGTAATGTCACAGCCAGACCCTTATTTCTGATATTTAAGGACTCTATACTGACCAGGGAGTGTTCCACAAGAATGGTGCATAGCAAATATGGTGCCAATATTCTAAAAGGGTCCCAAAACAGTAACCAGAAACTATAGGCAGGTAAGTTTAACATCTGTCGTGGGTAAACTGTTTGAAGGTTTTTTAAGAGATGCTATCTTGAAGCACCTCAATGAAAATAAGCAAATAACACCATATCAGCATGGCTTCATGAGGGATTGGTCATGTCAAACTAATTTAATCAGTTTCTATGATGAGGTAAGCTCTAGACTTGACAGCAGTGAATAAATGGATGTTGTATATCTGAACTTCTCCAAAGCATTTGAGACTGTACCACATAAAAGATTAATATATAAAATGAGAATGCTTGGACTAGGAGAAAATGTCTGTATATGGGTAAGTAACTGGCTCAGTGATATAAAACAGAGAGTGGTTATTAATGGTACACACTCAGATTGGGTCACTGTCACTAGTGGAGTACCTCAGGGGTCAGTATTGGGCCCTAGTCTCTTCAATATATTTATTAATGGTCTTGTAGAAGGCTTGCACAGTAAAATAAAAAATTTTGCAGATGACACTAAACTGTGTAAAGTAATTAACACGGAAGAGGACAGTATACTGCTGCAAAGGGATCTGGATAGATTGGAGGCTTGGGCAGATAAGTGGCAGATGAGGTTTAACACTGACAATTGTAAAGTTATGCACATGGCAAGGAATAATGCAAGTCACCCGTACATAGTAAATGGTAAAACACTGGGTAGCACTGACATGGAAAAGGACCTACGTATTTTAGTGAACAGCAAACTAAGCTGTAGAAACCAATGCCAGTCAGCTGCTGCCAAGGCCAATAAGATAATTGGTTTACATCAAAAGGAGCATAGATGCCCGTGATGGGAACATAGTCCTACCACTTTACAAATCACTAGTCAGACCACACATGGAGTACTGTGTACAGTTTTGGGCTCCTGTGAACAAGGCAGACATAGCAAAGCTGGAGAGGGTTCAGAGGAGGGCAACTAAAGTAATAACTGGAATGGGTGGACTACAGTACACAGAAAAAGATTATCAACATTAGGGTTATTCACTTTAGAAAAAAGACGACTGAGGAGAGATCTAATTACTATGTATAAATATATCAGGGGTTAGTACAGAGATCTATCCCATCTATCTATTTATCCCTAGGACTGTGACTGTGACAAGGGGACATCCTCTGCGTCTGGAGGAAAGAAGGTTTGTACACAAACATACAGGTGAAACTCGAAAAATTAGAATATCGTGCAAGCGTGCATTTATTTCAGTAATGCTAATTAAAAGGAATGGCATTAATGCAGCTTTAAATTAGAATTTTGTGAAAAGGTTCAATATTCTAGGCTCAAAGAGTCACACTCCAGTCAGCTAATTAACCCATACCCCCTAAGCAAAGGGAACCTCACAATTGTGACTTTGGGGTTTTATAAGCTGTAAGCCATAATCATCCAAATTATAACAAATAAAGGCCTGAAATATCTCGCTTTGCATGTAATCAGTCTATCTCATATGTTAGTTTCACCTTTTAAGTGGCATTACTGAAATAAATGACCTTTGCACAATATTCAAATTTTTCGAGTTTCACCTGTAGAGGAGGATTCTTTATGGTAGGAGCAGTGAGACTATGGAACTCTCTGCCTGAGGAGGTGGTGATGGTGAGTACAATAAAGGAATTCAAGAGGGGCCTGGATGTATTTCTGGAGCATAATAATATTACAGGCTATAGCTACTAGAGAGGGGTTGTTGATACAGGGAGTTATTTTGATTGCCTGATTGGAGTCGGAAAGGAATTTTTTTCCCCTTAAGTGAGGAAAATTGGCTTCTGTCTCACAGTTTTTTGTTTGTTTTTTGCCTTACTCTTGATCAACTTGCAGAGTAACAGGCTGAACTGGATGGACAGATGTATTTTTTCGGCCTTATAAACTATGTTACTATGTTATGCCAAATATACATCACAGACTTAAAGGTCTACACACATATTAGTGAATTGTGGGCCAAACCTACCAAGAATGGCAGCTTTGTCTGACAGTTTAATATGAATGAAAAGCAAAAGAACATGAAAGACTTCC
Organism: Bufo gargarizans; assembly: GCF_014858855.1. Taxonomy (NCBI): domain Eukaryota; kingdom Metazoa; phylum Chordata; class Amphibia; order Anura; family Bufonidae; genus Bufo; species Bufo gargarizans. Next base: position 346,203,146 of record NC_058083.1, read on the forward strand.
TAATCTGAATAATCCATGATTGATTTACAGGAACAAACTATTTTTTTATATTTTTTTTAATATGAATCATGATTCATTAATTATTCGCTAATCTTTTAATTTTTTATATACATCCATAAATAATGATTATTGATTAATGCTGCATATGTACATATATAAATTTTGATTGATTAAAGTAACTACTAGATCTCAAAATTGTCATTCATATTTTTTATTATTATCTTTTAATTTTTTTTATAGTTTTTTAATGTATGATATATTAAATAATTAGTAGAGAACCATTGATATGGTTTAAATCTTTTCTCATGCTAATCTGGATGGTAGAGTGCCTGTCACTAGATTAACTACTATGAATGAAAAGTTCTTTACTCTCCCCCAGATTATGTTGAGGGAGTGAAAGACTGGTTAAATTAATATTTTTACTCTATCCTTATGTTCTTCCAGGAGATAAACTGCTCACAGAAGTGTCTTGCAGCGGCCTTCTCAACTTTTCCCATTAAGTACACATACATGTTTAGACAAGCCTTTGGGGATGCAGGAAGAGATAACTGACAGCTATTGAATGTCTTTGGCAAACTTCGTCTTGGTTTGTATACACTGGCAAGCAAAAGGGTTACAATGTTTTGAACTTTTGACTTTCAGGCTCCATATCTCACCATCCACTACAACTTTGACGGGAGACTACCATGATTTTATAGACAATCATCTCTGCTGTCTCATGCATAAATTGAACTTGAGTCATGAGTAAGGATCTTAATACTGTGATCCGAAACACATAGACAAAAATAAAATTCACTGCTTTTATTGGAGGCTGGATCCATCCTTCTTATTTTGAAGTTGTTCAGCATGCCAAGTCTCAGGCTTTTCCGTGCATCCTGGGCGGATAGCAGGTGAGCACTGTTAAACTTCTTTGTACATAACAATTGAACTATTTAGCAAATTAGATTCTTGTCGTGTAACTGCATTGTTACTGTTTTGCTCCTAAAATTCTACATTTTTATTATTTTGTAAATCCACCTTTAGCTTTCAACACTGCCTGAATCCTTCTGGGCATGCTCTTGATCAGATTCAAGCATGTCTCTTCTAAAGTATATTCACAGGTCTCTTCTATGCGTTCCCAATCTTGGTACATACTGGTTGACTCACTTGGATATGAATACAGCTTTTTCTTCAACTCTACCCACAAGTGTTCAATTGGATTAAGGTCTGGGAACTGTGGGGGCCAACTCAGCACCTCTACTTTATTGTCATTGAACCATTTCTTTGCCAATGTCGAAGTATGCTTCAGGTCGTTGTCCTGCTGGAACACTATGTGACACAGTGCCAAGTGATTGGCGCAAGGCAAATGTGGTGCCCATATTCAAAAAAGGATCAAGGTCGTCCACAGGTAATTATAGACCTATAGGCTTGGAAAGTATAGTTTGTAATTGGATTGAAAACTGGCTGAAAGACTGTGTCCAGAGAGTTGTGGTCAATGATTCCTATTCAGAATGGTCCCAGGTTTTAAGTGGTGTACCCCAAGGTTCAATGCTGGGCCCTTTATTATTTAATTTATTTATTAATGATATTGAGGAGGGGATTAATAGCACCATATCTATTTTTTCAGATGAGCTGTGTAGAACTGTACAGTCTATGGAACATGTCCATAAACTACAAGCTGACTTGAACACTGAGTGATTGGGCATCAACTTGGCAAATGAGGTTCAATGTGGACAAATGTAAAGTTCTGCATCTTGGTAGTAATAATCTCTGTGCGTCATATGTTCTAGGTGATGTAACACTGGAAAAGTTACTTATAGATAAGGATTTGGGTGTCATTGTGCATGAATTGAATTTATTTAGTTTTGAGAAGAGATATCTAAGGAGGGACATGATTAACCTATACAAATATATAAATGGGCCATACAAAAAATACGGTTAAAAGCTGTTCCATGTAAAATGCGCTTAAAAGAGAAGGGGGCACTGCCTCGGATTGGAGAGGAAAAAGTTCAGTCTCCGGAAGCATCAAAGCTTCTTTACTGTAAGAACTGTAAAGCTGTGCAATAGACTTCCTCAGGACGTAGTCACAGCAGGAACAGTAGACAGTTTCAAAAAGAGTTTAGACGAATTCTTAAAAGTAAAAAACATTAAAGGGACTCTGTCACCAGTTTCTAACCCCCCCCTTTTAAAACTATTGTTCTCTCCATGGTGCCCTTGTCATTACAAAGCTGTTGTTATAAGATAAATCCGCCCTGTAGTTCTGATAAAAATCGCTTTTATCTAACCTGTCAATCTTCTGGATAAGGTGCCCAGGGCGTTTCTGAAGGTCTGAATCTGCCGCTCTCCGCCGCCGCCGTTGGTGCCCAGCTCCTCCCATGATCCTTTCAGCGCCACCTCGATGTAATGAAATCCGCCTCCGGCTCTCCTCAGTGCCCCCTCCTCCTTTTCAAAGATCCCGCGCGTGCGCACAGGCCTGTGCCTGATGCGCCCGTGCAGACTTTTAGATTCTGCCTCGTTGAGCAAAGCGCGCGTTCGCGCATGTTTGCGCGCGTGCGTGCGCATGCGCACTTCGCTCAACGAGGCAGAATCTAAAAGTCCGCACGGGCGCATCAGGCACAGGCCTGTGCGCACGCGCGGGATCTTTGAAAAGGAGGAGGGGGCACTGAGGAGAGCCGGAGGCGGATTTCATTACATCGAGGTGGCGCTGAAAGGATCATGGGAGGAGCTGGGCACCAACGGCGGCGGCGGAGAGCGGCAGATTCAGACCTTCAGAAACGCCCTGGGCACCTTATCCAGAAGATTGACAGGTTAGATAAAAGCGATTTTTATCAAAACTACAGGGCGGATTTATCTTATAACAACAGCTTTGTAATGACAAGGGCACCATGGAGAGAACAATAGTTTTAAAAGGGGGGGGTTAGAAACTGGTGACAGAGTCCCTTTAATGCTTATAAAAAGAACGTGTAGAAATCTGAGTCTCAATTCCTTTTGGGATTCGCATCCCCACCTATCCCTTAGTTGAACTTGATGGATGTATGTCTTTTTTCAACCGTATTAACTATGCAACTATGTAACTATGTTGTCCTTTTCATACCCATAGTACTCGAGTGTACAAAGTAGGTTATTTTGTAGGCTAGCTCAGCATTGAGACCACCATCGATCCTGATCAAGTATCCAACTCATTTGGCTGTGAAACAATCCCATATCAGGCTTCATCCACCAAACTTGACAGTTCCTTTAATTTCTCGATCCATTAGCCCCCTTTTTCCTTGTTTCTTTCAGACCCATTTGCAGCCATCAGTCTATTAACTTTTCGCTCATCGCTCCAAATTAGCTTTTCCAATCTTTTACTATTTGTACTTTTTTGTAAACTTGAGTCAACACTTCTTATGACGATATTAAAGTCAAGGCTTCTTCACCTTTTTGTGCACCACAGTGCTTGCATGGACATCTGTGATCTCACTATTACAAATCATACTATGAGCCACCTCCACTGCTGTGCTTGTTGTGCCAGAACTGATAGACCTTTTGATGAGCCGACTTGTTGACTCTGATATTTTGCCTGGATGTCTACCTCTTTGAAATTGATGGACGGAAAACAGTAACAATGCAGTTACACAACAAGAATCTGCATAACTAATCATATGCTAAATAGTTGCAAGTCCAATTTATGTATGAGATATGCAAGTTCATTGTCTATATAATGATGGCAGTCTCACATTGGGACCTGTAGTGGATGGTGATATATAGAGCCTGAAAGTCAAAAGTTCAAAGCATTTTTAGCCTTTTACTTGTTAGTATAGATATTTTTACTTAGGGAGATCTACTGTACACTTATGAAAATTTTCCCTACGAGTTCTCAGAAGCTGTTAACAGATTGGTGTTGCCAAGAAGTCTACTTTTCTTTTGTTTAATCCTTACAAAGAAGACCTCTTGTTTTCACTTGGAATGCAAACATCTTTGTATTTTACTGCAGACAAATTTTTGTCCCATATAAACCAGCCAGCGCCAGAGACCCATGTAAAGTAGAACTGGCTTAGTTGCCCATAGCAACCAGTCATAGTCCACCTTTCATTTTTCATAGCTCCTTTGGAAAATGGAAGGTGGAATCTGATTGATTGCTATAGGCAACTAAGCCAGTTCTATTTTACACCAGTTTGATAAATCGCCCCCTTAGTATTTAGCTATTATTGAACACAGTTTATAGTTTATATCACAGGTTCATAAATTTCAGCTACTTATGCAGTACAGAATAATGTGTAAAAGGGTTTAGAATTCAGGATTCATCCTTGTCAATAAACCTTCATAGAGAAACAAAAATAAGAAGATGCATAGACCTCCTAAATGTGTAGAGTAATTCTGATTCCGGTTGCCCATGGTCTGCTAGTATAAATAACAGCATTGTGTCCTTTAGTGCCGTGCCTTGTCTGTGTTGTATTTTAACTTAGATAACACTTAAGGTAACATTCAAGTCTTAATTCAAAGTAAAAATGACTTTCTCTCAGAGAACATAATACAGCCTCTGCATCTCTTGTTTGCTTTGTGAGAAAAGTACATCAAGTATTACCTCACTTGGAAACAGTATCTTTTATAGATAATACTATATGTTGATTTATTAGTGAATGTGATCTGTTGGAAGCTTTTACTATATCATCATAAAACAACACTCTCCAAGTACATTAAGCTGAGTAATTGTGCCGCTTCTCCCGTTGCTGAATGTTGAAGTATATTTAGGTAGTTTCACATCTCTGGTAAACAGAAAGAGACATTATTCTGAGCAGAAATAAATAAATAAGCCAAATAAACGAAACTTGATTATGTCTGTGATTGAATAAGATATCATTTTGTGGAATAAAGCAAGCCAGTATGCATGGCACATGTCCTGAATTTTTAAAAGCAGGTGTCAGAAGAGTCTTAATGAAACATGTTTTGCATGAATTTCTAATTCAACGATTGCTGATTTGAAATCCTATAAATTGTAGAATGGTTCAGAAAATGCCAAATCTGCTATTACATCTGTCCTTGTAATTCAGGAACTAGCAAAATCATTCTGCCACAAAATGTAATACATCTCTTGGTGTAATATCCTGCAGTGCTATATTTTAGTTTTTCTTTCTATAATTCTCATACTGATGTCTATATAACTGTATATACCTTTTATTTCTATGCACATTTAAGTAATATTAATAATCATGACTGCTTCTTTGTTATTAGGCTGACATTTTCCTTTCTTTCATCAGCTGCTCAAAGCAATACAGTCAAATTTTGACATTATATCACACCATTCATACTATATATTATTATATGGAATAAGTGGAGCATATCATAATTTTTAAACCAATTTTAAAGGGGTTATTTACATTTTTCTTACAGATGATCTATCCTTTGGATAGGTCACCAGCATCTAATCGGTGTCATTGGCGCTTGCAGTAGTGCCACTACCTTCTTGCTGCTTCCTGCAGACAACTATGCCATGTGGCCTGGGCTTTGCTCAGCCCTATTGAAATGAATGTCTAATCAGATGCTCATGGCCTATCCAAAGGATAGATCATCTTTATGAAAAAGGTAAAGAACCCCTTTGAAGCTAGAAGTAGGTTTCAGATTACATAACTGAGCTGGAAATAATTAAGCACATATATAATGTATATTAGTACAGAGACACACAGGACCAGCTCCCCTGGCCAGCTCAATTTCAAAATCTCTAACAAATCAAGAATGTCTAGGACTTGATAGGGAGATGGATGGGATATAGTAACTCAATATGCAGTAGCCTTACAATCTAAAATTTTCTGGCAGATCCCAACAAAAACAATCAGTCTACAAAACTCTTTGGCTCTCAATGAACATTTTGTTTCAAGCAAATCTTCTAAGAATTGAGAATGAGTGCACTCTACCAGAAATGTGGCAGAAATTATGGAAATATCTGAGTGGCTGGCAATCCGCTTTGGAGTTTTAGAAACAGCATAGCTTAATGTTCACATAGTTCTCATTCGCTGCTATTGGAGTTAAAGAAACAGTGAAGCACTGGCTGAATAAATGTTAATTTACAATTCCAAAAGAAGAAATGACATGGATGGCACGTACACATGCAATAATATGCCTTGATTGCTTCTCAGCGCAATTCCTAAACTGTGTACGAGACCAGTTGTATACATTTTGATCAAGATGCACAACTCTCTCATCATCACATCAAGGTTGCTAGAGATGAGCGAAGTATGCAAAAATTCGGCTGCATTGAATATTACAAAAATATTTGCTTTGTGACAAATTACTTTGTCACGAAGCACATTTCTTTGCAAGTAGTGAGTGCAATGGAGTGGCAATTGCGCTGGTGCCCATCATTGTACTCATCAGATACTGCGTTCGTCCATGATCACGGCATCTGATCAGCAATAATACAGTGTATATTTTTTTTGAAAATTAATAAAATCATACTTACCCTCATCCATTTGATCGTTAAAATCCGGCTGCTACCATCTTGATTGTAGACCTAGCGCAAAATCTCACATGGCCTGTGATAATGTCAGTTCACCGCTCATGGGATTTTGTGCGAGATTTTCAATCAAGATGTCAGCGGCAGGCTCTTTGCGCTCAAACGAATGAGGTAAAGTATGAATTATTATATTTTTTTACCCCATTTTAGGTCAAATCGATTTATTACCACAAACCAGGAGGAAATTTGGCTCTGTGGCAAATTACATTTGGATTGAATTCCATTTTGTGGAGTTCAATTTCCTCAACACTAAGGCCCCTTTCACACGAGCGAGATTTCTGTGCGGCTACAATGCGTGAGCTGAACGCATTGCACCCTTCACTGAATCCGGACCCATTCATTTCTATGGGGCTGTGCACATGAGCTGTGATTTTCACACATCACTTGTGCGTTGCGTGAAAATCGGAGCAAGCTCTGTATTCTTTTTTTCACGCAACGCAGGCCCCATAGAAGTGAATGGGTCCGCGTGAAAACCGCAAGCATCTGCAAGCAAGTGTGGATGGGGTGCTATTTTCACGCATGGTTGCTAGGTGACGATCAGGCTGGGCACCTGATCTGTATTATTTTCCCTTATAACATGGTTTTAAAATAAAATAATAGCATTCTGAATACAGAATGCAAAGTAAAATAGTGATAGGGGGTTAAAAATAAATAAAAAATTTATTCACCGAGTCCACTTGATCTCGTAGTTGCGGATCTCTGTCTTCTTCTGTAATGTTGAGCTGCCGGATAAGGACCTGTGGTGATGTCACATCACATGATCCAATCACATGGTCCCTCACCATGGTGATGAACCATGTGATGAGCACAGTGACGTCATCAAAGGTCCTATTCCTGTGCACAGCAAAGAAGAAGACAGAAGAGATGCCGGCTATGCGATCAAGTGGATTAAGGTGAGTTAAATTTTATTTTTATTTTTTTAACCCCTCCAGCCCTATTTTACTAAGCATTCTGTATTCAGAATGCTATTATTTTCCCTTATAACATATGTTATAAGGGAAAATAATACAATCTACAGAACACCTAACCCAAACCCGAACTTCTGTGAAGAAGTTCGGGTTTGGGTACCAAACATGACGATTTTTCTCACACACGTGAGAACCCAGCACCCCTACTATCATTCTAGACTCACTTGGCATTGGGCCCTACCAACCCACAAACACAGCTCTACAGCAACAACAGCGACCACACATCACTGCACCATGTGAAGAGATGTCAAAAGCTTACCCTTCCATGTAGTCTCAAACTTAACTGAGACCAAGTAGGTTTTAACCCTTGTGCACTCTACTGCTAATTAAAAACACCCGGGCCATATGGGAGGAGTGCTTATACCATGGGAAATGGCAAGGACCATGTTCTCTCTCTTTTTGGAAATTTACTTTAAGTGCCTTGCTTTTTTGTGTTATTAGAACCCATTCATACAAATAATTCCATATTTGTAGAAATAATTGTATTGGACAAAAATTTAAGATCATTTCATATCCTGTATCCCTTCAAATAAAAGGCAAACATTTTCTGGTAAAATAAAATACAAAACTGTAGTTAACACATTAAGGACCTTGCCATTTTTCACCTTAAGGACCAGGCCATTTTTTGCAAATCTGACATGTGTCACTTTACATGGTAATAACTTTAAAACGCTTTTTACTTATCCAGGCCATTCTGAAATTGTTTTCTCGTCACATATTGTACTTCATGACAGTGGTAAAATTGAGTCAAAAATTGTATTTATTTAAAAAAAAATACAAAATTTACCAAAAGCTTGGAAAAATTAGCAAATTTCAATTTCTCTACTTTTATAATAGATAGTAAAATCTCCAAAAATAGTTATTACTTTACATTCCCCATATGTCAACTTTATGTTTGGATTCTTTTGTAAATGCCATTAAATTTTTTGGGGAAGTTAGAAGGCTTAAAAGTTTAGAAGCAAATCTTACATTTTTCAGAAAATGGCCAAAACCCACTTTTTAAGGACCAGTTCAGGTCTGAAGTAACTTTGTGAGGCTTACATAATAGAAACCAACCAGAAATTACCCCATTTTAGAAACGACACCCCTCAATGTATTAAAAACTGATTTTACAAACTTTGTTAACCCTTTAGGTGTTCCACAAGAATTATTGGAAAACGGAGATGAAATTTCAGAATTTCACTTTTTAGGCAGATTTTCCATTTTAATCCTTTTTTTCAGTAATAAAGCAAGGGTTAACAGCCAAACAAAACTCAATATTTATTACTGCGATTCTGCGGTTTACAGAAACACCCCATATGTGGTCGTAAACTGCTGTAGGGGCTCATATGGAATAATTTTAAGCTGCCATGTCACATTTCAAGACCCCCTGATGCACCCCTAGAGCAGTAACTCAAAAAAAGACCCCATTTTGGAAATTACGGGATAAGGTGGTAGTTTTGTTGGTACTATTTTAGGGTATATATTATTTTTGGTTGCTCTATATTACACTTTTTGTGAGGCAAGGTAACAAAAAATAGCTGTTTTGGCACTATTTTTATTTTTTTGTTATTTAAACTGTTCATCTGACAGGTTGGATCATGTGGTATATTTATAGAGCAGTACTTTTTTGGGTTGTTCGTTTCAGTTTTACATTTTTGAAAAAAATAATTTTTTTGTGTCTCCATATTCTGAAAGCAATAGTTTTTTTTAAAATTTTGAGCGACTGTCTTATGTAAGGGCTCATTTGTTTCTATATGAGATGACGGTTTCACTGATACTATTTTAGGGTGCATATGCCATTTTGATCGCTTGGTATTACACTGTGATGTAAGGTAACAAAAACATTTTATTTTTTTACACTTTTTTTTTCGGTGTTCATCTGAGGGGTTAGGTCATGTGATATTTTTCTACAGCAGGTTCTTATTTATACGGTGATATCTAATATGTGTACTTTTTTAATTTATTAAATTTTTACACAATAACAGCCTATTTGAAAATGCTATATTTTTTTTTTACTCTTTTGTAGATTGTCTTGGGTAGGTTCTCATTTGTTTGCGGGATGAAATGACAGTTTGATTGGTATTATTTTCTGGGCATTTGACTTTTTGATCACTTGGTATTGCACTTTATGTTTTTACGGTGTTCACCCGAGGGGTTAGGTCATGTGATATTTTTATAGAGCAGGTCGTTAAGGATTTGGCAATACCTATTATGTATACTTTTTTTTATTTATTTAAGTTTTACACAATGATATCATTTTTTTAAAAAATATCATGTTTTAGTGTCTCCAAAGTCTGAGAGCCATAGTGTTTTTTTATATTTTTGGGCAATTGTCTTAGGTAGGGGCAAATTTTTTTGTGGGATGAGGTAACTGTTATATTGGTACTATTTTGGGGTCATACACCTTTCTGATCTCTTGGTCTTGCACTTTTAGTGCTTTAAGGTGACAAAACAATGTTTTTTAGCACATTTTTTTTTTTTTTTTTTGCGGTGTTCACCTGAGGGGTTAGATAATGTGATATTTTTATAGAGCCATTCAATGACGTCACTACGCTCATCACATGGTCATTCACACGATCCATCACCATCATGTGATGAGCGTAGTGACGTCATCAAAGGTCCTTTTCCTCACAGATGAAGACAGAAGAGATACAGGCTGCATAGACAAGTGGATTAAAGTGAGTTAAATTTTTATTTTATTTTTTTAACCCCTCCAGCCCTATTTTACTTAGCGTTCGGTATTCAGAATGCTATTATTTTCCCTTATAACCATGTTATAAGGGAAAATAATAATGATCGGGTCCCCGCCTTGCTTGCGGATGCTTGCGATTTTCACGCAACCCCATTAATTTCTATGGGGCCTGCATTACATTAAAAACGCACAAAGAGGAGCATGCTGCGATTTTCACGCAACGCACAAGTGATGCGTGAAACCCACGCTCATGTGCACAGCCCCATAGAAATGAATGGGTCCGGATTCAGTGCGGGTGCAATGCGTTCACCTCACGCATTGCACCCGAGCAGAAATCTCGCCCGTGTGAAAGGGGCCTAAGGAGTTAATGTAAAAAATTTGCAATGTAAAAAACATACTTTATTCGGCAATCTATGTATCTGTTTGTGAGCAATCTGTGCATAGACACTAGGGTTGAATGAATCGGGTTCAAATTGCTGAACATGGGCTCTGCCTAATGTAAAATTAATGTCCTCTGTGGAGGTCTTTCCGAAGTTTCAGCAAATATTGTGAGACTTAATTTGTCTAACCTCTATCACGTTTCACTTCTTTTATTCAAATAAATTACTGTATCAGGGGCACGGAGCCCAGTTTGGCTTAATATTTTGATACTCCTTTGAGCATGGTTGCTGTCAATGAAAACTTTGGTAGAGAGATGTAAGTAAAGTTAAAACTCTTGTACGTTAGAAGTCTACCAAAGCACGGAACCAGGCCATAAATTTAGTAGTTCCAGCAAAATCAATAAACATTGATATATGGGGGTAAATGTATTGTATATGTATCCAGCATGGTATTAATTAAACCCCTAAAAAATAATAATTTTTAATGGTATACGTTAAAAAGATCCCTAAAGGATCCACTTAATCAACTATTAGATATACACACAAAAAGTGACCAAAAGACCACATCCAGAGATGATTTTACACTGGGGTATGGGGAAAGTACTGTCCCTAAATCTACCCCTATCCTAAAACCCTTAGCCCAGGGAGGACATCTGATGGTGGAGACCCCCTGTCCGCATACCTATGCTGCTAGCCCTTCCTGCTCCCTAAAGGGGTGCAACAGAGTGCGTGGACTGTTATCAAGGGTAAGAGATTAGGATATTAAATTTTTATCAGCTATATGAATAGACTGGATGGGAATTGAACGGATAGAGACACAACAGTGATACAGACAAACACAAAAATACACAAACATACACTTATTCAGTGTTGATATTATGATCATACACCTAAAGGGTTGACATTGTAGTCAAACACCTCACTTGCCTCGACGCGTTTCACCCACGTGTAGATTGTGGGATCATCAGGAGGTGTAATTATATATTAAAAGTGCAAGCCATTGTATGTGACTAGAGAGGTGCCAGTATAGGGCTGGGTCACATAGAGGGGGTGCTCAAAGATATATGCTGGCTGAGAAGCCTGAACGCACAGGTGAAATAGACGCTCTACCAGGGGTTAATACAGGAGGATATATTCATATCAATACTTATGCCTGTTTAAGACTCCATCCCGTATAGATAATGTTTTCCACATCTACATCCACATCCTGTATAGGGCAGGAAACAATTATACACCACAGTCAGTTTCAGTGTATAAACATCTAGATACAAATGAAATCACTGGTAAGTGTAAACTCACGGTTTAGTGGATATAGTTGACCATAGTTAATTCTCTGTTAATCCCCTGCCATGGTAGCTTGACAGAGCATACACTAAAGATAAGGTGCATCATTAGTTGTAAGCATTGTTGCTGGGGCTCACTAAGCGTATGGAGTTCAAGAATCCTCTGACTACAGGGATGCCATACTTACATGGTGGAGTCTCCTCTGGAATCAATGTCCCCCCTGGTAGGCGATTTTTCCACAAGTGCGCCGGCTGTATTTAAAAGAGCCGCCGCATCACGTCACTAGTGGTTAATTTGATGCAAGCCCAGCTCCATTTCCTGCTCCTGGAACGCATATGCGTTCCAACCGCCGGAAATGATCACTCCTATGGGCTGGGCTGCACGATCTCAACCAGCGCCGCCTTTCTGAGTGTTGGAACGCAAATGCGTTCCAAAGGGCGACTTCCGGTCTTCCGGTCTTGCGACCTTCCTCCCTACAGTTCCTGTGTATACGATCATTCAGGATGCGGTGCGCATTGTATGCTGATTTCTCCCTGATAGCTGTAGCCAGGCCAACCCCAAATCCTATTCAAATATATAAACATTTAACCTAACAGGATTATGATGGAACTTGACAGGCATGGGATGCTGTTTTATGCTGTAATTCACACAGTCATAGCCATAGTATACATATGATCATGGTCATAGTGTATGATCCTACAGCATATAGATATTACCAGCATATATCAGGTTAAGTGCATGTTATTGGGCACCCAGATCATACAATGCCCCACATTAACTGTATAGAGTTCGTGATGCAGACGCTTAAAAATACACATTCCGGCATGTAGCACGGTTAATTTTGATATGTACATCCTTAAAAAGGGTAACCAGAGTGCGTGGTTACCTACGGACAGTGACCCGATATTGCGTCACTAATGTCCAGTCTGATATATTTTTTCATGCTTTACGCATGTGGTCTAAACTTCGGTACATTTCTTACATCACATGAAGCCAGGCTCTTACGAACGAACGAGGATAGGGACATCACGGGCACTGTCACATCTCACAGAAAACAGGTGAATGTCAACCTTTCATTAATGCCAGTAGGTGCCTGCAAACGAAATCTGTGTATCCACACACACTCCTTCTGCAGGATTTTTTTGTCCCAGTTCCCACCTCTGGGTGAGGGTGGTATAAGTTCCAGGACGGAGAATTTTAAACAGAGAGGGTCCCCTCCATGTACATCATTGATATGGGAAGCTACTGGAGTGACTTTTTTATTGATGACATCGTTAACATGTTCGCAGACTCTCCTACGTAGCTCCCTTATCGTCTTCCCTATATAATCTTTAGGGCAGGGGCATTGGCAGATATAAATAGCCCCTTTACTGCGACAGCTGCAGAAGTCCCCGATAACAATTGTCTGTCCGGTGGCACTACAAGTTATGGCTTTGGCCGTGGATATGTACTGGCAGGCTTTACATGTACCGCATCTAAACATCCCAAGGGGTTTACGGTCCAACCAAGTGCCCTCCCTGATAGGGGGAACATAATGGCTATGCACCAGGCGGTCCCTGAGGCTCCTGCCCCGTCTGTAACAGACACTTGGTTTTTCAGTTAGGACATCCGACAGATCTTGGTCCATCCGTAAAATGGGCCAGTATCTATCGAGTATCCTTCTCACCTCTTGATTGGCAGAATCGTACGTGGAAACGATACGGGGTGGTTGTGCTGTATCCCCGTCTCTCGATTTTGGGACCAATAGTTTAGTGCGATCCTGTGATACTGCATGTTTAAATGCTAGGTTCAAGGGTTTCTGTGGGTAACCTCTTTCTGTGAACCTGGATTGTAATTTCCTTGCTTCGTTAAAGAAGGCTTGATTGTCCGAGCAATTCCTCCGTGCACGGAGATATTGTCCCCTTGGTATCCCTCGTTTGAGGGGAACCGGGTGGTGACTATCCCAGTGCAAGAGGGAATTGGTAGCGGTCGTCTTTCTAAACATATTTGCAGTCAACCTGTCACCTTCAATCGTGACACGCACATCCAGGAAGGCAATTGATTTTGAGTCAATTTCTGACGTAAAATGAAGGCCCACATTGTTCACATTAATGTCAGTAATAAACCTACTGAACTCGTCCGATCCACCCTTCCAGACCAGAAACACGTCATCGATATACCGTGTCCAGACCAGTATCTTGTCTGTCCACCACATGTTCTGGTCTGGAAAGATATGGGTGTCCTCCCACCAGCCCAGGAAGAGGTCGGCATATGAGGGGGCACAGGGACCCTGAGCTGGTGGAAGAACCGCCCATTAAATCGAAAATAGTTATGGGTCAAGACGAACTCAAGGAGCCTGAGTATAAAGGCACTGTGCTCCCTACAGAATGTCCCCCTAGTTGCTAAGAAGTATTCAACGGCGTGGAGCCCTCTATCATGAGGTATTGAGCTATAAAGGGACTCCACGTCGATACTAGCAAGGAGGCATCCCTGGTCCAAGTTGATGGTGTCAATTTTATTAAGAAAGTCCATCGTGTCCCTAGTATATGCCAGTAGGGACACGACGAACTGACTTAGGACACGATCGATATAGATTCCACTGTTTTGAGTAAGTGAATCCACCCCTGAGATAATTGGTCTACCTTTTAATGGGTTCGTGCCTTTATGGACCTTGGGGAGACCATAGAAGGTCGCTATACTTGGAAACATTGGGAGGAGAAAATCATATTCCGAAGGTGATATTACTTTTTTACAAATACCTTTCTTCCAGTATGTTTTTTAATTCCGCCTTAAAATGTATAGTAGGGTTAGATGTTAAGATTCCATATCCCCCTCTATCCTTGAGCAAATCCATGCACATCTGCACGTATAGGGGCTGGTCTAGGATCACCAGGTTTCCCCCTTTATCAGAGGGCTTTATGATGATAGATTTGTCCCGTTCCAGCGACTGCAGTGCAGACATTTCCACCCGTGATAGATTGTATTCCCTAGGTCGTATGTTCTCGATTTTCTCTAGATCCGATAGTACCATCTGTAGGAAAATCTCTATGCATTCGTAGTTATGTGGGGGCGGCATCTTTTTACTTTTTTGCTTAAGGTCCGTATATGGACCATGTCCCGGGTTTCTTCTACTCTCCTCCTCAAGGTCCATTAATGTCTGGAAGTCCGCATAATCGGATACATTGAGGCCCAGACTGTCACACGTCTGTTTGTTAGATTGTTTGAAGAACTTCTGCCACTTAAGTCGCCTGACAAATAGATGTAAATCCTTGGTCCAGCTAAAGAGGCAGAAGTTCGTAGTCGGAACAAATGACAAACCCTTTTTCAATACCTCAGTTTCAACATCAGATAGATCATGAGAAGTGAGATTAATAATTTGCAGGCCATCCACTATACTTTGTCTGTTAGAACCTGCCCCCGTAAGTTGTAAGGAGCCTGGGCCTTCTCTAAAAAAGAGGGTCCAGATTGAGAGAAGGATGGCAAACCAGAGGAGGGAGATAGATGTGGAGACGGAGGCACTGTTGGGTATTGAGACCCTCATGGTGCCCCTCGTCTCCCACCCCCTCCCCGTGGCCATCTCTTTCCACGTCTCTTGTTACCAGGGAATCTTCCTCTGCCGTAATTCTGGTATTGAGGTTCAGTGTCAGATGACTCAATTTCAGAGGAAGAGATATCGGAAGCAATGGGGGGATTTATGGGAGTGGGTTGTTTATATGCCCTATTTTCCCTAAATTCTGTGAGGTCACGTACAAATTGCCAATGTTTCCTGTCCTTCAGTAGACGCTGAAATCTCTCCACTAGGGTCTGAAGATACGATTCGCGTCTATCGAAGTCAGGATCCCCTTTTAATTTAAGGGCAAGCTCAATTTGTTCCTGTAATTTAACGGAGGTACGTTCAAATAATAACTTCTCTTCCTCTAAGAGGATATTCATCAAATTAAGCGAACTCAGAGTGAGTTCTTCCTCCCATTTAGCTAGCAGTTCCGCTGATTTTGTAAAAAAGTAATATCACCTTCGGAATATGATTTTCTCCTCCCAATGTTTCATGGTACTATCGGATCTAGAGAAAATCGAGAACATACGACCTAGGGAATACAATCTATCACGGGTGGAAATGTCTGCACTGCAGTCGCTGGAACGGGACAAATCTATCATCATAAAGCCCTCTGATAAAGGGGGAAACCTGGTGATCCTAGACCAGCCCCTATACGTGCAGATGTGCATGGATTTGCTCAAGGATAGAGGGGGATATGGAATCTTAACATCTAACCCTACTATACATTTTAAGGCGGAATTAAAAAACATACTGGACGAAGGTATTTGTAAAAAAGTAATATCACCTTCGGAATATGATTTTCTCCTCCCAATGTTTCCAAGTATAGCGACCTTCTATGGTCTCCCCAAGGTCCATAAAGGCACGAACCCATTAAAAGGTAGACCAATTATCTCAGGGGTGGATTCACTTACTCAAAACAGTGGAATCTATATCGATCGTGTCCTAAGTCAGTTCGTCGTGTCCCTACCGGCATATACTAGGGACACGATGGACTTTCTTAATAAAATTGACACCATCAACTTGGACCAGGGATGCCTCCTTGCTAGTATCGACGTGGAGTCCCTTTATAGCTCAATACCTCATGATAGAGGGCTCCACGCCGTTGAATACTTCTTAGCAACTAGGGGGACATTCTGTAGGGAGCACAGTGCCTTTATACTCAGGCTCCTTGAGTTCGTCTTGACCCATAACTATTTTCTATTTAATGGGTGGTTCTTCCACCAGCTCAGGGTCCCTGTGCCCCCTCATATGCCGACCTCTTCCTGGGCTGGTGGGAGGACACCCATATCTTTCCAGACCAGAACATGTGGTGGACAGACAAGATACTGGTCTGGACACGGTATATCGATGACGTGTTTCTGGTCTGGAAGGGTGGATCGGATGAGTTCAGTAGGTTTATTACTGACATTAATGTGAACAATGTGGGCCTTCATTTTACGTCAGAAATTGACTCAAAATCAATTGCCTTCCTGGATGTGCGTGTCACGATTGAAGGTGACAGGTTGACTGCAAATATGTTTAGAAAGACGACCGCTACCAATTCCCTCTTGCACTGGGATAGTCACCACCCGGTTCCCCTCAAACGAGGGATACCAAGGGGACAATATCTCCGTGCACGGAGGAATTGCTCGGACAATCAAGCCTTCTTCAACGAAGCAAGGAAATTACAATCCAGGTTCACAGAAAGAGGTTTTCCACAGAAACCCTTGAACCTAGCATTTAAACATGCAGTATCACAGGATCGCACTAAACTATTGGTCCCAAAACCGAGAGACGGGGATACAGCACAACCACCCCGTATCGTTTCCACGTACGATTCTGCCAATCAAGAGGTGAGAAGGATACTCGATAGATACTGGCCCATTTTACAGATGGACCGAGATCTGTCGGATGTCCTAACTGAAAAACCAAGTGTCTGTTACAGACGGGGCAGGAGCCTCAAGGACCGCCTGGTGCATAGCCATTATGTTCCCCCTATCAGGGAGGGCACTTGGTTGGACCGTAAACCCCTTGGGATGTTTAGATGCGGTACATGTAAAGCCTGCCAGTACATATCCACGGCCAAAGCCATAACTTGTAGTGCCACCGGACAGACAATTGTTATCGGGGACTTCTGCAGCTGTCGCAGTAAAGGGGCTATTTATATCTGCCAATGCCCCTGCCCTAAAGATTATATAGGGAAGACGATAAGGGAGCTACGTAGGAGAGTCTGCGAACATGTTAACGATGTCATCAATAAAAAAGTCACTCCAGTAGCTTCCCATATCAATGATGTACATGGAGGGGACCCTCTCTGTTTAAAATTCTCCGTCCTGGAACTTATACCACCCAGAGGTGGGAACTGGGACAAAAAAATCCTGCAGAAGGAGTGTGTGTGGATACACAGATTTCGTTCGCAGGCACCTACTGGCATTAATGAAAGGTTGACATTCACCTGTTTTCTGTGAGATGTGACAGTGCCCGTGATGTCCCTATCCTCGTTCGTTCGTAAGAGCCTGGCTTCATGTGATGTAAGAAATGTACCGAAGTTTAGACCACATGCGTAAAGCATGAAAAAATATATCAGACTGGACATTAGTGACGCAATATCGGGTCACTGTCCGTAGGTAACCACGCACTCTGGTTACCCTTTTTAAGGATGTACATATCAAAATTAACCGTGCTACATGCCGGAATGTGTATTTTTAAGCGTCTGCATCACAAACTCTATACAGTTAATGTGGGCATTGTATGATCTGGGTGCCCAATAACATGCACTTAACCTGATATATGCTGGTAATATCTATATGCTGTAGGATCATACACTATGACCATGATCATATGTATACTATGGCCATGACTGTGTGAATTACAGCATAAAACAGCATCCCACGCCTGTCAAGTTCCATCATAATCCTGTTAGGTTAAATGTTTATATATTTGAATAGGATTTGGGGTTGGCCTGGCTACAGCTATCAGGGAGAAATCAGCATACAATGCGCACCGCATCCTGAATGATCGTATACACAGGAACTGTAGGGAGGAAGGTCGCAAGACCGGAAGACCGGAAGTCGCCCTTTGGAACGCATTTGCGTTCCAACACTCAGAAAGGCGGCGCTGGTTGAGATCGTGCAGCCCAGCCCATAGGAGTGATCATTTCCGGCGGTTGGAACGCATATGCGTTCCAGGAGCAGGAAATGGAGCTGGGCTTGCATCAAATTAACCACTAGTGACGTGATGCGGCGGCTCTTTTAAATACAGCCGGCGCACTTGTGGAAAAATCGCCTACCAGGGGGGACATTGATTCCAGAGGAGACTCCACCATGTAAGTATGGCATCCCTGTAGTCAGAGGATTCTTGAACTCCATACGCTTAGTGAGCACCAGCAACAATGCTTACAACTAATGATGCACCTTATCTTTAGTGTATGCTCTGTCAAGCTACCATGGCAGGGGATTAACAGAGAATTAACTATGGTCAACTATATCCACTAAACCGTGAGTTTACACTTACCAGTGATTTCATTTGTATCTAGATGTTTATACACTGAAACTGACTGTGGTGTATAATTGTTTCCTGCCCTATACAGGATGTGGATGTAGATGTGGAAAACATTATCTATACGGGATGGAGTCTTAAACAGGCATAAGTATTGATATGAATATATCCTCCTGTATTAACCCCTGGTAGAGCGTCTATTTCACCTGTGCGTTCAGGCTTCTCAGCCAGCATATATCTTTGAGCACCCCCTCTATGTGACCCAGCCCTATACTGGCACCTCTCTAGTCACATACAATGGCTTGCACTTTTAATATATAATTACACCTCCTGATGATCCCACAATCTACACGTGGGTGAAACGCGTCGAGGCAAGTGAGGTGTTTGACTACAATGTCAACCCTTTAGGTGTATGATCATAATATCAACACTGAATAAGTGTATGTTTGTGTATTTTTGTGTTTGTCTGTATCACTGTTGTGTCTCTATCCGTTCAATTCCCATCCAGTCTATTCATATAGCTGATAAAAATTTAATATCCTAATCTCTTACCCTTGATAACAGTCCACGCACTCTGTTGCACCCCTTTAGGGAGCAGGAAGGGCTAGCAGCATAGGTACGCGGACAGGGGGTCTCCACCATCAGGAGTCCTCCCTGGGCTAAGGGTTTTAGGATAGGGGTAGATTTAGGGACAGTACTTTCCCCATACCCCAGTGTAAAATCTTCTCTGGATGTGGTCTTTTGGTCACTTTTTGTGTGTATATCTAATAGTTGATTAAGTGGATCCTTTAGGGATCTTTTTAACGTATACCATTAAAAATTATTATTTTTTAGGGGTTTAATTAATACCATGCTGGATACACATATATTTAGTAGAATTAAAATTGTTTTCTGGCATTTCGATTTTGTTGACCAATAGATCATCAATATCAGATAGGTGTTGGTCTCACGCACACCACCACCACCCATCAGCTGTTTCGGACAGCCACTGGCACTGGAAACTATACAGTGGATTGAAGTTCCATCCACTTGTAGATGCCAGTGTCCGTGTACTGTAGCTCAGCTCCCATTCACTTTATTCAATGGAATGGGAGCTGAGCTGCAGTATCCCAGCACATCTACTACATAGTGGGTAGAGCCTCCTTCTGTATAGTTTCTAGAACTGGTGGTTGCCCAAAATCTGCCAATCTGATATTGATCACCCATTCTGAGGATAGGTCATCAATATCCCATAAACCCCTTTAACTATATTGAGGACAATCAGTTGGTAGAATACATTATTTAATACCGTTTCCAGATGTACTTTTTTTTATTACAAATTTAGTCCATGATAAAAAAAAGATCTGTTTTGCAAGATACATATCTATATGTAGAAAAATGGACCTTAACATTATAGAGTGGAAACTCTTAGTCATGAAGTAGTTAAAGTGTAGCATGAGTGTTTTCAGATTTAGTGTATAATGCAATTCCAGCCAAATGCACAAGTTCCAGACTGTATAATGATGCAGAAAGCATTACCTCATAAAGTAGCTACAGGCTGTAATGTGCTGTGATCCTTGAGTCATTTTTGGCACAAAATAAAAACATAAAATGAAATAATGAGAATCAAAACCGTGCACAGTATTAAAAGAACATGGAACTGGTAGATTTCTGTCTAAAATAAAGCTACACTAAATCAATATGAAAAAGATGAAATATTGAGCAGACAATAACACCCAGTAATGCAATATAGATTAATTGGTCTGGCATATTCCTCATTATAGATGCTCTGGATTCAAAACTTCCTTTTAGTTTTCAGCAAACTAGTTTCCAGTAGTAATACAAGAATCATATGTTATAAATACAACTTTCCAGAAAAGATTTAAAACAAAATTATCAAGGTAAATTGAAATCTGGTATTTGGTATTTAACTGTAATTAACTTTAATGGTGGGTATTTCTCTAATTGTGGATGGCAGAATGGTCTATAACTTCACTATATATCATTACAGCTCAGCTACATTATCACTTTTAAAATTCTCTTAGATGATCCATGGCAACAGACTACAAAATGGCTCTTACCTACTAACATAGTGGTAAATTGTAGTCTGTTGCTAAGGAGTAACTGACAGATTTAGAGCCAGTTATCACCCTACGTACTCACCCACAAAAAGCTTTTATACGAGAGAAGCCTCCCTCTTTTTACTCTAAAACAGATGACTGAAAACCTGAAACCACTAAGTGCAGTGCAATCTGCAGGCATCATGTTATGGAGCAGGAAAAGCTGAGCAGATTGATATATAGTTTTGTGGAAAAGGATTCAGCAAAATCTTTTTTAACATTTAAATACCGTATCTCCTTTCTCAAAACTTCGATTAAGCTGCTTTGCCAAATTTCACAAAGAAAATTGCTTCTTGATGAACTACCGTATTTATCGGCGTATAACACGCACTTTTTCCCCCTGAAAATAGGGGGCAAATGATGTATGCGTGTTATACGCCGATATAATGTTAAGAAGCCATGTTTTTACATACCGGAGGTATAACATTAAGACGGCGCAGCGCCTGCTGCAGCTCCCTCCTCATGTGCCGCCTGTCCCAGCTCCCTCTGTCATGCGGCGCCTGCCCCAGCTCACTCTGTCATGCGCCGCCTGCCTGTTCATTCATAAAGTGAGATAAGCAGGCAGGCGGCGCATGAGGAGGGAGCTGGGGCAGGCGGCGCATGAGGAGGGAGCTGGGGCAGGCGGCGCATGAGGAGGGAGCTGGGGCAGGCGGCGCATGAGGAGGGAGCTGGGGCAGGCAGCGCATCAGGAGGGAGCTGAGACAGGCGGCGCATGACCGAGGGAGATGCCGGTCTGCGCCGTCTTAATGTTATACCTCCGGTACTACAGTAAGTACCGTACAATTAGATATAGAGTCAGATTGAATGTTTAACAGTTGCGGGGCCCGGTGTATTAGAGTAGAGTCACTGCACCGGGCCCCGCCATGAGTGTCCCCGCCTCCTCTCTCCACACTTATCCATCTGATGGGGGATCTGTAGATGACACTTATGGGGATCTGTGGATGACATAAGTGTCATCCACAGAGCCCCATAAGTGTCATCCTTTTACATTATTTACCTTATAAGTGGTATTAATATTAATAAAAAAAAGTTCTGAGCTACCCTTTTTTTCCTGAAATTTCCCTCTTAAAATGAAGGTGCGTGTTATACGCCTGTGCGTGTTATACGCCGATAAATACGGTACTTCATCACTAAGCACATTTCTTTGTAAGTAGTGGGCGCAATGCCTGGGAATGACGATGGTGCCGCAAGTCCCCTCCATAATTGAACCACTCAGATGCCGCGTTCATCGCTGATCGCAAGCATCTGAAATGACCATTGAGGGCTGTCAGAGGTTAATCTGTTTAAAAAAAAATACTCACCTTATCCATTTGCTCTCAAAGAGCCTGCTGTGGACATCTTGATTGAAGATCCAGCATGAAATCTTGTACGTTGCGTGATGACGCCATCACGCTGGCCAATGTGGTGATGTCATACGTCATTTCACACAAGATTATGTATGGGATATTCAATCAAGATGGCCATGCACAAATGGGTGAAGTGAGTACGATTTTTTTTACCGCTTTGCAGCAAATTGAATTTTCCCTGAAATTCGGATCAAAGTCAATTTTGTGAACTTTAATTCACTCAACACTAGTTGTCACAAAATCAGCTCATGACCAACTGAGATAGGCACTGAGCAATAGGAGTTGTCGCCCATGAGCAGTTTATTGGAGGTCACAAATGAAGTTGCAGGTTATAGCTATTCCAGGTTACCATATTGAAGCAACTCCAGGAGGAGAGAACGCCTCAGCTTGTTCTCAAACCTCCCAACAACTGACTACTACCCTCAGTCTCAGAGATATCCAGAAAACACATTTGCCCCTCCCCTGTCTGTACTATCACTAGAAGGGGTCGGGTTTTACTACCCTTCCCCCTATGGAGAGGAATGCTTTGAACCACAGCCATATGACTGAGACCCCTGTAAAAGTGTAAAGATCATCACTACAACCCCCAATATCAAATACAACATACACTGAGTAATAAAAGAAGCACACTGACCAGATATATACAAAATCATAGGACAGTCCACGGTGACACTAATTGATAGCATTCTCTGTGTAAAGGGCCCTTTACATGGGCCGAGAATTGAAAAGATAATCTCTGACTAGTGTTCTCATAGGATGGTTAGCAATGATCTGGCGGTGTAAATGCGTTGGATCATTAGTGCAGCACAAAATTCTTAGTTTCCCGACAGCAGTGTAAACACAATATGCTGCCAGGAAAAGTCTGTATGGGGAAGAGCGATGGCATTAGCATACTCTGAAGGAGCTGAGGAGATCGGTGCGATGAGCAGATTGTCGGGAAGGAATACTTCTTTTCCAACAATCTGCTTGTACATCATGCCATGTTGTGGCCAAAAGTTTTGAAAATGACACAAATATTAGTTTTCACAAAGTTTGCTCCTAAACTGCTTTTAGATCTTTGTTTCAGTTGTTTCTGTGATGTAGTGAAATATAATTACACGCACTTCATAAGTTTCAAAGGCTCTTATCGACAATTACATGACATTTATGCAAAGAGTCAGTATTTGCAGTGTTGGCTCTTCTTTTTCAGGACCTCTGCAATTCGACTGGGCATGCTCTCAATCAACTTCTGGGCCAATTCCTGACTGATAGCAACCCATTCTTTTTTATAATCACTTCTTGGAGTTTGTCAGAATTAGTGGGTTTTTGTTTGTCCTCTCGCCTCTTGAGGATTGACCACAAGTTCTCAATGGGATTAAGATCTGGGGAGTTTCCAGGCCTTAGACCCAAAATGTCAACGTTTTGGTCCCCGAGCCACTTAGTTATCACTTTTGCCTTATGGCATGGTGCTCCATCGTGCTGGAAAATGCATTGTTCTTCACCAAACTGTTGTTGGATTGTTGGAAGAAGTTGCTGCTGGAGGGTGTTTTGGTACCATTCTTTATTCATGGCTGTGTTTTGAGGCAAAATTGTGAGTGAGCCCACTCCCTTGGATGAGAAGCAACCCCATACATGAATGGTCTCAGGATGCTTTACTTTTGGCATGACACAGGACTGATGGTAGCGCTCACCTTTTCTTCTCCGGACAAGCCTTTTTCCTGATGCCCCAAACAATTGGAAAGAGGATTCATCGGAGAATATGACTTTGCCCCAGTCCTCAGTAGTCCATTCACCATATTTTCTGCAGAAGATCAATCTGTCCCTGATGTTTTTTTTGGAGAGAAGTGGCTTCTTTGCTGCCCTTCTTGACACCAGGCCATTTTCCAAAATTCTTCGCCTCACTGTGCGTGCAGATGCGCTCACACCTGCCTGATGCCATTCCTGAGCAAGCTCTGCACTGGTGGCACTCCGATCCCGCAGCTGAATACTCTTTAGGAGATGATCCTGGCGCTTGCTGGACTTTCTTGGACGCCCTGAAGCCTTCTTAACAAGAATTGAACCTCTTTCCTTGAAGTTCTTGATGATCCTATAAATTGTTGATTGAGGTGCAATCTTAGTAGCCACAATATCCTTGCCTTTGAAACCATTCTTATGCAACGCAATGATGGCTGCATGCGTTTCTTTGCAGGTCACCATGGTTAACAATGGAAGAACAATGATTTCAAGCATCATCCTCCTTTTAACAGGTAAAGTCTGCCATTTTAACCCAATCAGCCTGACATAATGATCTCCAGCCTTGTGCTCGTCAACATTCTCACCTGAGTTAACAAGACGATTACTGAAATGATCTCAGCAGGTCCTTTAATGACAGCAATGAAATGCAGTGGAAAGGTTTTTTGGGGATTAAGTTAATTTTCATGGCAAATAAGGACTATGCAATTCATCTGATCACTCTTCATAACATTCTGGAATATATGCAAATTGCTATTATAAAAACTTAAGCAGCAACTTTTCCAATTTCCAATATTTATGTAATTCTCAAAACCTTTAGCCACGACTGTACACAGATAGCTGTCAATCATGGAAGACTCAGGGTCCTATGAGACTGGATGATTTTTGAGCCAGTTATTGTGAATAAATAATCATTGGAACGCTTATTCCCAATAATTGTCCCATATAATCGTGCTGCCATTAAAAGAAGCAAACATTTATATTTCGCCTGATGAAGGATGAAAGATGCACAAATATTAGCAGAACATGTCCCTGTGTAATCAGAAATATGCTGCCAATAATCATTAGAACTGAATGCGGGAAGAAGGGCTGCAGTAGCGATTGCTCCTTCTTCATTTACTTTGCATTGGCCTGTGTAAAAGGTCAATGCAAAGAAGCGATGACCAATGTGTTTATTGTCAAGCAGCGCTAAACACATGAATAAATTACAAGTTTTGCTGAATCTTTTGCCACAAAACTATATATTAATCTACTCAACTATTCCTGCTCTATGACATGCAGCCTGCTGATTTCACTGCATTTCACAGGTGACATGTCCTTTTTAAATCTCAGATCTATAGAACCTCTGGGCAAAACTTGTATACTGCACCTTTCACAGGACCTAAGGGGACTCACAGATTCTTTCTTTCTCTGTCATTCACTTTATTTCTTCAGGGTCCAAAATATTCACAACACAGCATATTCGTTTTGCACAGATGGTTTCTTTAAAGACCTGGCCAAACCAAAGCACATTGCACAATTCTTTACTCCGGTCTCTTGAACAGCAATGTATGAATCACATTAACCTTAACACATTCTTCAGTTTAGCTGCTTTCAGAGCCTAATTTTTTTTAATTACCATGAAATCAAAGGGAAAAATCAAACATTCAGTATAATGTGCATTTTATTAATTTAAATTCCTGTTATTTCTATGCTTAGAGGGAGCAGTCCAGTGGGCGGTCCTACTCACTGTTTGACAGCTATCTCTATATGCACGTTTCACTGTACCCACCCACCCTGCTCATTCCACTCTATAGCATGCTGTCAATAAATAGCACTGCATGAACAGCATAAGGCTACTTTCACACTAGCGTTCGGGCGGATCCGTTCTGAACGGATCCGCTCATATTAATGCAGACGGAGGCTCCGTTCAGTACGGATCCGTCTGCATTAATAACTTTAAAAAAATTCGCAAGTGCGCAAGTAGCCTGCGCGGATCCGTTCAGACTTTCAATGTAAAGTCAATGGGGGACGGATCCGCTTGAAGATTGAGCCATATGGTGACATCTTCAAGCGGATCCGTTCCCATTGACTTACATTGTAAGTCTGAACGGATCCGCACGCCTCCGCACGGCCAGGCGGACACCCGAACGCTGCAAGCAAGGCGAGCGGAGCGGAGGCTGAACGCCGCCAGACTGATGCAGTCTGAGCGGATCCGCTCCATTCAGACTGCATCAGAGCTGGACGGCTGCGTTCGGGTCCGCTCGTGAGCTCCTTCAAACGGAGCTCACGAGCGGACCGACGAGCGCTAGTGTGAAAGTAGCCTAACATGTTGCATTTATGCAGAGTATCCCTCCAAAACAATTAGAGAAGTAAGCACTCTGTTTATCCCCACCAGGACACAGCCAGTTTTCATCTTATGGACTGAGCCAAATTTAGAAAATCTGACATCTCACAATGTGTCACTTTATGTGCTAATAAGTTTTGGAATGCTTTTAATTATCCAACCAATTCTGAGATTATATTCTTGTGATATGGGGCGATTTGTTTTACCTTTATTTATTAAAAATAATACAAAATTACAGAAAATCTAGAAAAATGCCCAATCTTCTAATCTGGAATTTCTCTGCTTTTAAAACTGTTAGTAATACCTCATAAAATAGTTATTAATTAACATTCACCATATATCTACTTTATGTCAGAATCATTTTATAAATGTCATTTTATTTAACCCCAGATTTTTCATTTTCACAAGGGGTAACAGGAGAAAATGGACCCCAAAATTTGCTACGCATTTGCTGTATGCCCACACTGCAGGGCTCAGAAGGGAAGGAGCACCATATCGCTTTTGGAGAGCCGATTTTGCTTGAATTATTTTCGGCACCATATAACAATTGACAAGAGGTACTCCTACAGTGAAAACCCCAAAAAGATCCCTTTTTGAAAAATACACCTCTTAAGGAAGTTATCGATGGGTGTGGTGAGTGCTTTGACCTCACAGACATTTAATAGACTTTAGAAACACTTGGCTGAGAAAATGAAAAATTAAAATTTTTCCAATAAAATGTTGCTTTTTCTTTTTTAGAAGGGGTAACAGGAAAAAAAAAACACCCCAAAATGTGTTACGCATTTTTTCTTGAAAACAGTTTGTTAAACGTGCAGGTAAGTGCTGACATTTACTGTAATGCCGTAGCCATGTTGGCTACTGGCATTACAGTGATTAGCTGGCTGGAACACGTCATCAGGTGCTATATCGCTGTAAAAGCCAATGCCGGCAGATTAATACCTCTGACCGCGACATATAAGTGGTTTGCTGCAGGTGAAGGAGCACATTGAGTCCCCGCGCTGCTGTGGCAGGGACTCGATGTGTCAGAAAGCAGCCCGATGCCATGCAAAAGCTGCCCAATGCCTTTTACAGCATCGGGACCTGCTTTCTATGGGTGCCAAGGAGATCCAGCCTCAGGCTGGGTCTCCTAGGCAACCTGTTAGTGTATTACTCTGTGTAATACACTAACAGGCAATGCATTACAATACATATGCATTGTAATGCAATGCAGAGTGGATCAGACCCCCAAAAGTTGAAGTCCCAGAGTGGGACAGAAATAAAGTTAAAAAAAAGTAAAAAAAAGTGTTTTCAATAAAAAAAGAAAGTTTTGCCTTACATCACTAAAAGTGCAACACCAAGTGATCAAAAAGGCATATGCCCCCAAAAATAGTACCAATCTGTCACCTCATCCCGCATAAAATCAGCCCCTACATAGGACAATTGCCCAAAAAAAACAAAAAAATAAAAAACATGGCTCTCAGACTATGGAGACACTAAAACATGAATTGTTTTTGTTTCAAAAATTATATTAGCATATAAAACTTAAATAAATGAAAAAAAGTATACATAGTAGGCATTTTCACATCCTTAACAACCTGCTCTATAAAAATATCACATGATTTAACCCCCCAGGTGAACACCGTAAAAAAAAAAATCTAATAAAAATGGTGTCAAAAAGCCATTTTGTTACTTTACATTACGAAAAGTGTAATACCAAAAGATCAAACAGTTATACGCACCCCAAAATAGTACCAATCAAACTGTCATCTCATATTGAAAAAAATTAGCCCCTACATAAGACAGTCACCCAAAAAAAAAAATTTGGCTTTCAGAATATGGAGACACTAAAAAAATATTTTTTTCAAAAATGGTTTATTATGTAAAACTGAAACAAACAACCAAAAAACACAGTTATATTTGGTATTTTCGCATCCGCAACAACCTGCTCTATAAAAATAGCTCATGATCTAACCTGTCAGATGAACGTTGCAAATAACAAAAAATAAAAATGGTGCCAAAACAACAATTTTTTTTGTTACCTTGCCTCACAAAAAGTGTAATATAGAGCAACCAAAAATTATCTGTACCCTAAAATAGTGCCAAGAAAACTGACACCTTATCCTGTAGTTTCCAAAATGGGGTCACTTTTTTGTAGTTTTTACTCTAGGGGTGCATCAGGGGGTCTTCAAATGTGACATTACAAGTTAAAATTATCCCAGTGAAATCTGCCCTCCAAAAACCATACCGTTCCTTTCCTTATGTGCCCTGCCGTGTGCCTGTACAGCAGTTTATGACCACATATGGGGTGTTTCTGTAAACTATAGAATCAATAAATATTGAGTTTAGTTTGGCTGTTAACCCTTGTTTTGTTAGCGAAAAAAAATGATTAAAATTGAAAATCTGCCAAAAATTATATCATAACTATTTTCAATTAATACAAATGCAAAAACACAAAATGCAATAGCATTCTGCAACCAGCACTCTGCCCTGCCTTTATGCTGAATGTTGAATAAGGCATTGGTGTACATTTTGGCCAAAGCGTAATAAGCCACTGACCACGTCAAGGTCGCCTTAATGAGTGGTCCCTAACACTAGTTCCTACCTTTTATGGGCCATGACAGCCACACAAAGTCCAGGGAGCGCAGGTACAGCATGCACGCCAAGCACACTCTGCTTTTAACCCAGTCCGGTGCCATTACAGCTCTCATCGGATCCAGGGATGCAAGTACCAACATGCATGCTGAGCCCACTATATACTTATCCTGGAGCCAAATGGCTACTGGTAGGTGCTATATAAGCAGACTCAGTTTTATACTGACTTTAAAAGCAGCCTCCAGGGTGGATTAACTGGTCAGGTGTGCATGACTGCTTGGAGATTGCCACCCCTCCAATATATACTACAAAGAAAAAATATGGGGGATTCAGCCCGCACAACCCTATGCAGGTGCAGATTGCTATGGCGAAAATCAGATACAAACGCAAAAACACAAAATGCAATCGCACTCTGCAACCAGCACTCTGCCCTGCCTTTATGCTGGATGTTGAATAAGGTGTACATTTTGGCCAAAGTGTAATAAGCCACTCACTCAATGAATTCTTGTGGAACACCTAAAGGGTTAACAAAGTTTGTAAAATAAGTTTTGGATACCTTGACGTGTGTAGTTTCTAAAATGGGGTAACTTTTTGGGAGTTTCTTCTCTAGGGGTACATCAGGAGGATTTCAAATGGGACATGGTGTAAAAAAACGGTCAATCAAAATCTGTCTTCCAAAAACCATATGGCGTTCCTTTCCTTTTGCGCCCTGCCGTCTGGCCATACAGCAGTTTACGACCACATATGGGGTGTTTCTGTAAACTATAGAATCAGGGCAATAAATATTGAGTTTTGTTTGGCTGTTAACCTTTGCTTTGTTAGTGGAAAAAACAATTATTAAAATGGAAAATTCTCCAAAAAAGTGAAATTCAGACATTTAATTTCCATTTTCCATTAATTCTTGTGGAACAACTAAAGAGTTAACAACAATTGTAAAATCAGTTTTTAATACCTTGGGGGGTGTATTTTCTAAAATGGAGACATTTCTGGGTTGTTTCTATTATGTAAGCCTCACAAATTGACTTCAGACCTGAACTGGTCCTTAAAAAGTGGGTTTTGGAAATTTTCTGGAAAATTTCAAGATTTGCTTCTAAATTATAAGCCTTCTAACTCCACCCAAAAAAGAAAATGGTATTCACAAAATGATCCAAACATGAAGTAAACATATGGGAAATGTAAATTAATAACTATTATATGAGGTATCACTATCTGTTTTAAAAGCAGAGAAATAGAAATTTGGGAAGTTGCAAATTTCTCTACATTTTTGGTAAATTTGGTATTATTTATAAATAAAAATGAAATATTTTTATTCAAATTTACAACTGTCATGAAGTACAATATGTGACGAGAAAAGAATCTCAGAATGGCTGGGATAAGTAAAAGCATTTTAAAGTTATCACCACATAAAGTGACACAGGTCAGATTTGCAAAAATCAGTCTGGTCCTTAAGGTGAAAAATGACCCGGTCCTTAAGGGGTTAAGGACTATTGTTGTGTGTAGCAGCAATATATATTTTTACCGCAACTCTGTGCTAAATTACTAAAACTTGTTAGAGACCCAAAAGTCCTTTTAAGGACTATTGTGTGTGGGAGCAATATATATTTTTTGTGCAACCTGCATTAAATTGTGAAAACCTGTTAGGGACCCAAAAGTCCTTTTAAGGACTATAGTTGTATCTGGCAACAATATATATTTTTAGCACAACCTGCGCTAAATATCTTGCAATTGTTTGGCCGCTGCAGACAGCAACATTATCTGCGCTACATCTCCAGTCTAACGTGTGTGCAGCCTACAAATATCTGTGACATCCAGTGTACTTTTTCTGTAGACAGTGTCCACTGTGGACAGTTACATTACCTGCGCTACATCTCCTGTATAACGTTTGCGTATCCGAAATATCGGTGATATTCAGTGTAATTTTTTTCGCCACTGGTGGCAGCGACATTACCTGCTCTACATCTCCAGTATAACGTTAGCGCATCCGAAATATCAGTGACATTCAGTGTAATTTCTTTCGCCGCTGGTGACAGCCACATTATCTGCGCTACATCTCCTGTGTAACGTGTGCGCATTCTAAAAATATCTGTGACATCCAGTGTACTTTTTCTGTAGAAGGTGTCCACTGCGGACAGTTACATTACCTGCGCTACATCTCCTGTATAATGTTTGCGTATCCAAAATATAAGTGACATTCAGTCTAATTTTTTAAAATGCTGGTGGCAGTGACATTTCGTGCTCTACATCTCCTGTATAACGTTTGGCCTTCCTAAATATCAGTGTAATTTTATATTAGGCTACTTTCACACTCGCGTTTGGTGCAGATCCGTCATGGATCTGCACAGACGGATTTGCACTGATAATACAACCACATGCATCCATTCAGAACGGATCTGTTTATTTTTTATTTACCATTGCCAAAACGGATCTGTCTTGAACACCATTGAAAGTCAATGTGGGTGGATCCGTTTTCTATTGAGCCATATTGCCATATTGACTTACATTGTGGATACTTATACATTCAGAATATATTAAGGCAAAATTTATCAGTTTTGGACCGCTTGTGAGAGCCCTGAAACAGATCTCACAAACAGAATCCAAAATGCCAGTGTGAAAATAGCCTTAGCCGCTGGTGACATTACTTGCTCTATAATTCCTGTATAACGTTTGTGCAACCTAAATATCAGTGACATTCATTCAGTGTAATCTTTTATTAGGCATTGGTGACAGCGACATTACTTGCGCTATACCTCCTGTATAACGTTTGTGCAACCTAAATATCAGTGACATTCATTCACTGTAATTTTTTATTAGGCGGTGGTGACAGCAACATTACTTGCGCTATGCCTCCTGTTTAACGTGTGCACATCCTAAATATCAGTGACATTCATTCAGTGCAATTTTTTATTAGGCAGTGGTGACAGCGACATTACTTGCTCTATACTTCCTGTATAGCATTTGTACATCCTAAATATCAGTGACATTAATTCAGTGTAATTTTTTATTAGGTGTTGGTGACAGCGACATTACTTGCGCCATACCTCCTGTTTAACATGTTCACATTCTAAATATCAGTGACATTCATTCATTGTAATTTTTTATTAGGCAGTGGTGACAGTAACATTACTTGCGCTATACCTCCTGTTTGACGTTTGCACATCCTAAAAATATCTGTGACATTCTGTGTACTTTATTTGTGCATACACTTACAAAACCTGCGCTACTCTACGTGTGACATACTTGCAACATATATACCATTGAATATGCGCTAGGTGAGCAGTAAGGGACAGGGAAGTGGCCATGCTGCTGATGGTTCACGCAGAGGCCATGGCACTGGGTGCGGTGAAACTGTGCCTGCTGCCAGAACACAAGAAACACACTCATCCACGATACCTAGCTTTATGTCCCAGTTTGCAGGGCGGCACAGGACACCATTCTCAAAGTCAGACCAGTGCGACCAGGTAGTCGGTTGGATTGCAGCAGATAATGCTTCCAGTCGGTTAAGCACCACCCTGTCTTCCACAAAGTCCAGTCTCAGTAGCCAAGAGTCTGGTCAACAGAATCCTCACCCTGATACTCCTTCCACCCACCATTGAGAGGTTTGGCAAACACACTCGGATATTCAGAGGAGCTGTTTTCATTGCCATTCCTTAATTTGGGCCTCTCGCAAAGCCCGCTTGAAGAGGGACATGAGAAGATCTTGTGCCCTGATTCCCAAACTCTGGAGCATCCACAGTCAGAAGAAGATGAAGGTGGGGAATGGCAATTAGTGTTCCACGAGGTGGATGATGATAATGAGACACAGTTGCCAATAAGTCAACCGCAATTAGTGTTTTAAGAGGTTCATGATGACGATGAGACACAGTTGTCAATAAGTGAGGTTCTTGTTAGGTCAAAAAGTCAGGAGGATGACCAGAGTGAGGAAGGGGAAGAGGAGGTGCTGGATGATGAAATCACTGACCCAACCTGGGAAGGTCGCAAGCTGAGCGAGGACAGCAGTACAGAGGCATAGAGATCCGCAGCACCGCAACAGGCTGGAAGAGTCAGTGGGGTGGCAAAATGGGGAAGGCGGGCCACACTAAACAGGCCCGCAACTGTTCCACGGAGCACCCCCTTGTTGAAATCTCCCTTGCCAAGGGGTAGGTGTCCTGCAGTCTGGCGCTTTTTTGAGGAAAGTGGGGACGACAAAAGAATTGTCATTTGCAACCCGTGCTGTACAAAAATGAGCAGGAGCGTGAACACTAGCAACCTTACCACCAGCAGCATGATCTGCCGCATGGCATTAAAGCAACCTAATAGGTGGGAAGAACACCTGGGTCCACAACCAGTGTCTGCGGGTCACACCACTGCCTCCTCTTCCCCTGTGTTACATGCTGGCCAATCCCCTGTCCAAAACGCAGGCCCGGATGCCTCCCACCACGCACCTGGACCTTCGCAAGCACCATCATCTAGCACATAGCGCTGTGTCCCAGCGCAGTGTACAGATGTCGATACCCCAGGCCTTTGAACGAAAGCGCAAATACCCAGCCACCCACCCACAGACCATAGCACTAAATGCACACCTTTCCAAATTGCTGGCCCTGGAAATGTTGCCATTTATGCTTGTGGACCCTCAGGCTTTCTGCAGCTTGATAGCGGCGGCTGTCCCGCCGTACTCTGTCCCCAGTCGCCAATATTTTTCTCGGTGTGCAGTCCCAGCCTTACACCAGCATATGTCCCGTAACATTACCCGTGCCCTGACCAACGCAGTTATTGGGAAGGTCCACTTAACGACTGACACATGGACAAGTGCTTTTGGCCAGGGACACTACATTTCCCTGACGGCACACTGGGTGAACGTTGTGGAGGCTGGGAGCGAGTCGTACCCTGTGATGGCAAAGGTTCTACCGACGCCAAGTATTGCGGGCCCTACTTCTATCAGGATTTCCGCCGCCACCTATGTTAGGGGCTGCAAACGACCTTCTCCTCCTCCGCCTCCTCTTCCACCTCTTAATTATCATCTTGCTGCACCAGTCAGCCATCAATCAGCAGCTGGAAGCAGTGTAGCACTGCAGAGGTGAAGCGGCTACAGGCTGTGCTTAAACTGATCTGCTTAGGTCACAAACAGCACACCGCTGCAGAGCATGGTTGTGTCTGATAATGACCATAACTTGATGGTGTCTTTGAAGCTCGGCAAGTTCACACACATCCCATGCCTAGCCCACATCTTAAACCTAGTGTTTTAGCAGTTTCTAAAAACCTACCCCAATTTGCCTGAGCTACTGGTGAAGGTGCGTTACATCTGTGCCCATTTCCGCAAGTCATTGAAAGCTTCCGCCGGTCTGTCAATGCTGCAGTAGCACTTGCAATTGCCAGCTCACCGACTGTTGTGCAACGTGAACACGTACTGGAACTCGATGTTCCACATGTTGGCCAGGCTTTGTGAGCAGCCCTCTGCTCACATTTCCATTTAGCTTCGTCACATTTCCATTTAGCTTCCGCTCTTCACAAGCGACGAGTGGGCATTGATGTCTGACCTCTGTAAGGTTTTACGCAACTTTGTGGAATCAACACAGAGGGTGAGCGGCGATGACGCTATTACCAGTGTAACTATCCCACTTCTGTGTCTACTCAAACGTTTGCTGCTCACAATTAAGGCGGACGCTTTGCTTGTGGAAGAGATGGAAATGGGGAAAAAAAAGTTAATAGGGTGATAGCCGGACCACCCCCAGTTTGTCTTCTCAGCGTAAATTGGATGATGATGAGAAGGAAGAGCAGGAGACGGTTCCCTCTGCTACAGAGGGTAGTACCCATGGAAGTTTTATTCCATCTGTTCAGCGTGGATGGGTAGAAGAGGAGGAAGAGGATGAGAAGGATTGAGCATCATCCTCCTGATGACGACAGCGAATTCTTGTCTGTTGGCACACATGGATGACTTTATTTTAGGCTGCCTTTCCTATGACCCACCCGTTGTATGCATTTTGGCCAATACTGATTACTGGTTGTTTACCCTTCTCAACCCCCGCTACAAAGAGAACTTCTCATCTCTCTTTCCTGTGATGGAGAGGACGAGCAAATTGGTACAATATCAGAAGGTCCTTGTGGAAAAATTGCTGTAAAAATATTCAGCTGAAAACACTGGCTGTAGAGTACGTAGTTACTTGGCCAACCGAAGAGGGGAGACGAGGGGACCACAGCAGTTCCAACAGTAGCAGGGCAACACTCTCCAAGGCTTGGGACCGTTTTATGACACTCACCCTCACCCCTAATGTATTAGAGGGTCATTATATACAAACTGAAAAGAATTGCGTGGTATTAGCAGGAGGTACTCAAAACCCACATGCAGTCGTGCATATATATATAGGGGAGCAAATCCTGCACTTGTGGCCCGTTGCTAATGGCGATCCCCAGCAAAAATGCATACGATGGAGGATGCCCGCAGCGAACCACAAGTACCACAATAGACATCCTACACAAGGTAGCAATTATGTGGATGTGATAATCAATATAACAATATAACAAAATAATAGCAAAGACAGGTGCACTCTGCGGTCTTACTAAACCCTCAAACTGATTTTAAAATATAGAGATTAGTCAACATGTCCTACGGTGTAGGACATGTCTAAGCCCGGGCACCACGCCAAGGTTTCTCAAGTAGCCCGGGACCTAACACTCTCCTACCTGAGCCGTATGGGCAATACCAGGAGCCAGTGGGCAAATTACAGGAGCATGAGGCCTACTCACAAACAACTCACCAGTTACCTCCAGCATGTAAACATGCTTGCAATGGGAGGAGGGAGGAGTCTGCAGGTCCCACTCAGGACTGGCTGATATGGCCCAGGCCTCACAGGTGCACCTAAATGTGGCCTGTAGATGAAAAACAGGAACATTTAAATTGGAGTTTATACACCTCCAAGAATCTCTCAAGATGCCCGTAGCGAACAACAAGTACCACAATAGACATCCTACACAAGGTAGCCCGGGCTACTTGAGAAACCTTGGCGTGGTGCCCGGGCTTAGACATGTCCTATGTTGACTAATCTCTCATGACATGTTGACTAATCTCTCAATTTTAAAATCAGTTTGAGGGTTTAGTAAGACCGCAGAGTGCACCTGTC
This sequence comes from Bufo gargarizans, assembly GCF_014858855.1. NCBI lineage: Eukaryota > Metazoa > Chordata > Amphibia > Anura > Bufonidae > Bufo > Bufo gargarizans. Next base: position 346,239,082 of record NC_058083.1, read on the forward strand.
TTTGCTATTATTTTGTTATATTAGAGGGTCACCAGCAGGCCATCAATCAGAATTTTTCAAGGGTATGTATGAAGCCCTCCTTTATATGTAATAAAGGGTGTATTGGAGTGCCAGTTCCTTGAAATTTTTGGCAGCCCTTTCCCTTAGTGCATAGGCTTTATGAGTGTAGGAGTCCCACTACCGGAACAATTGTACCACAATGTGAATGAGGCCATCCTTTATGTGATATACAGGTTGTATCGGAGTGCCTCTTACTTGTAATTTTTGGCAGCAGGCCATCAATCATAATTTTTCAAGTGTGTGTATGATGCCCTCCTTTATGTGTAATAAAGGGTGTATTGGAGTGCCGGTTCCTTGTAATTTTTGGCAGCCCTTTCCCTTAGTGCATAGGCTTTATGAGTGTAGGAGTCCCACTACCTGAACAATTGTACCACAATGTGAATGAGGTCCTCCTTTATGTGATATACAGTTTGTATTGGAGTGCCTCTTCCTTGTAATTTTTGGCAGCACTTGCACTTTATATACAAGTAAATATACAGGAAAGAATGTTTCTTAGCAATTTTTCCTCTAAAATCGATTTTATCTTCCGTTTGGTGCATATTATTGTCAGTCTGTAAAAGTGGTGTACTACATGGACAACATCGTTCCCAGCAGCGACCTGGGAGTCCAAGATGCATCCAGACATCCTCCTCGTGCTGTTCCCGAACCATTTCAGTGGTGTTTTCATAAATTTCTGACCTTTTTCTATGAACCAGGCACCCTCCCCTCTTCAGAGCAGGGGGTGCCTGGTTTAATGCTTGGGTTTTACCATTGACTTCCATTGTGCTTGGGTGCTCGGTAGAGCATCCGAGCATCCCAAGGTGTTCTACTAGAGCACTTTGGTGCTCGACCAACATTAGGTAACACCCCATATGTGGTCTTAAACTGCTGTTTGTGCAAACTACAGGGTTCACAACAGAAAGAGCACCATTTGCATTTGAGGCTTGATCTGGCGATTTCTACAGCACTAATCCACAACTACAGAGGTTCTGAAGTCAAATTAACCACCTCAGCCCCCCTAGCTTAAACACCCTTAATGACCAGACCACTTTTTACAATTCTGCACTACACTACTTTCACCGATTATTGCTCGGTCATGCAGTTTACTACCCACATGAATTTTACCTCCTTTTCTTCTCACTAATAGAGCTTTCATTTGGTGGTATTTCATTGCTGCTGACATTTTAACTTTTTTTGTTATTAATCGAAATTTAACAAAATTTTGGCCAAAAAATGACATTTTTTACTTTCACTTTGAAAAAATGACATCTATATATAAATTTTTCTCTAAATTTATTGTTCTACATGTCTTTGATAAAAAAAAAATGTTTGGGTAAAAAAAATGGTTTGGGTAAAAGTTATAGTGTTTACAAACTATGGTACAAAAATGTGAATTTCTGCTTTTTGAAGTAGCTCTGACTTTCCGAGCACCTGTCATGTTTCCTCAGGTTCTACAATGCCCAGACAGTAGAAAACCCCCACAAATGACCCCATTTCGGAAAGTAGACACCCTAAGGTATTCGCTGATGGGCATAGTGAGTTCATAGAACTTTTTATTTTTTGTCACAAGTTACCGGAAAAATAAAGTTTTTTTTTTTTTCCTTACAAAGTCTCATATTCCACTAACTTGTGACAAAAAATAAAAACTTCCATGAACTCACTATGCCCATCACGAAATACCTTGGGGTGTCTTCTTTCCAAAATGGGGTCACTTGTGGGGTAATTGCCCCTGGCATTTTAGGGGCCCTAATGCGTGAGAAGTAGTTTGAAATCAAAATGTGTACAAAATGCCCTGTGAAATCCTAAAGGTGCTTTTTGGAAGGACCCCTTTGCCCACCTTGGCTGCAAAAAAGTGTCACACATTTGATATCGCCGTACTCAGGAGAAGTTGGGCAATGTGTTTTGGGATATCATTTTAATATAACCATGCTGAGTGAGATAAATATCTCTGTCAAATGCCAACTTTGTATAAAAAAATGGGAAAAGTTGTCTTTTGCCGAGATATTTCTCTCACCCAGCATGGGTATATGTAAAATGACACCCCAAACCACATTGCCCAACTTCTCCTGAGTACGGCGACACCACATGTGTGACACTTTTTTGCAGCCTAGGTGGGCAAAGGGGCCCACATTTCAAAGAGCACTTTTAGGATTTCACAGGGCTTTTTTTACACATTTTGATTTCAAACTAATTCTCACGCATTTTGGACCATAAAAAGCCAGGGCAGTATAAATCCCCCACAAGTGACCCCATTTTGGAAAGAAGACACCCCAAGGTATTCCGTGAGGGGCATGGCGAGCTCCTAGAATTTTTTATTTTTTGTCAAAAGTTAGTGGAATATGAGACTTTGTAAGAAAAAAAATATAAAAAAATCATAATTTTCCGCTAACTTGTAACAAAAAATAAAAATTTCTAGGAACTCATCATGCCCCTCACGGAATACCTTGGGGTATCTTCTTTCTAAAATGGGGTCACTTGTGGGGTAGTTATACTGCCCTGGCTTTTTAGGGGCCATAATGCGTGAGAAGTAGTTTGAAATCAAAATTTGTAAAATAAGCCCTGTGAAATCCTAAAGGTGCTCTTTGGAATGTGGGCCCCTTTGCCCACCTAGGCTGCAAAAAAGTGTCACACATCTGGTATCGCCGTACTCAGGAGAAGTTGGGAAATGTGTTTTGGTGTGTCATTTTACATATACCCATGCTGGGTGAGAGAAATATCTTGCAAAAGACAACTTTTCCCATTTTTTTATACAAAGTTGGCATTTGACGAAGATATTTATCTCACCCAGCATGGGTATATGTAAAAAGACACCCCAAAACACATTCCCCAAGTTCTCCTGAGTACTGCGATACCACATGTGTGACACTTTTTTGCAGCCTACATGCGTAAAGGGGCCCAAATTCCTTTTAGGAGGGCATTTTTAGACATTTGGATTTCAGACTTCTCACGCTTTAGGGCCCCTCTAAAATGCCAGGGCAGTATAAATACCCCACATGCGACCCCATTTTGGAAAGAAGACACCCCAAGGTCTTCAATGAGGGGCATGGCGAGTTCATAGAAGATAATTTTTTTGGGCACAAGTTAGCGGAAATTGATTGATTAGTTTTTTCTCACAAAGTCTCCCTTTCCGCTAACTTGGGACAAAAAGTTAAATCTTTCATGGACTCAATTTGCCCCTCAGCGAATACCTTGGGGTGTCTTTGCGGATCCGATCCATGGATGCGTGGATCCGTAAAACACATACGGACGTCTGAATGGAGCCTTACAGGGGGGTGATCAATGACAGGGGGGTGATCAATGACAGGGGGGGGTGATCAGGGAGTGTATATGGGGTGATCACCCCCCTGTCATTGATCACCCCCCTGTAAGGCTCCATTCAGACGTCCGTATGTGTTTTGCGGATCCGATCCATGGATGCGTGGATCCGCAAAACACATACGGATGTCTGAATGGAGCCTTACAGGGGGGTGATCTTCCCATATAGACTCCCTGATCACCCCCCTGTAATGCTCCATTCAGACGTCAGTATGTGTTTTGCGGATCCGATCCATGGCTGCGTGGATCCGTAAAACACAAATGGACGTCTGAATGGAGCCTTACAGGGGGGTGATCAATGACAGGGGGGTGATCAGGGAGTGTATATGGGGTGATCACCCCCCTGTCATTAATCACCCCCCTGTAAGGCTCCATTCAGACGTCAGTAAGTGTTTTGCGGATCCGATCCACAGATGCGTGGATCCGTAAAAACATACATACTTCTGAATGGAGCCTTACAGGGGGGTGATAAATGACAGGGGGTGATCAGGGAGTCTATATGGGGTGATCACCCCCCTGTCATTGATCACCCCCCTGTAAGGCTCCATTCAGACGTCCGTATGTGTTTTGCGGATCCGATCTATGGATCTTGCGGATCCAATCCTCCTCCTTCTTTTTCTCTGAAGAGTAGCAACATGGGGGTCTCAAAACAACTCTCAAATGACTTGAAGACAAAGATTGTTCACCATCATGGCTTAGGGGAAGGATACAGAAAGCTGTCTCAGAGATTTCAACTGTCTGTTTCCACAGTTAGGAACATATTGAGGAAATGGAAGACCACAGGATCAGTTCAAGTTAAGGCTCGATCAAGAAAAATCTCGGATAGACAGAAGCGACGAATGGTGAGAACAGTCAGAGTCAACCCACAGACCAGCACCAAAGACCTACAACATCATCTTGCTGCAGATGGAGTCACTGTGCATTGTTCAACCATTCAGTGTACTTTACACAAGGAGATGCTGTATGCGAGAATGATGCAGAGGAAGCCTTTTCTCCGCCACAGCACAAAAAGTGCTGCTTGAGGTGGGGTAAAGCATATTTGGACAAGCCAGCTTCATTTTGGAATAAGGTGCTGTGGACTGATGAAACTAAAATTTAGTTATTTGGCAATAACAAGGGGCGTTATGCATTGAGGAAAAAGAACACAGCATTCCAAGAAAAACACCTGCTACCTACAGAAAAATACGGTGGTGGTTACATCAGGCTGTGGGGCTTCGTGGCCAGTGCAGGAACTGGGAATCTTGTCAAAGTTGAGGGACGCATGGATTCCACTCAGTATCAGCAGATTCTGGAGACCAATGTCCAGGAATCGGTGACAAAGCTGAAGCTGCGCCGGGGCTGGATCTTTCAACGAGACAACGACCCTAAACACTGCTCAAAATCCACTAAGGCATTTATGCAGAGGGACAAGTACAATGTTCTGGAATGGCCATCTCAGTCCCCAGACTTGAATATAATTCAAAATCTGTGGTGTGACTTAAAGAAAGCTGTCCATGCTCGGAAGCCATCAAACCTGAATGAACTAAAGATGTTTTGTAAAGAGGAATGGTCCAAAATACCTTCAACCTGAATCTAGACTCTCATTGGAACCTACAGGAAGCATTTAGAGGCTGTAATTTCTGCAAAAGGAGGATCTACTAAATATTGATTTCATTTCTTTTTTGTGGTACCCAAATTTATACACCTGCCTAATTTTGTTTAAACAATTATAGCACACTTTCTGTAAATCCAATAAACTTCATTTCACTTCTCAAATATCACTGTGTGTGTCTCCTAAATGATATATTTAACAGACATTTTTTATCGTAACAACCAACGATTTATACAGGAAAATCATGACGATTAACAAGATTGCCCAAACTTTCGCATCCCAATGTACCTGTTAGGGGTTAAAAAAATCGCATCTACAGCCTGCCAGCGAACGATCGCCGCTGGCAGGCTGTAGATCCACTCGCTTACCTTCCGATCCTGTAAACGCGCACGCCTGTGTGCGCGTGTTCACAGGAAATCTCGCGTCTCGCGAGATGACGCGTATATGCGTCACTGTGCCTGGGACAGCCGCCTCCTGACCGCGATCCAGCGTTAGGCGGTCCGGAGGCGGTTAAAGAAGAGAACTCCAAGAAGTGAATCCTTTTCCAAGGGGTGTAGTGAACATTTTGACCCCAAAGGTGTTTTGCAAAAATAAATTTACAGTAGATTTACAAAAGGTCAGCAACTTTCTGGCTGCTTGTGACCAATGTGTATGTGTTGATTTTCTGAGCTGTTTGTTTCATTTCATAAATAACGTCTCGTTGCTGGAAAATCTTCTAAGCTGTCCACATATGGGTCCTGTCCATAAGTTGGACACTGATAAAGGGTCTATGTGACCAGGCAAAAAAAACTCAGGATCTTCTCTACTCAAATATTCCACATCTGCACTTGAAATGTTGAGAATTTATTGCAGGACCAGTATATTCGAATTGAGGAGACTGAGTGATTTGCCTGGTCACATGACCCTCCATCACCAGCCATTTTATGGACAGGACCTCTGTGTGGACAGTACAAAAGCCAACAATGGAGAATACCTTATGAAATATAGAAAACTGCACAGAATATAATCATAGATTATATTAGTATATGCCACCTAGTCACCTCACAAACATATTGATCAAGAGTAGCTGGGAAGTGGCTAACGCCAACATTGTTTGGACCGATGAAAGGTCCTCTTTAACTCATCGAAGCCAGAAACCTCGGTGACACGAACTGACCATCAATGATGGCCCCTTGTTCCTTCCTACAGCACATAGAAGGGTTCAGAAGGGAAGGAGTGCCATTTGGATTTTGGAGCACAAATTTTGCTGGAATGTTTTTGGGAAAAATTTGCAGAGACTCGGAGGTATAAGCAAAGTGAAAACTGCCCATTATGGAAACTACACCCTTCAAGTAATGTATCCAGGGGTGGAGTCAGCATTTTGACAAAACAGGTGTTTTACAGAAATTAATGAGCAGGGGATTACGTAACATGAAAATTGCAAGTTTTCCACAGATATGTCATCATTGCCCAGTATGTCATGTCCAGCTCATGCCATCTGAAATACACCACATTCTTTAGCTTCTAGTCACAGCAAGACCTCAGCATACGTCTTATCAGCGGCTTTTGTGAGTGCACGTCCCTTTTTCAGACCCCTTCCACCCAAGGTGTCGGTAAATAACTTGCATCAGTAATTTGGAGACAGCACACCAAGGACAGCATATAACTTCAATTCAATATTTATTTTACCAGTGGTACAATCTCATAGTGACATTTATTGCTTATTGCAACGTCTCGGGCCCAATTTGGTGCCCTTTATCAAGCTATAAGTGTAAACACAAGAAATATATCAATACAGATATTCAAAAAATTAATTAATCATAGTGTGCAATATTTCATCCATGGTATTTTTCATTTAATTACAATGTACAATATTTCATACAAAGAAAAAGAGAAAAAACATAATATGTCCGTGCGGGTAACACGGGCCAAAGGGTAAATGTGATAAAAATACATGATTAAATGAATAGAAGACGGAAAATTAAAATGACATGATTATAAGACATGACCGTAGTCAAAGGTGTCATAAGGGCAATGGCAATGCCTTACCTGAGAAGGCCAGACATAAGACTTCCACGGCATGCAGTAAATCAGAGGCCTGCCGTGGGGTTTTATCAGGAGGTAGGCCAGTCACGTGTAGGGCAGGATATCCGGCTCGGCCGGCGTGTAATGAGTCGCACTATTCGGGCATAATAGAGGGCGGTGCGCCGTCGTCCGGCTCATGCGCCCTAATGCATCTTGAGTTGGTTGCGCCATATTGGATACTGGTAAGACAGGAAAGAAGCTGGCGCATGCTCAGTGTTGTCGCGTATTTATAGCGGCCATCTTGGGAACTGGAAATATCTACAATTTGCAGATTATTTCTAAAGGGCTAGTTAGTAAGAAGGTTATGCCAGTTGATTACACAGTTATTTAGGCGTGTTCCTCAGTATCTAGTGGATTATGAGGACTATCTATATAAAGTACATCTGGTTTTGTGTGTTTGGTGTAGCATATATATGATAATTGACTTTATGAATTATATACTCTAAATGCAGTAGGGCACCAATACCTCCCTGGGAGCAGGACAAGACATAATACCCACCAGCCTCAATATATCACTGACGACAATGGATGATGATTGAGAGCTGTCTATAGTTAATTCTCTAGTTGAGATCGTGAGACTATGATGCAGGGGAATTACCTATTAGAAAGAACATAAAGAGGCATATGAGTCAGAATATAGAACACAGTAAAAGTATTTCAATTTAAGAAAATTTGTAATCCTTATTGAGGCCTCCAGGGCCCAAAGTACCCAGGTGGCGGATCCATTGCATTTCCCTTGAGTGTAACATTTCCTTGCGATTACCCCCTCTGCGAGGGGTCGGGACCCAGTCAATGACTTGGAAACAAAGTTGGCTGGGTGTATGTTTATGTTCCTGAAAATGCTGTACTAATGGAGTTTCCTTCTTATTGGTACGAATATTCGATTTGTGTTGACTGATTCTGTCCTTGATTTTTTTGTGTGGTCTCACCCACATACCCCAGTCCGCAAGGACATTTGATGAGGTAGATGAAGAAACTAGTAGTACATGAGAAGTGGCCTCTAATGTAGTATTTTTTACCTGATGACGGATGGGTAAAAATGTTACCTTTTGTAACATTGCCACATTGGGCACATTCCAAACATGGGTATGTTCCCAAGTTGGGTGACCCAGTAATAGTGCGTTGTGGGTCATTTTTCCCAGATCCGAAGTCAGATCTCACCAAGCGAAAACGAATAATAGAGGGCGTTTGTATGACATAAGAGGTCTACAATGAAAGACACTGGGGGCACTTCTCTGTAAGATCCGCCAGTGTCTGTTTAGGAGTTTTTTGATGAAGGAACGCCAAGTGAAGTAGGTGGTAACACAAGTAATCCTGCTGTTCTGTTTATTCCAAAATATGGGCTTAGGTTTAAGGCGGTCGTCCCTGTTGATATTATTAACGCGGAGCATTGTATGACTGCAAATGTCGGTGCCACATTACATTCCATCACGGTACCTGAAAGCTGTAAATAAAAATCATCCTCGAACAGAAAGTAGTTGTTTTTTTAGCACAAATCTCAACAGTTCTATGATGAAGAGGATTTCTTCGTTGGAGTAATCCTGGTGTTGTACCAGGACCTCCATGACACATTTCATACCATCCTCTATGGGAATGTTAGTGTATAGACTGGATACATACATGGTAACCAAGAGTGTATTGGCTCTGTGGATGTCAAGATTCTTACTTTTGTTAATAAAGTCAGTAGTATCCAAAATAAAGAATTTTTCTGCTTGGGCATAGGGGCGTAAGAGTGTATCCAAAAAGATTGCGGCTGGTTGGAAAATTGAAATCACATCCTGAGACTATGGGGCGACCTGTTTTATTTTTTAGACTCTTATGAATCTTTGGCAGAACATAAAATACTGGGATTCTAGGGTACACTATAAACAGGAAATTTGCTACTTTTTTCTCAATTATTTTCTGGTCTGGGGCTTGTGACACCAAGTTTAGTAGAGTAGATTTTTACCTCAACTGTGGGATCAGATTTGATGCGTGGATATGTGTTGGTGTCATATAGTTGTCTAAGGACTTCCTTCCTATAATCCTCCCTATTTAGAACCACAATCCCCGAGCCCTTATCTTCTGGCTTAATTACTATATCCTTATTGTTCCTAAGGTTAGTAAGGGCCCTTTGTTCTGATTCTTTTAAATAATATCTCAACTTTTCGGATGATGCCCTCTTCTCGAGTTCCAGCAGATCCGCTTTGACGAAGGCGATATATGTCTCAACAGCGTCATTGTCATGTGGCGGCTCAAAGGTACTTTTTGGTTTACATTTCTGGGTTCTTGAATGGAAAACGGTTGGAGTGGAGGTAGATTGTGTATTGGCCCATACGGGATTATCCAATTCAATATGTGCCTTCAAGCGGAGCATGCGGTAGAATTTTGCCATTTCAGAGTTCAGCGTGAATAGATCTGTGCGGTTAGAGCCAGCAAATCCAAGTCCTTTATTAAGGACCGTGATTGTAGTAGAGTCTAATACAATTTTGGATAGATTCACCACCAGATCTGTCGGTTCTTCAGGTGGTTGACCCAAACTGGTATTATCAATATTTATCTGCCCCTGTTGCTGGATCTGATTTGTATCGGATCCCGCCTGTTGGCGTTGGTAGTGGTATTGTTTCGTCCGATGCTTCCGCCCAGACCTCCTTGGTGTCTTCCTTGACGGGGTCAAGGGGTCCTCAAAAAAAAAAAAAAAACGGTATCGCTGGTGTTAGAGGAAACAGAAGCCCTTGAACATACTCGTTGGAGAGTTGGATGGGTTCGTTGTGGAATCCCATAGACGTCTCCTGATTCGTAGTCTTGGAAGTCTCGTAGAAATTTGGTGAGTTTCCTATCTTCCAAGTTCCTCTTGAAGAAGTTGATATTCTGAGTCAGGTTTGTTTTAAAGGGAGTCTGTCACCTCCATATGGCCATATATAGTGCTTGCATGGCTCTGTAGCACACCTATACAGGATTGTAACAGTACCTTTGTTCTTTTCTTTAGACTTGCACCAGCAGGAAAAACAAAGTTTAATTCATATGCAAATAAGCACTCGCAAGTGCCCAGGGGCGGCGTTCAGTGTGTAGGTGCCCAGGCTGATCTGCCTTCTTTTCACTTTACTCCTCCCCAGTATCTGCCTTTGCCCGCCCTCCAAGTCTCTTGCCTCATCGATAGGGCAAAGGAAGAGGCTGGGGAGGAATAAAGTGAAAAGAAGGCAGAGCAGCCTGGGCACCAACACACTGAACGCCGCACCTGGGCACTTGCGAGTGCTAATTTGCATATGAATTAAACTTAATAGTTCCTGCTGGTGCAAGTCTAAAGAAAAGAACAAAGGTACCTGTCACGAGGGTGTCAAGAGCCACGCCTGACTCCGTTGTACCCGGGGTCAGGAGGTCGCAGCGGTTGGCTGCACGCTCTATGTAAGATAGGGATGTTTCCTTATTGTAGCTTTCTGGGTTTGCTTTGCAAACCCTTTTGGCTCACTCAGGGATCTGTAGCTCCTTCTCTCAGCTGTTCCTTGTCCAGCACTCCCAATCCTCCTTATATTCCCCTCTCACACTTCTCTAGTTGCCAGATATAGAGCTTCCTGCCTGGACATCTATTCTGACCCACTGGAGCTGTGTTGCTGCGTTCTCTGATTGTTGCTTTAGAACGCTACCCTCCGGATCCCTGTTGGACCTTTGTGGACAGTTGTTGTCGTCCACCTGGGTGTTTGTATTTGTCTGTCCTCTCCCTGGTGTTTCCCTCTTAGTGCAGTGGTGAGGACTAGCGATCCCACCGGCCCGTTCATTATCTAGGGTTCATTTCAGGGAAAGCCAGGGTTTAGGCACGTGATCGCCGCACGGGTGAGGAACCCGTCTAGGGACGTCAGGGCAGTCAGGTGCCAGCCGCAAGGAGAGTTAGGGGTCACCACCTTTCCCTCTCCCTTGGGCAGGACTTTCCCTTTTTCCTCCCTGTGCGTGTTGCCGGTCATTACAGTACCGTTACAATCCTGTATAGGTTTGCTACAGAGCCATGTAAGCGCTGTATATGGCCATATGGAGGTGACAGACTCCCTTTAATGTTAGTACTCTTCTTCCGCAATATTGCCAAACAGGGTATTCTCCAATGTGGTGATCTCCTCTTTAGTTTTTCTAATCTCGCGATCAGCCCGTTCGAGGATCAGTAAAATAATATCAAATGATGCTTTATTCAGGATTTTTTTTAAATTTGGGTAGGACGTAAGTTGCATCTCAGTCCTCTTGGTATACGTCTGGTTCTGTAGTATACTGCCAATGTCACGGCATGAAGTTCTAGAGCGGTCACTTTTTAGTTTTTTTCAAGAGTTGAAATAGATATGCTTGATCCTGGATTGGTCAGGAATTCATTAGATGTGGTCACACTTGTAGTGATTCTTATTGCATCTTCATCCGTGTAGGAGAAGGTACCACTGGTATCACATTGAATATTAATTAGCGACATTAGAGATGAATGCGCACCAGCCCAAGAGGGTGTCACTTGGTTTCTGGGTGGATCCAATAGCTTCTAGTCACAGCAAGACCTCAACACACGTCTTATCAGAGGCTTTTGTGGGTGCACATCCCCTTTTCAGACCCCTTCCACCCGAGGTGTCGGTAAATAACTTGTATCAGTAGTTTGGAAACAGCACACCAAGGACAGCATATAGCTTCAATTCAATATTTATTTTACCACTGGTACAATCTCATAGTGACATTTATTGCATATTGCAACGTTTCAGGCCCAATTTGGTGCCCTTTATAAAGCTATAATTGTAAACACAAGAAATATATCAATACAGATATTCAAAAGGTGCATTAATCATAGTGTGCAATATTTCATCCTTGGTATTTTTCATTTAATTACACTGTACAATATTTCATATAAAGAAAAAGAGAAAAAACATAGTATGTCTGTGCGGGTAACATGGGCCAAAGGGTAAATTTGATGAAAATACATGACTAAATGAATAGAAGACGGAAAATTAAGATGACATGATTAGAAGACATGACCGTATATACTAAATACCATGATTACAGATGGGCAAACAAGTAGTCAGAGAGGATAGTGTCAACTGGCCTGCATGCTAACAGAGGGAAAGACTCTGATAAAAGCACCAGGTCAGCCGAATAGCCCCATTAGTACAGCATTTTCAGGAACATAAACATACAGCCAGCCAACTTTGTTTCCAAGTCATTGACTGGGTCCCGACCCCTCGCAGAGGGGGTAATCGCGAGGAAATGTTACACTCAAGGGAAATGCAATGGATCCGCCGCCTGGGTACTTTGGGCCCTGGAGGCCTCAATAAGGATTACTTTTTCTTAAATTGAAATACTTTTACTGTGTTCTATATTCTGACTCATAGGCTTCTTTATGTTCTTTCCAATAGGTCCTTCCCCTGCATCATAGGCTCACGATCTAAACTAGAAAACTAACTATAGACAGTCCTCAATCATCATCCATTGTCGTCAGTGATATATTGAGGCTGGTGGGTATTATGTCTTGTCCTGCTCCCAGGGAAGTATTGGTGCCCTACTGCATTTAAAGTATATAATTCATAAAGTCAATTATCATATATATGCTACACAAAACCAGATGTACTTTATATAGATAGTCCTCATAATCACTAGATACTGAGGAACACGCCAAAATACCTGTGCAATCAACTGGCATAACCTTCTTACTAGCCCTTTAGAAATAATCTGCAAATTGTAGATATTTCCAGTTCCCAAGATGGCTGCTATAAATTTGTAGCAACACTGAGCATGCGCCAGCTTCTTTCCTGTCTTGCCAGTATCCAATATGGCGCCACCAACTCAAGACGCATTAGGGTGCATGAGCCGGACAACGGCGCACCGCCCTCTATTATGCCCGAATAGTGCGACTCATCACACGCCGGCCGAGCCGGATATCCTGCCCTACACGTGACTGGCCTACCTCCTGATAAAACCCCATGGCGTGCCTCGGATTTACTGCATGCCGTGGAAGTCTTATGACCGGCCTTCTCAGGTAAGGCATCGCCATTGCCCTTATGACACCTTTGACTGTGCAGTGCGCTTGGATGGTTCACACACCTTGCCGATTTGTATAAGAAACCTTTTGGTACTTAGTAGTGTGTATACCCTCACTACCCGACTGACTACATCTGGTTTATATATATGTGATTGATGTTTACATATGTATGGGCACCGTTTACATTATACCTCTGATCAGTATATAACACATTAACCTCTGATCAGCATATAACACATTAATCCCTGAAATATAACACATTAACCTTACAAGGTGACTCCAGCATGTGAATTGTTTATCTTTCTCTGGGTGGCTACTCGGCTGACCTGGTGCTTTTATCAGAGTCTTTCCCTCTGTTAGCATGCAGGCTAGTTGACACTATCCTCTCTGACTACTTGCTTGCACATCTTTAGATTGTATCTGAAGTTGTTTCCTGTAATCATGGTATTCAGTATATATGGTCATGTAATTTTAATTTTCCGTCTTCTATTCATTGAATCATGTATTTTCATCACATTTACCCTTTGGCCCGTGTTACCCGCACGGACATACTATGTTTTTTCTCTTTTCCTTTATATGAAATATTGTACATTGTAATTAAATGAATTTTTTTAGAATATCTGTATTGATATATTTCTTGTGTTTAAATTTATAGCTTTATAAAGGGCACCAAATTGGGCCTGATACGTTGCAATAAGCAATAAATGACACTACACTCTTTAGGCGGGTTCCACTGGGTGCTGAAATGCCATAAACGTGGACAACTGCTGTTTACAACCATTTTTTGAGAACCATACGTTCACTTTTCTCTCAATGGATCTGTGCCGAAGCTTTTTTTTATTTTTTATTTTTGGGGGTACATATAGCAAGGTGACAAAAAAAAGGCTGTTCTGACATACTTTTTTTAATTTTTTATTATGCTAACCTGGCTGGGTAGATCATGTGATTTTATAGAGCCGGTTGTTCAATACTTAATATGTCTAATATATATATATATATATATATATATATATATATATATATACAGTGGATATAAAAAGTCTACACACCCCTGTTAAAATGTTAAATGGTAAAATGTTGTCAAATGTACCACACAGTCAGTACTTGCTAGATATTCCTGCATCTCCTTTAATGTAGCATTAGGCCTCTTCGTAGCGTCCCAGAGCAGTTTTCTTCTCGTCTTTTCATTAATTTTGGAGTGACGTCCAGTTTTTAGTAATGTCACTGTTGTGCCATATTTTCTCCACTTGATGACTGTCTTCACTGTGTTCTACGGTATATCTAATGCCTTGGAAATTCTTTTGTACCCTTTTCCTGACTGATACCTTTTAACAATGAGATCCATCTGATGCTTTGGAAGCTCTTTGTGGACCATGGCTTTTGCTGTGGGATGCGACTAAGAAAATTTCAGGAAAGACCAACTAGAGCAGCTGAACTTTATTTGGGGTTAATCAGAGGCTCTTTAAATGATGGCAGGTGTATGCTGACTCCTATTTAACATGATTTTAAATGTGATTCCTTAATTCTGAAGACAGCTACATCCCCAGTTATAAGCACACTTATGCAACCATATTATTTTTGCTTTGTTTTTTGTTTTCTTCCCTCCACCTAAAAGATTTCAGTTTGTTTTTCAATTGAGTGGTAGAGTTTATAGGTCACATTAAAGGTGGAAAAAGTTCTGAAATGATTTATCTTTGTCTCATTTTTTTTACAGAAACATGACATTTTAACAGGGGTGTGTAGACTTTTTATATACACTGTGTATATATATATATATATATATATATATATATATACATACAGTACAGACCAAAAGTTTGGACACACCTTCTCATTCAAAGAGTTTTCTTTATTTTCATGACTATGAAAATTGTAGCTTTACACTGAAGGCATCAAAACTATGAATTAACACATGTGGAATTATATACATAACAAAAAAGTGTGAAACAACTGAAAATATGTCATATTCTAGGTTCTTCAAAGTAGCCACCTTTTGCTTTCATTACTGCTTTGCACACTCTTGGCATTATCTTGATGAGCTTCAAGAGGTAGTCACCTGAAATGGTCTTCCAACAGTCTTGAAGGAGTTCCCAGAGATGCTTAGCAGTTGTTGGCCCTTTTGCCTTTACTCTGCAGTCCAGCTCACCCCAAACCATCTCGATTAGGTTCAGGTCCGGTGACTGTGGAGGCCAGGTCATCTGGCGCAGCACCCCATCACTCTCCTTCATGGTCAAATAGCCCTTACACAGCCTGGAGGTGTGTTTGGGGTCATTGTCCTGTTGAAAAATAAATGATGGTCCAACTAAACGCAAACCGGATGGAATAGCATGCCGCTGCAAGATGCTGTGGTAGCCATGCTGGTTCAGTATGCCTTCAATTTAGAATAAATCCCCAACAGTGTCACCAGCGAAGCACCCCCACACCATCACACCTCCTCCTTCATGCT
Source organism: Bufo gargarizans (assembly GCF_014858855.1). Classification (NCBI taxonomy): domain Eukaryota; kingdom Metazoa; phylum Chordata; class Amphibia; order Anura; family Bufonidae; genus Bufo; species Bufo gargarizans. The sequence continues at coordinate 346,254,511 of NC_058083.1, forward strand.
TCACGGTGGGAACCAGGCATGTAGAGTCCATCCGTTTACCTTTTCTGCGTTGCACAAAGACACAGTGGTTGGAACCAAAGATCTCAAATTTGGACTCATCAGACCAAAGCACAGATTTCCACTGGTCTAATGTCCATTCCTTGTGTTCTTTAGCCCAAACAAGTCTCTTCTGCTTGTTGCCTGTCCTTTCCTAGCAGATATTCTACCATGAAGGCCTGTTTCACACAGTCTCCTCTTAACAGTTGTTCTAGAAATGAGTCTGCTGCTAGAACTCTGTGTGGGATTGACCTGGTCTCTAATCTGAGCTGGGTGACTCGGATGAACTTATCCTCCGCAGCAGAGATGACTCTTGGTCTTCCTTTCCTGGGACAGTCCACATGTGAGACAGTTTCTTTGTAGCGCTTGATGGTTTTTGTGACTGCACTTGGGGACACTTTCAAAGTTTTCCCAATTTTTCGGACTGACTGACCTTCATTTCTTAAAGTAAAGATGGACACTTGTTTTTTTTTTGCTTAGCTGCTTTTTTCTTGCCATAATCCAAATTCTAACAGTCTATTCAGTAGGACTATCAGCTGTGTATTCACCTAACTTCTCAACAACGCAACTGATGGTCCCAACCCCATTTAAATGGCAAGAAATCCCACTTATTAAACCTGACAGAACACACCTGTGAAGTGAAAACCATTTCAGGTGACTACCTCTTGAAGCTCATCAAGAGAATGCCAAGAGTGTGCAAAGCAGTAATCAAAGCAAAAGGTGGCTACTTTGAAGAACCTAGAATATGACATATTTTCAGTTGTTACACACTTTTTTGTTATGTATATAATTCCACATGTGTTAATTCATAGTTTTGATGCCTTCAGTGTGAATCTACAATTGTCATAGTCATGAAAATAAAGAAAACTCTTTGAATGAAAAGGTGTGTCCAAACTTTTGGTCTGTACTGTATATATATATATCAGTTATGGCGAACCTTTTACAGACCGAGTGCCCAAACTGCAACCCAAAACACACTTATTTATCTCAAAGTGCCAACACGCACTTTAACCTGAATGCCAATATAGTATTTCTTCCATGTACTTTATCATGTAGCTGTAATAGCCTGCCTACATTCAGTGCGCTGCCTGTGCTGTTCATAGTGAGCCCTGCGCTGATGAATGGCAGGAAAAGTCTAAGGCATACTGGTACACCATACCAGGGAGCGGGTGCCCACAGAGAGGGCTCTGAGTGCCACCTCTGGCACCCGTGCCATAGGTTCGCCACCACTGATATATATATTATTTTTTAATTTTTCAATTTTTTTATTGTAAATTGCTTGATGATTATGAAGGGTACTCTTTTTACTTTTATTTATTTTTAGAAAACGGTATTTGTGACTTTTTTTAAAACCTATTTTTATCTCTCTATGGGACTTTAACTGCTGTACTGTACAGCACTGAAACTGTCAGTTTTCGGGCTCATGCACACAAAGTATTTTCTTTTCCTTCCGTTCAGTTTTTTTTGTGGACCATATACGGAACCATTCACTTCAATGGGTCCGCAAAAACAACAGAAGGTACTTTGTGTGCATTCCGTTTCTGTATTTCTGTTCCGCAAAAAAGGAGTGCATGTCCTATTATTGTCTGCAAATCATGGTCCGAGGCCCTATTCAAGTCAATGGGTCCCCAGAGAATACAGAACGCACACGGAACACATCCGTATGTCATCCGTATTTCGCAGAACCATACTGTAGAAATTCTATGCCCATGTGTTTGGTGATTAATAAGTTGCTGTTTCCGTTTCCGATCCGAAAAAACGGATCACAAATACGGAAACCATACGGATATGTTTTGTGGAATAACGGAATGGAAGGGGACTTAAATTAGAGAAAAAAAAATCAGATACGGAACAACGGATCCTTGAAATACGGACCGCAAAACAACAAAGGTCATGTGCATAAGCCCTTACATTCACAGTTTGCCTATAAGACCCAATCTGGGGCTGGGTCACATAGGCTTTTGTAGCCGACAGGCCTCGAAGCCTGTGTAAGGATTCAGGCAACCTTAGTAGCCATCAGCACCTCATGATTGCATTGGGAAGGGCGGGAAAGGGGGCTCCCTCCATCTGTAACTTACAGCCAGGCCCCTGCATCTGATCAGACAAGCACTGCTTCTGTGGCTGTCCGATCATTTGCTGTATATGTAACTACACTGGTTGTCAAATCACGTCCAGCAGCGCTGTATATTACGCTACTGGTCTTCTAGAGGTGAAAACAAAATTTTGCTAATACCTGCTTGTTGACTTCTTGTTTAACCTGATTGTTTGACTGTAATATTAGTTTGTATTTGTAACCCTTTGCTTGGATTCCTGCCCTTCTCCATTCCCACTTCTTAGCTAGCTTAACCAGTTTAATATTTTGTTCAGTATTTTGATGACTGTGCTGCTAGAGTGTAACTTTTTTTTTTTTTTTTTTTTACAGGTTTGTTCTGTATCATGTGGCATTGCTTTCAGGTTCTATTACAGGCTAGTCAACTTTGAGTTTTCCATTGCTAAGATCCAAATAGATGTCATATTTCAATGAAATATGAAATGTTCTATGTGCACATGTAATGCACTTGTTGATAATCTTAATCCAGTAATGGTATGGGCTAAATAATATAATTATTCTCGTTCCCAAGAGTCCCAATTTTTGTAAAGAAAACTTTGGGCAGTACTGTGGCATAACACAAGGATTAAAAAAAATCAGCAATAAGAGACCCTTGTGTCAAATACTCCTCCTGAAGTATTTAACATGAATCTGGGAATACTGTACTTATACCTCCTAACGGAGAGCCCTCTAACATCATAAGGAGCCTCATAGGCCAGGGAACGTTTCTTTGGAATTCTCGGAAGAGAATATTCTTTATTACAATTTTTCAAGTTATACATGAATATTCAGCAATCATCTTATTTATACATTACATATCTTGGTATGCTATCACCCTCGCAGAAATTTCAGTATACAATAGCTTTACCCATGCAACAAACTGGTCCCCAAGTCTCATCTTCTTCATCACGTTAAACAAAAAGGGCCATTCTATCGTATCAAAAGCTTTTGAGGCATCTATAGTTACAATCAGCCGTTCTCCACAATTTGTAGGTTCAAACTGGGTATTCACAAAATATCTCATAATATTCTCTGTAGTAGTTTTGCCTGACATGAACCCCGATTGATCCTCATGAACAAGCACCGAGATCACACTCCTGAGTCTGGTTGCCAGGATTTTGGCTAAAATGTTATTATCGGTGGTAATCAATGATATGGGACGATAAGATTCTGTTGCTGTTTCTTTTAGCATATCCTTCACTTCTAGAGGAGTTAAGGGGTCTTCCAAGGACTTACTTTGATCTAGTGTTATCTTCGGGATGATGATTTCATCCAGAAAGTTTTGTATTTGCTCAGAATTTTTATTTATCTTACTACTGTATATATTGGCAAAATAAGTATTTTTGAAATAGTTCTATTTTAGTAGTTTGTTCTGTATTTTTAAGTCCCAATTCATCAACTAAACAGTGGATATACTTGTTCTTATTTGTTTGGGTCGCTGCCAGGGCTGCTAGTTTTTTCCCCAGGTATATGTGCATATATATAATTATCCCTTACTTGATTTTCTTTTTGCTGTTCTGCCATTGTTAATAATTCATCCTTTAATTCAGAGGCCTATCTATCCAAGTAGTATAATTTTGCTCAGTGGGATTTTCAATGTACTTTTTTCCCCTTTCTTCTATCTCGTTTTCCCATTTTTTTTATTTTCTCTCAAGCTGCTTTCTTATATATTGCTGTATATTTAATAATAATTCCTCTAATAAAGGCCTTGGCGGTCTCCCATATCATGTTAACCGTCGATTATCCATCATTCATCTAAAAAAACTCAATTATCTCACCCGCGATCTTACTGTGTATATCCAACATATTTATCCATCCTATATTTATATTCATCTTTTTTTTAAATTATTATTTGTGTTCTAATTTTAATATTAATTGGATTATGATCTGAAATTCCCCATCGCCCATATGTCACCCCTTCTATTTCTAGTGAGCCTTTCTCATTTGTGAAAGCTAAATCGATCCGTGATAAGCTTCTGTGAGTTTTTGAAAAACACGAGTATTTCCGTGAGTAGGGGTGCATAACCCTCCAAAAATCAATCCATCCCATCTCTTTAGTGACATTCTTTCATTTAGATCCCGTACAGGGCCCTTAGATATTCCCTATTCTGCATCTATCTAGACTTGCATCCATTACAAATCCCCTACCACCAGTAGTGATTTATCCCCTGCATTAAGTGTAATCTCATAAATTTGTAATAGGACATCAATTTTAAACAGTGGCGTTATATACACACTTGCTATTAACCATGCCCTTCCTTCTAATATACTGTCTATCAGGACATAACAGCCTTCCCTATCTGTGATTACTTTCAGTATTTTTATATCTATATACCGATGCATTAATATACTTACTCCTCTTGCGTATGCTGAATATACTGAATGGAAAGCATGTTGCATCCATGGTCTACCCACCCCCTCCATTGTCTCGCCCGTCAAGTGTGTCTCCTGTAGGCAGACAATAGCAGGAAGTGACCTATGTATTGCGTCAAAGACTGCAACTCTCTTTATGCCCCTACTCAGCCCCCTAATATTCCATGAAACAATTCTCATAGATTTCCTTTATATGCTTAATCCTACCCCTCAATTGGGTACCCCCGAGCCCCCAGTGGCGTGGCGGCGCGTAGGCAGTGGCACCAGGGGGGGAGACGAGAGGATGGGGAGGGAATGACCAGGAGAAAAAACAAACAAAAAAAACACGCCCCAGCAACCAACAGACATTATCCCCAACCACCCTGAATGAGCCAGGATACCTAGGACCCGGTTCTCTACCTCTGCATTCCCCCTCTCGGAGCCCGCTCCACCCCACTCCCACTCAGCTCTTGATGTTATCTCTAACCCATTCTCTGACTGCTTCTGGTTTATCAAAAAAACTAGTTTTACTTTCCCATTCTAGACTCAGCTTAGCTGGAAACAACATGGATCGCAGTATTTTATTCACTTCCACGAAATGGCTTTTTTCATTTAGCCGTTTCTTTAGCAAAATCAGAAAACACCATTATTGTTGTATCTAGATATTCCAACCTGCCCCGCCTCCTTGTCCTATACAATATCTCCTCTTTATCTCTAACCGATAAGAGGTTTATCATTATTGCTCTCGGTCTTGTACCGGGGTTGGGGGGGATATCTTAACAGATAATCTACAAACCGGATTCCCAAGAATAGAACATAAATCACGGAACAAAAGTTTAAACTGAGAAAATGTACCATTTTAAGGGAAAAATATGTTGAATCAGAATTTCATGGTGTCAACAAATCCCCAAAAAGTTGGGATATGGCCATTTTCACCACTGTGTGGCATCTCCCCTTCTTCTTACAACACTCAACAGACGTCTGGGGACCGAAGAGACCAGTTTCTCAAGTTTAGAAATAGGAATGCTCTCCCATTCTTGTCTAATACAGGCCTCTAACTGTTCAATCGTCTTGGGCCTTCTTTGTTGCACCTTCCTTTTTATGATGTGAAAGATCTGGACTGCAGACTGGCCATTTCAGTACCCGGATCCTTCTCCTACGCAGCCATGATGTTGTGATTGATGCAGAATGTGGTCTGGCATTATCTTGTTGAAAAATGCAGGGTCTTCCCTGAAAGAGATGACGTCTGGATGGGAGCATATGTTGTTCTAGAACCTAAATATATTTTTCTGCATTGATGGTGCCTTTCCAGACATGCAAGCTGCCCATGCCACACGCACTCATGCCCCCAATACCATCAGAGATGCAGGCTTCTGAACTGAGCGTTGATAACAACTTGGGCTGTCCTTGTCCTCTTTGGTCCGGATGACATGGCGTCCCAGATTTCCAAAAAGAACTTCGAATCGTGACTCGTCTGACCACAGAACAGTCTTCCATTTTGCCACACTCCATTTTAAATGATCCCTGGCCCAGTGAAAACGCCTGAGCTTGTGGATCTTGCTTAGAAATGGCTTCTTCTTTGCACTGTAGAGTTTCAGCTGGCAACGGCGGATGGCACGGTGGATTGTGTTCACTCACAATGGTTTCTGGAAGTATTCCTGAGCCCATTCTGTGATTTCCTTTACAGTAGCATTCCTGTTTGTGGTGCAGTGTCGTTTAAGGGCCCGGAGATCACGGGCATCCAGTATGGTTTTACGGCCTTGACCCTTACGCACAGAGATTGTTCCAGATTCTCTGAATCTTCGGATGATGTTATGCACAGTTGATGATGATAGATGCAAAGTCTTTGCAATTTTTCGCTGGGTAACACCTTACTGATATTGCTCCACTATCTTTCTGCGCAACATTGTGGGAATTGGTGATCCTCTACCCATCTTGGCTTCTGAGAGACACTGCCACTCTGAGAAGATCTTTTTATACCCAATCATGTTGCCAATTGACCTAATTAGTGTTAATTGGTCTTCCAGCTCTTCGTTATGCTCAAATTTACTTTTTCCAGCCTCTTATTGCTACTTGTCGCAACTTTTTGGGGAATTTGTTGACACCGTGAAATTTTGAATCAATGTATTTTTCCTTTAAAATGATACATTTACTCAGATTAAACGTTTGATCTGTCATCTACGTTCTATTACAAATAAAATATTGACATTTGCTATTTCCACATCATTGCATTCAGTTTTCTATTCACAATTTGTATGGTGTCCCAACTTTTTTGGAATCCAGTTTGTATATGCCCTTTCCACAAAGTTTTTATAATCAGAGATGTCTTGGCCCAGTTGTTCTATCAGCCATATTTGTATGAATGCGCGGGGGTCTTGCCCCCTCTGCTCCTTCTGGGAATCCGAGACATCTCAGATTAGCCCACCTATAATTGTTATCCATATACAGTATTTTGTTTTTTAATTCCTTATTTTCTGCCATTTAAACTGTATTGTCTTTAGCTACCCTCTGCATTACATCTTCCACCCCCAATGTCCTATTTTCCACCTCAGTCAACCTATCCTTATATTTTTTTTAAGTCTGCTCTCAGCAGTCCCACCGCCTCCCTTATATTCCCAGTCTGGAGAGAGAGGTCCTGTATCGCCGGGTTACATTTTTTTATTTCTTGTAATATATCCTGCAGACTTGGGTCTTGCTCTAAGGCATTTTTCCCTGCCTCTTTTGACTGTTTTTTTCCTCTCTCCCCAGGCTGGGAAACCTCCTCAGGTGGAAGCATGCTAGGGTTTTCCTTCAGGGGATCCTCTCGCTCTTGATCCCGGGGCCCCTCTTCTATTTTTTTCTTTGTGGGGCTGGTCTGTCCACGCATATTGGTCAGGAAGAGAATATTCAAATGAACTCTTAGCAAGCTAATGCCGCCAGATATAAGGTAACTCTTATCGGCAAATTTTCAACCTTTTGGACAGGCCTTGAGATACGTCATGGATAATAATTAAGCAAGCACCTCATCTGCAGATAGCTTTTTCAGGGAGATTATTTCTCTTCAGTGCAGAGCAGAGAGTACTGGCTTAATTAAGTGAGATGCCTAGGTCAGGATTTACACTATTTACAGGATTTAATGAAGCAGAGAATGATCCCCTCACTTCAGAAACTGAGCCACAAGGCAGTATTCCAACATGGTAAGGACTCCAAACACACCCCCAAGACAACCACTGCTTTGCTAAAGAAACTCAGGGTAAAGTTACTGGACTGGCCAAGCATCTCTTTAGACCTAAACCCTATTGAGCATCTGTGGGGCTTCCTTAAACAGAAGGTGGAGAAGCGCAAGGTCCCTAACATCCACCAGCTCCATGATTTCATCATGGAGGAGTGGAAGAGAATTCCAGTGGCAACCTATGAAGCTCTAGTGAACTCCATACCCAAGAGAGTTATCCCTTTCAGGTCCAGAGTTATTTTTTTTTTCATTTTCGTTTTGTGCTTCTGTCCTCCCAGAGCCATAACTTTTTCATTTGTCTGTTCACATAGCAATATGAGGACTTATTTTTTGCGGGACAAGTTTTTCTTTCCAACGCCACCATTTAGTATTGCATATTGATGTATTGAGAAGCGGTAAAAAAATTGCAGAAAAAAAGCAATTCCACCACAGTTGTACGGGTTTTTTATTTTCGATGTTCGATGTGAGATAAAACTGACTGGTTACTTTTATTCTACAGGTCAGTACAAATCCGGAAATACCTGGACCCTGGACTCGTGCACCACGCCTACAAACGGAATGCCGGCTGACCCTTGTTGAAATACTTCAGTCTTTTTTAGCGCGAGCACCTGTATAACTTCTATGCAACATGGCTTCATTCTCCTATACGGAAGAGCGGGCACGGGAGATCGTGTCCAATGTGACTGCCAATGTGGACTTTCTCAAAATACCTCCCACGGAGTATCGAGGGAGAGAATTGGAAAAGGAGGTGAGGAGATTAACCTCCTGGGAATTACATGTATCTACACTCGCTGAATATTGCCGCCTGCACCGGATCCCACGTGGATTGCGAGTCCATTTGAGACCTACGTTTTTTTGTGACAACATTGATTATTGCACTCATTTCTCAAATATATTAAACAAGTGCTCCATGGACTTGATGGTATTAACCATCGAATACCTGACGGAAGCTATCATGACTAGCAGGCAGAAAATTGCCACTATTGAGATGCAACTGAAGGACGCTTTACCAGCGGAGGAATTGATTACTTTAAAATCTAAAGTGGAAAAAATTGGCGCTGACCTCAAACGGGACATTGAAAGTACTAAACGCCAGAAATTTATCAGAGATTCTGAGGACTATCAGAATAAACGTGTATATAAATGGCAAGATCTGTCTGGCACAGCTATACCTTTATTCACCAGGCAGCAACGTCGGGGAGCCTCGATGTCATCTGGATCTGGAAGTGATTCCACCATTGGACCTCCGCGTGCGCCTTTTTTAGGCAGAAGGAGACAAAGACCTCAATCAAGAAAAACACCAGACGAGCAGGACGCCATTATCGGGGGCATCGACGCACCACGGACAACACGCTCTCAGGTAGAGATGACACTTTAATCTTTAATATTTCCTCTAAAAGTCTGAGTCCTCTTCAGTTGCAAGTACTGGAGAAGGGACTATCATTTTGCCCTACTAGTCCGCTGGACAGTTTTGAATTTGACATGGACTGTCAGCGCTTTTTTAGGAATCTTCGACTTAAGGCACACTTCTCAAGCTTGCAATCTACCAGTGTTGAAATATGCGCAGGTACAGCAACGACCGGTGATACTTGCTTATCATTGAAGGACTTTGGACTGAGAACTAAGAGTCATTTTCAACCACCAAAATGCTATCATCCTGTTGAAACATTTATTCTATTGGTCCAACGTGACATGTCAAAATCTTTACAGGAAATACGACAAAGTGGATTCCATGTGAACCACAACTTGTCGCGACTTGAAAGACAGGCTATTGAAAACCTATTGGAAGACGGTAGCCTGATTTTCAAGCCTGCAGACAAGGGGGGTGCTCTTGTCCTGATGGACAAGGAGTATTATGTCAATGAGATTCTAGGTCAGTTGGCCAATACTGATGTATATCGTCCATTGGATGGCGATCCGGTATATATTATTAAAAGGAAATTGTGTACTTTGGTTGATATATTTATTTCACAGCAGATTATTGATCCCAAATTGGGGGAATATCTGATTAATCATCATCCTGTAACACCGGTGTTTTATACACTGCCCAAAGTGCACAAATCTTTGACTCAGCCACCGGGTCGGCCTATTGTGGCCTTGACTGACTGTATTTTGTCTCCACCAGCTATTTTACTTGAAAAGGTTATGACACCCCTGACTAAAAATATGCCGTCTTTCCTGCTTGATACGAACCAATTTTTGCGTGAGGTGTTATCCTGGTGTTACAGGATGATGATTTATTAGTAACCTTTGATGTTTGTTCTCTGTACACTTCTATTGTTCACTGGAAGGGTATACGGGCTGTTGAGTGGCTTTTATCCTTCTCCTCTCACAGTGAAGGCGCTAAAGAATTCTTCTTGAAGCTACTTGAAATTATTCTAACTGAAAATTATTTTTTATTTCAGGATACCAACTACCAGCAGTGCTGTGGGACTGCGATGGGCTCGAATGCCGCACCGCCATATGCAAATTCATACATGTCATGGTTTGAAGACAAACATATTTACAGCAATGATCTGTTTAAAATCCATTGTATTTTTTGGCGAAGATTCGTCGATGACGTGTTTTGTGTATGGCGGGGCGGCATTCGATCCCTTCGTGCCTTTTCAGATTATTTAAATTCGATTTGGCCCGAGTTGCAGTTTACTCTGCATTATAGTGATCATGAGATTAATTTTTTGGACACCCTGGTCATTAAGGGTGTAAGTGGGTCAATTGTGACTGATCTGTATATTAAAAATACGGACAGAAATTCCCTTCTCCATTTCTCTAGCTATCATCCTCCCACAGTAAAAAAAGCATTACCCCATTCCCAGTTTCAAAGGGTACGTAGGATTGTTTCCAATGCTGAAGTGAAAGAAAAACGTCTTGATGAAATGTCTATGAGATTTGAGAATAGAGGGTATCCCACAGCACTGCTGGATAGTGAGAGGGGTAGGGTTACCTCCTTGACCCCTAAACAGGAGTCCAGGGGGTCACGTATACCATTTGTCACCAAGTTCCATCCATGGGTTAACAAGTGTCGTTTTATTTTCTCTAAGCATTGGAACATTTTGTCCAGAGCTTATCCCTCTATTGAGGAATTTAAAAGTCCTCCATTATTGTGTTACAAACGTAATAAAAATATTCGCGATATGGTAGTGAGGGCAGATGTGGGCAGTGCTCAAACTGAGAAGCGCCAGAAGACTTTATCTACTCCTAGAAAGGGCACATTCCCTTGCCTAGGGTGTATACACTGTTCAAGTGTAATCAAAGGGGAATATTTTACGCATCCCCATACAGGCAAGCCCTTTCCAGTTCGAGGCCTCTTCACATGTAATAGCAGTTTTATCATATATTTACTCAAGTGCCCTTGTGGATTGTTATATATAGGTGAAACATCCATGCGAATGAAGGATCGCTTCTCCAAGCACAAGTCCACTATCAGAAAAAACAATTTACTTTTACCGGTCCCTTACCATTTTGATCGCTGTAAGCACAATATTGCGCAATTGCGCTTTCAAATTATTGAGCAGGTACAACAACCTCGAAGAGGTGGTAATCGATTGAAAATGTTAAAGAAGCGTGAATCCTATTGGATTCATACACTTCAGACACTGGAACCCATGGGGTTAAACCGGGAGTATGATCTCCATGGCTTCCTGTAAAATGTTCGTTCTTCTTAAGTGTATGTTAAGCTTATACTTTGTTTTCTTGTATTTTTACAGAAAACGTGAGGAACTCCCCAACCGCATCATCTGAATTGCAAGCTACTACAATTATCTAGAGAATTTCATAAGAATCTATAATTGCTATCATTTTCATTGATGCTGTTGCGATTGGGCCGCTTCTCACGTGTATCTGATTATTTAAATTGTTACTTTGTTTTTCCCTTTTTTTCCGTTTGTTCCCTCCCCTTCTTGCTCTTTTTTTTTCCTTTTTAGTCCATTTGTTTGTCTAAATCACCATGACTACATGATGTCATTTCCGCTGTGGCGGTCTATTTAAATCACGTATACTGTTTGATTTTGTTATATGCCATTGGTTTGAGAAAGGCTCGCAGCAGAGCCGAAACGCGCGTCACTGAACATTTGATGTGTGGCGAATAAAGAGAAAAACTTTTGAAGAAAAAGTGAGTGCCGGTCTTTTCCTTTGCTTAAAAGTTACAAGGAAGAGACACTCCGAGACAATCTGTATATCACATAATAGAGAGCCTCATTCACATTGTGGTACAATTGTTCAGGAAGTGGTACTCCTACACTCTTAAAGCCTATGCACTAAGTGAAAGGGTGGCCAAAAATTACAAGGAACTGGCACTCCAATACACCCTTTGTTACACATAAAGGAGGGCATCATACACAGCCTTGAAAAATTATGATTGATGGCTTGCTGATGAACCTCAAAAACATTTGGAGCAAGGGTCTGCTGATCTAACCATCTAAGGGTACTTTCACACTAGCGTTTTTGTTTTCCGGTATTGAGTTCTGTCCTAGGGGCTGTTTTTGGCCGGAGAAAATACTGCAGCATGCTGTAGTTTTCTCTCCGGCCAAAAATCCTGAACACTTGCCGGAATGCAGGATCCGGCATTAATTTCCATTGAACTGCATTAATGACAGATCTGGCCCCAAGTGTTCCGGCAAAGCGGATCAGTTCTTATCGCTCGCGCATGCGCAGACCATTAAATCTGAGAAAAAAATAAATACGGATCAATTTTTCCGGATGACAACTGGAAAGACAGTATCACGATCGGCGTGACTATCACATACGTGACACAGAGGGAGGGAAAGAGGAAGGCCCTGCCCAAGTGAGAGGGAAGGTGGTGACCCCTGACTCACCTTGCGGCTGGCACCTGGCTGCCCTGACGTCCCTAGACGGGTTCCTCACCCGTACGCCGATCACGTGCCTAAAACCCTGGCTTTCCCTAAGATGAGCCCTAGATAGTGAACAGGGCGGTGGGAGCACTAGTCCGCACCACTAGCTCTAAAGGAAAACACCAAGGGGAGGACAGACAATACAGACTAAACATATAATACCAGGTGGGCGACAACAGGAGACAACAAAAAGCCCAACACGGATCCGGAGGGTAGCATTTTGGAACAACAACCAGGATTCACAGCTCTAGTGGGTCAGTATAGAAGTCCAGGCAGGAAGCTCTATAACTGGCAACTAGAGAAGTATGAGAGGAGAATATAAGGAGGTTGGGAGTGGCAGACAAGAAACAGCTGAGGAGGAGAAGCTACGGATCCCTGAGTGAGACAAAAAGGATTGCAAGGCAAACACAGAAAACAATCACTAAGAAACAACGTGATCTTTAGACATAGCGCGCGCAGCCACCCGCTGCGACTTCCTGACCCCGGGTATAATGGAGTCAGACGTGGCTCTTGACACCCTCGTGACAGTACCCCCCCTTTCACAAGGGGGCTCCGGACACTCAGGACCAGGTCTCTCAGGATGAGAGGCATGGAAAGCCTGAATTAACCTGTTGGCGTTTACCTCTGACGCTGTAATCCACATTCTTTCCTCGGGACCGTAACCCCTCCAATGCACCAGATACTGAAGAGAGCGGCGGACCCGACGAGAATCAACAATTCTGGATATTTGAAACTCCAGATTACCATCCACAATAACAGGAGGAGGTGGCAGCGGTGATGGTTCTAGAGGTGGAACATACTTCTTGAGTAACGACTTATGGAAGACGTTATGGATCTTAAAAGTCTGAGGTAGCTCCAGGCGAAAAGCCACAGGGTTAATGACGGCTACTATTTTATAAGGACCAATGAACCTAGGACCCAGTTTCCAAGAAGGAACCTTCAACTTAATATTCCTAGTAGACAACCACACATAGTCATTCACTCCTAGGTCCAGGACCTGGCGACCGTTTCTTATCGGCCATGCATTTATATTTACCACTCATATTTTTCAAGTTAGCTTGCACCTTCTGCCATACCGATGAAAGAGATGAAGAAAACCGTTCCTCTTCGGGAACCCCAGAAGACCCCCCCTCTTTGAAAGTACAAAATTGGGGATGAAAACCGTATGCACCAAGAAATGGTGACTTGCCAGTGGATTCCTGACAGCGATTATTTATGGCAAACTCGGCTAACGGTAAATATGATGACCACACCTCTTGGTTTTCAGACACAAAACACCTTAAATATGTTTCTAGGTTTTGGTTGGTACGCTCAGTCTGTCCATTCGACTGAGGATGGAAAGCTGAGGAAAAGGACAAGTGTACCCCCAAACGGGAACAAAAAGCTTTCCAAAACTTAGAAATAAACTGGGTTCCCCGATCCGAAACCACATCGGAAGGGACCCCGTGAAGCTTCACGATTTCACTGATAAACACCTGAGCAAGAGTCTTAGCATTAGGAAGTGCGGGTAGCGCAATAAAGTGTACCATTTTGCTAAACCTGTCTACTACTACCAAGATAACTGTTTTACCCGCAGACAAAGGTAATTCAGTGATGAAATCCATTGATAGATGTGTCCATGGCCTATTGGGGATGAAAAGTGGCAATAAAGATCCTGCTGGACGTGTATGAGAGACTTTCGCGCGTGCACAAGTAGAACAAGTAGACACGAAATCCATTACATCCTGACGCAACCTTGGCCACCAAAAACGACAAGACAATAGCTCCAAGGTTGCTTTACTACCCGGGTGCCCAGCAAGAGCCGAATTATGATGTTCCTTTAATAATTCAAGACGCAGGTTTAACGGTACAAACAATTTCTCTGAGGGGCAAGAGGCCGGGGCGTCCCCCTGGGCCTCTAACACCTTTCCCTCTAGAACAGAGTGTACAGCAGAGACAACCACTCCTCTGTGTAAAATAGGTACCGGATCACTAACATTACCCCCTCCAGGGAAACTACGAGATAATGCGTCTGCCTTGGTATTTTTTGCCCCAGGACGATAGGTGATTACAAAGTTAAATCTGGTAAAGAATAGCGACCACCTAGCTTGTCTAGGGGTGAGACGCTTAGCCGATTCTAGGTACAGAAGGTTTTTGTGATCCGTAATCACCGTGACGGGGTGGATTGCTCCCTCTAAGAAGTGACGCCACTCTTCAAACGCCAGTTTAATCGCCAACAGTTCCCTATTTCCAATATCATAGTTCTTTTCTGCTGTAGATAACTTTTTGGAAAAGAAAGCGCAAGGACGCCATTTGCCAGGAGACGGACCCTGAGACAATACAGCCCCCACTCCCACCTCTGACGCATCTACTTCAACAATAAAAGGCTGGGAGACATCAGGTTGAATTAGAACAGGTGCCGAGGTAAATCTCTCTTTTAGAGAGGAAAATGCAATTTTAGCGGCGTCAGACCATTTAGAAAAATCAGTCCCCTTCCTAGTCATGTCAGTAAGGGGTTTAACGATCACTGAATAATTTTTAATGAACTTTCTATAGAAATTTGCGAAACCCAAAAACCGTTGTAGAGCTTTAAGGTTCTCAGGAAGATCCCAATCTAAAATTGCCTGGACCTTCCTAGGATCCATACGGAAACCTGAAGCAGATAATAGATATCCCAGGAACTGTATTTCCTGAACGGCGAAGACACATTTTTCAATTTTCGCATATAATTTATTCGTCCGTAGGACCTGCAGTACTTGCCTGACATGTACTTCATGTGTTTTCAGATCAGCCGAATAAATTAAGATATCATCTAGGTATATGACTACAAACCTGCCGATGAGATGACTAAAAATATCATTAACGAAATGTTGGAAGACAGCAGGGGCATTGGTCAGACCGAAAGGCATGACTAAATTTTCATAATGCCCCTCAGGGGTGTTAAAAGCTGTCTTCCACTCATCCCCTTCCTTGATACGAATCAGATTGTAGGCCCCCCTAAGATCAAGTTTGGAGAACCACCTAGCACCCGCAATCTGATTAAAAAGGTCAGGAATGAGAGGAAGAGGGTATGGGTCTCGGATGGTTATCCGGTTTAGCTCACGGAAATCTAGGCAAGGACGCAGGCCCCCATCTTTCTTTTTAACAAAGAAAAACCCTGCAGCCACGGGTGAAGAAGAGGGTCTGATGTGTCCCTTAGCCAGACTCTCGGAGATATAATCTTTCATGGCTTGTCTCTCGGGACCCGAAAGATTATACAACCTGGACTTGGGTAATTTTGCACCGGGAATCAGGTTAACCGGGCAATCATAAGGACGATGAGGTGGTAGCTTCTGACAACCCTTTTCAGAAAAAACGTCCTCAAAGTCCGAAATAAATGTAGGTAGGGAAGCTATGGAGGCGATTAAGCAATTGTTATTTAAGCAATTCTCTCTGCAATGCTCACTCCACTCCAATATCTCCCTGGCCTGCCAATCCACCACTGGATTGTGCGCTACCAACCAGGGAAGACCCAATACCACAGGAGAGGGAAGGCCCTCCAGAACGTAACATGAAAGACACTCATTATGGTGGTCCCCTACCCGAAGGTGTAAGTTATGGACAATGTGAGTGAGGTTTCTCTGAGACAGAGGAGCAGAATCAATAGCGAATATGGGAATAGGTCTCTGCAGCGTACAGAGAGACAAACCCATAGTGCGGGCAAAATGGGCATCTATCAAATTTACCCCTGCTCCACTGTCTAGAAAAAAAGAAATAGACTCCGTCTTAACACCAAAAACAATAACCGCTGGCAACACAAATTGAGATGTTCGTATGGAGGAAACGTATACCCCCCGGCTGACATCCTCCGCACAGCCTGGGGTTAGTAGTTTTCCGACGGTCTTTTGTTTTTGAGAAAGGAGGGACAGACATTAATGAAATGACCCCTCCCCCCACAGAAAAAACAAGCCCCCCACCTACGGCGAACCTCAGGAGGACGGACCTGACGAGAAGTTCCTCCTAGCTGCATAGGCTCATCTAAGTCAGTACAGACTAACTGCTGCTTGGGAGAGGTTACCAATTGCTCAGGAATTTTCGATCTCTCCCTAAGACGTCTATCTATTCTGATAGAGAGGGACATAACAGCATCAAGGGAAAGGGGGGTCTCATACAGCGCCAGCGCATCCTTAACCCTTTCAGATAACCCAGAGCAGAACTGACTCCTGAGAGCCGGGTCGTTCCACTGAGTATCCGTAGCCCACCTACGGAACTCTGAGCAATATTCCTCTGCTGGCCGATCTCCCTGTAGGAGTCTCCGTAACTTCGACTCAGCCAGGGCGACTCGGTCAGGGTCATCATATATGAGACCCAAAGCCCCAAAAAATCCCTCCACTGACCGGAGAGCCTGGGAACCAGGGGGTAACGAGAACGCCCAGGATTGCGGGTCCCCCTGAAGCAGGGAAATAACAATCCCCACCCGCTGTTCTTCATTACCTGAGGAGTAAGGGCGCAGCTTAAAATATAATTTGCAGGCCTCACGGAACGTCACAAATTTGTCCCTTCCCCCAGAAAATCTGTCAGGAAGAACAACCTTGGGTTCTGTAACAACCTGGTTACCCATAGCAACCGCTGGGCTTGCGGTCTGCTGCATTTGCTGCTGTTGTTGGAGGACAGACGCCTTCAATCCTGCCACCTCCAAAGACAGGCCTTGAAGCTGTTTTGCCAAAGCAGCAATAGGATCCATATTGGATTCTAAGTAGAGAGAAAAAAAAATTTATTTTTTTTTTTCTCCCAAAAAATAAGGGCCAGTTATAATATCACGATCGGCGTGACTATCACATACGTGACACAGAGGGAGGGAAAGAGGAAGGCCCTGCCCAAGTGAGAGGGAAGGTGGTGACCCCTGACTCACCTTGCGGCTGGCACCTGGCTGCCCTGCGTCCCTAGACGGGTTCCTCACCCGTACGCCGATCACGTGCCTAAAACCCTGGCTTTCCCTAAGATGAGCCCTAGATAGTGAACAGGGCGGTGGGAGCACTAGTCCGCACCACTAGCTCTAAAGGAAAACACCAAGGGGAGGACAGACAATACAGACTAAACATATAATCCCAGGTGGGCGACAACAGGAGACAACAAAAAGCCCAACAGGGATCCGGAGGGTAGCATTTTGGAACAGGATTCCAGGATTCACAGCTCTAGTGGGTCAGTATAGAAGTCCAGGCAGAAAGCTCTATAACTGGCAACTAGAGAAGTGTGAGAGGAGAATATAAGGAGGTTGGGAGTGGCAGACAAGAAACAGCTGAGGAGGAGAAGCTACGGATCCCTGAGTGAGACAAAAAGGATTGCAAGGCAAACACAGAAAACAATCACTAAGAAACAACGTGATCTTTAGACATAGCGCGCGCAGCCACCCGCTGCGACTTCCTGACCCCGGGTATAACGGAGTCAGACGTGGCTCTTGACACCCTCGTGACAGACAGATCTGATTTTGCAATGCATTTGTGAGACGGATCCACATCCAGATCCATCTCACAAATTCATCAGTTTACGTCCAGATTGCCGTATCCTCTGCCGCAAGTGTGAAAGTACCCTAAAACATTATGAGCGAGGGCCTGCTGCTGGTTAAATTCTTGGACCGGCGCAAGGCGAACCAAAGCAAAAGCATTTGCCAAGAATGTTTTCATTAATCAAAAATGAAAGTCGAAGGTTTGAAGACGATCAGATACCGTCGTAGTTCCGACCATAAATGATGACGACCAGCGATCCGGCGGCGTTATTCCCATGACCCACTGAGCAGCTTCCAGGAAACCAAAGTTTTGGGGTTCCAGGGGGAGTATGGTTGCAAAGCTGAAACTTAAAGGAATTGATGGAACGGCACCACCAGCAGTGGAGCCTGCAGCTTTATTTGACTCAACACGGGAAACGTCACCCGGCCCGGACACGGAAAGGATTGACAGATTGATATGCAATGAGCAGGACACCGGTACAGTGGGTCAGCTATGCAGTGGGTCCGTATATATGTGTAGTAGTTTGTGACGCCAATTGCAGCTTGCGCAGGTACTGTAGCAGGGCCCTTTAAGATGTAATAACTCACGTACTAGGTGAGGAATGCCAGAGGGGGATAATGTCTCTGTATAGCAGATATGGTAGTGTCAACGGTGTCTCCTACCTTGGTGCGGCTGGACGCCTGGATCCTGGCTCACTTGCAAAAAATTGAGTGTGGTCAGTAGGAGTTATGGTGGAATGATTGAGATCCAGACAGGAGATATGATCCAACTTGTCTTTACTGAATGGCAGCTTTAAATCCATATAAGTTACAGCAATAGTCTTGGGTCCCAGCAGGTTTTGGCAATATGTGGCAGGAATTTATATCTATTCTGCTTCTGATCATATGCCTAAAGAGTCTGGCAGGTATTAGTCTTCTGCTCTGTCTGTCTTCTGCTTGGTATGGGCCTGACTAGCTGAGGAGGAATTTGGCTTCTCCTGGACTTTAGATATGTTCTCACAGCTTGGCTCACAGGGTATGCTTCTTCCTGGAGGCTGGAGGTGGCTGCTCTTCTTGTCAACCAGCTGAGGCTGATGGCTCAGGCTGGGAAGATGGATCATTGCCTCAGCCAATGCGGGATCCAGGGTTGGGATCTCTGGTTCTGGTAACTCCTACCAACACAACCTACCCCAGCAGGGGGTGGCTGGTACACTGACTACACTTTATTCTCCTCCTCATTGAGACAGGACATGGGAACGTCCCACGTCTGCTCACACAGGGGAGCCTAGACTGGAATGGACTATTCCAGACTAGATATACTAACTAACCATGGTCTGCTTACATATTGCTGCCACCTGCTGGCGGACAGGGAATTTACAGCAAATGCATGATACAAGCCTGGAAAGTACATATACAGGAAAATGGAAAGTTAGATTACACAAGATGATAAGAAATATGCACCTGACATGTTGCAGCAGGGGAACAGAGTTTTGTGACATACTCTGGGATGTTACAGATAGGTCTTTCTCGATTCTGTGGGTGGTGATGCATGGATGTTATTAGTTGGTGGAGCGATTTTTTTAATTCCGATAACGAACAAGACTTCTCCGTGATAACTAGTTACGAGACCCCCGGTGGTAAGGATTGTGTTGACCAGACTCTTGGATAGTGAGACTGGACTTCTAGGTGAGGGCCTGCTGGTGATCTGCCTCTCTAAAAATTTATATGAGAGGGCCTGCAGGTGAGCTGACCCTGTGAAAGATTGTAGGTGAGGGCCTACTGGTGAGCTGATCCTCTAAAAAACTATATGTGAGGGCCTTCAGGTGAGCTGACCCTGTAAAAGATTGTAAGTGAAGGCCTGCTGGTGAGCTTACACTGTAAAACATTATATGCGAGGGCCTGCTGGTGAGCTGACCCTCTAAAATATTATATTGCGAGGGCCTTCAAGTGAGCTGGCCCTGTAAAACATTGCAGGTGAGGGCCTGCTGGTGAGCTGACCCTCTAAAAAATTATATGTGAGGGCCTTCAGGTGAGCTGACCCTGTAAAAGATTGTAAGTGAAGGCCTGCTGGTGAGCTGACCCTGTAAAACATTATATGCGAGGAGATGCTAGTGAGCTGACCCTCTAAAAAATTATATACGAGGGCCTGCAACTAAGCTGACTCTGTAAAACATTATATGCAAAGGGCATATATGTGAGGGCATTACATGGGATGAATAAGCGTGTTGATATGATGGAAGAGGAGAAGAAGGATGAGAAAATGAAGATTCAACCATATACCCTTGTTTGTGGTGGAAGGGGTGCATGGGAATACAGTGTATTCAGTACATTCTAAACAACACATTTAAAGTGCCTTTATGTTCATCAGCTTTCCTCTGGTGGAATCGAAAAGTCATGTTCATTATAATAAGAGTCAACTTGTCAGCATTTTCAGTTGACAGGCAGATACGCTTATCTGTTATAATGCCACCATCAGCACTAAATACCCACTCAGACAAAACTCTGGCGGCAGGGCAGGCCAGCACCTCCAAGGCGTAGAGCGCCAGTTCATGCCACGTGTCCAGCTTGGACATCCAGTAGTTGTAAGGCACTGAGAGATCATTTAAGGACGCGTATCAGGGTGATGGTGCTGGCATGGTGTCAGGGTGAGGGTGCTGGTGGGGTGTCATGAAACTGTCCCAGGCTTTGGAGAGTGTTGTCCTGTCTGCTGTGTGTTTCCCTCGTCTACCCTCCTCGGTTGGCCAAGGAACTATGGACTCTGCCGCCAGCGTTGTCAGATGGAAATTCAGGTATTGCACCTTTTGCTCGTTCTCTCCACCAGAGGAATAAGAGATTTGAAGTTCGATTTGTAGCGGGGGACTAGAAGGGTGAACAACCAGTAATCAATGTGGTCTAAAATGCGTATAATGCGTGGGTCGCGGCAACCTAACATGAAATCAGCCTTGTGTGCCAGAGTACCAACAGGCAAGACTTTGCTGTCGTCATCAGGAGGATGACTCTCAATATCCTCATCCTTTCCCTCCTCTTCTGCCCACCCACGCTGAACAGATGGAATTAAACTTCCATGGGTACTACCCTCTGTAGCGGAGGCAACTGTCTCCTGCACCTCCTCATCCTCTTCATTGTCGAATTCGTGCTGAGAAGACAAACTGAGGGTGGTCTGGCTATCACCCTGTGTAATGTCTTCCCCCATTTCCACCTCTTCTACATGCAAAGCTTTGTCCTTAATTGTGAGCAGCGAGTGTTTGAGTAGACACAGAAGTGGGATGGCTACGCTGATCACCATCTGTGTTGATTCCTCAAAGTTTCTTAAAACCTCACAGAGGTCATGCATCCATGCCCACTCCTCGCTTGTGAATAGCGGAGGCTGACTGGAAAGGCGACGACCATGTTGCAGCTGGTATTCCACTACTGCTCTCTGCTGCTCACAAAGCCTGGCCAACATGTGGACTGTTGAGTTCCAGTGCATGCTCACGTCACACAACAGCCGGTGAGCTGGAAATTTCAAGTTCTGCTGCAGCGTTGACAGACTAGCAGAAGCTGTTAATGACTCGCGGAAATGTGCACACACGTGGCGCACCTTCACCAGTAGCTCAGGCAAATTGGGTTAGGTTTTGATAAACCGCTGACCCACTAACTTTAAGAAGTGAGCTAGGTATGGGATGTGTGTGAGCTTGCCGAGCTCCAAAGCCGCCATCAAGTTACAGCTATCAGCAGGGGCGTCGTTAGGTCAAAACATTCGGGGCTGGAGCCCCGAATGTTTTTTCCAGTGCCCCGAATGTTTATGCTGGCCGGGAAGAGCTATACTCACATTTTACTTCCTGGTCCTCGGCGCTCCACTATGAAGGCTGCACAGCAGACTATACAAGAGGATTACCGAGTGGTGAAGAGCAGCAGCAACCGAAGATTTTTTATTTTATTTTATTTAAGGGCTGATGGAGGCACTGGGGGCTGAAAAGAGGCTGCTGGGGGGCTGATGTGAGGCACTGTGTGGCTGATGTGAGGCACTGGGTGGCTGATGTGAGGCACTGGGTGGCTGATGTGAGGCACTGGGTGGCTGATGTGAGGCACTGAGGGACTGATATGAGACTCTGGGGGGCTGATATGAGGCACTAGGGGGCTGATATGAGGCACTAGGGGGCTGAAGAGGGGCATTGGAGGCTGATGTGAGGCACTGGGGTCCGAAGAGAGGCTGCTGGTGGTCTGAAAGGAGGCACTGGGGGTCTGAAGAGGGACACTGGGGGGCTGATATGAGGCACTGGGGGGCTGATATGAGGCTGCTGGGGGGCTGGAGAGAGGCTGAAGAGGGGCATTGGGGGCTGAAGAGGGGCACTGGGGGGCTGAAGAGGGGCACTGGGGGGCTGATATGAGGCACTGGGGGGATGATAAGAGGCACTGGGGGTCTGATATGAGGATGAGGCACTGGGGGGCTGATATTAGGCTTCTGGGGGACTGAAGAGGGGCACTGGGGGCTGATATGAGGCATTGGGACCTTATATTAGGCACTGGGGGGCTGAAAGGGGGCACTGGGGGGCTGATATGAGGCACTGGGGGCTGATATGAGGCACTGGGGGACTGAAGAGGGGCACTGGGGGGCTGATATGAGGATGAGGCACCGGGGGGCTGATATTAGGCTTCTGGGGGGCTGATATTAGGCTTCTGGGGGGCTGAAGAGGGGCACTGGGGGCTGATATGAGGCATTGGGACCTTATATGAGGCACTGGGGGGCTGAAGATGGACACTGGGGGGCTGAAGAGGGACACTGGGGGCTGAAATGAGGCACTGGGGCTCTTATCTGAGGTCTGATTGGGGGTCATTCACATTGGGGTCTGATCTGAGGTCTTATTGGGGTCTTATTAACATTGGGGGTCTTATTGGGGCTGTCAGCTGAGGTCTGATTAACAGTGGGGGTTTGATTGGTGGTCTGACCTCGGGTGTAATGAAAATATTTTTTTCTTATTGTCCCCCTCTAAAACCTAGGTGCGTCTTATAGGGAGAAAAATACGGGTAAGTTTGAAAATGATTTCTTCTCACTTCATTATATTGATGCGGGTCTGTATGTATGTATGCAGAGTGTATTTGTGTATATTATATTATATATATATATATATATATATATATGCATGTGTATATAATATATACATACATACACGCGCGGCGTGTGTGTGTTTGTGCTTTAGGGTGCACACCCTAATGCAATAGGCTGCTGGTGGGATTTTATTTATTAGGCTATTCCTAGCCGTCTGGGCAATCCCACAGATCATCCCCTAACCCCTCTTGTACTTGTTCCGCTACTTGCAGGTTGCACGGGCATGAGTTTAAAACTTCAGCCACTTCGGTCCGAAGTTCTGAACTCATGCCTGCGCAGCCTGCAAGTAGCGGAACAAGTACAAGGGGGGGTTGATGGGTTACAAATTCTGTGATTGGTTTATAGTTGGGGGGGTTTGCTTCATTTTAAATTAGGCTGACCATAGGTTAGGATGATCTGTGGGGTTGCCCAGACGGCTAGGCCCTTCACTGTAGTTATTAACCCCTTTCAGCAGTCCCCCATTCACTGAAGGGGTGACTGCTGAAAGGGGTTAATAACTACTGTGAAGGCCCCTGATGCCGATGAGGGCGTGGCTTCATGGGGTGAGGGTGTGGCTTCATGGGGTGTGGGCGTGGCTTCACGTGGGCTCGTGCCCCGGATGTCTTCAGACCCTAGCAACACCCCTGGCTATCAGACACAACCATGCCTGATTGTAGGTTGAGTGGCGAGAGCCACAGCTCAGTCTGGTCTCTTATCCCCTGCCACAGCTCTGTGGCGGTGTGCTGTTTGTCCCCTAAGCGTATCAGCCGTCACCACTGCAGTGCTACACCGCTTCCAGCTACCGACTGATAACTGACTGGTGCTGCAAAAGGATAATTTGGAGGTGGAAGTGGAGGAGGAGGCGGAGGAGGAGAAGTGGGGGTTGGAGACACTAACGTAGGTTCTGGTGGAAACCCTGATCAACGTAGGGCCTGCAATCCTTGGCGTGGGTAGCACCTGTGCCATCCCAGGGTACGACTCGCTCCCGGCCTCCACAACATTCACCCAGTGTGCCGTCAGAGAAATGTAGCTTGAATGCACTTGTAGGCTGAATGCACTTGTCCATGTGTTCGTGGTTAAGTACACCTTCTAAGTAACTGCATTGGTCAGGGCATGTGTGATGTTACGGGACACATGTTGGTGTAAGGCGGGCCCGTCACACCTTTAAAAATAGTGGGGACTGCGCTGGGACACGGAAGTGGATGTGGTCGCTGATGGTCTTTGCAAATGTCCAGGTGCATGGCGGGAGGCATCCAGGCCTGCACCTTTGACAGGGGATTGGCCAGCATGTAACACAGGGCAAGAGGAGGCAGTGGTGTTGCCCAGAGACACAAATCCGGCCTACCTATTACGGTACTTTGATGCCATGTAGCAGACCATTCAAACACAAATGCAATCGCCTCTATGCTGGATGTTGAATGAGGCATTGGTGTACATTTTGGCCAAAGCGTAATAAGCCACTCACCACGTCAAGGTCGCCTCTATGAGTAGTCCCTAACACTAGTTCCTACCTGTTATGGGCCATGACAGCCACACAAAGTCCAGGGAGCACAGGTACAGCATGCACGCTAGGCACACTCTGCTTTTAACCCCGTCCGGTGCCATAATAGCTTCCATCGGATCCAGGGATGCAAGTACCAACATGCATGATGAGCACACTAAATACTTCTCCTGGAGCCAAATGGCTACTGGTAGGCTCAGCATGCATGTTGGTACTTTCATCCCTGGATCCGATGGAAGCTATTATGGCACCTTTGTAGTATATATTGGAGGCGTGGCCATCTCCATGCAGTCATGCACACCTGAGTTAGTTAGTCTGCCTTGGAGGCTGGTTTTAAAGTCAGTATAAAACTCAGCCTACCAGTAGCCATTTGGCTCCAGGAGAAGTATATAGTGGGCCCAGCATGCATGTTGCTACTTGCATCCCTGGATCCGATGGAAGCTATTATGGCACCGGACGGGGTTAAAAGCAGAGTGTGCCTAGCGTGCATAACAGGTAGGAACTAGTGTTAGGGACCACTCATAGAGGCGACCTTGATGTGGTGAGTGGCTTATTACGCTTTGGCCAAAATGTGCACCAATGCCTCATTCAACATCCAGCATAGAGGCAGGGCAGAGTGCTGGTTGCAGAGTGCGATTGCATTTGTGTTTTTGCATTTGTATGTGTATTTCGCCATAGCAATGTGCACCTGCATACAGGGTTGTGCTGATTGAACCCCCCATATTTTTTTCTTTGTGGCAGATCATGCTGGTGGTGTTGAGGTTGCTAGTGTTCACGCCCCTGCTAATTTTTTGTATGGCGCAGGTTGCAAATTACAATTCTTTTGTCGTCTGTACTTTCCTCAAATAAGCGCCAGACTGCTGAACACCTACACCTTGGCAAGGGAGCTTTCCGCAAGGGGGTGATCCGGGGAACAGTTGCGGGCCTGTTTGTTTTTGCTCGCCTTCTCCCTTTTGCCACCCCACTGCCTCTTCCAGGCTGTTGCGGTGCAGCAGATACCTCCCCTCTGTACTGTTGTCCTCGCTCGGCTTTCCACCTTTCTAGGTTGGTTCAGTGACTTCATCGTCCACCACCTCCTCTTCCACTTCCTCACTCTGGTCATCCTCCTGACTTCACCGCGCCCAGGGCCTCGACCTCTGCGTGTACCATCAACATTGTGGCCACTGCCCCGTCCCTTACTGCTCGCCTTCTTCATATTAAATGTTATATATGAATGAACGTACAGTACAGTAGTGTAGGCTTTGTAAGTGTATGCACAAACAAATTTAATGAAAAATTACAGGGAATGTCACAGGTATTTGGGATGAGGAAACGTTATACAGGAGATGTACCACCAGTAATGTCACTGTATGCAGTGTCTACGCAAAAAAGTACACTGTACGTAACAGATAAATTTTAGAAGTGCACACGTTACACTGCAGATGTGGTGCTGGTAATGTCACTGTCCGCAGCGGACACCGTCTACGGAAAAAGTACACTGTATGTCACAGATACATTTTAGAAGCTCACATGTTACACTTCAGATGTGGCACTGGTAATGTCACTGTCCGCAGCAGACACCGTCTATGGAAAAAGTACACTGTAAGTCAGATATTTTTTGGATGTGCACACTTTACACAGGAGATGTGGTGTAGCTAATGTCACTGTTCACAGCGGACACCGTCTACGGAAAAAGTACACTGGAGGTCAGATATTTTTTGGATGCGCACACTTTACACAGGAGATGTGGCGCAGCTAAAGTCACTCTCCGCAGCGGACACCGTCTACGGAAAAAGGACCATGTATGTCACAGATATTTTTTGAATGCACACACTTTTCACTGGAGATATGGCACAGCTAATGTCACTGTCTGCAGCGGACACTGTCTACGGAAAAAGTACAATGGATGTCACAGATATTTTTTGGATCTGCACATTTTACACTGGAGATGTGGCACAGCTAATGTCACTGTCCGCAGTGGACACCATCTACGGAAAAAGTACACTGGATGTCAGATATTTTTTTAATGCGCACACTTTGCACTGGAGTTGTGGCGCAGCTAATGTCAATGTCCGCAGCGGACACCGTCTATGGAAAAAGGACACTGTATGTCACAGATTTTTTTTGGGATGCACACACTTTACACTGGAGATGTGATGCAGCTAATGTCGCTGACTGCAGCGGCCTAACTATTGTACGCTATATTGCTGACACACATAATAGTCCTTATATGGACTTTTGGGTCTGTAAAGTTTTAGCTATTTAGCGCTGCTCTAAAAATATAGATTGCTGCTGCCACACACAATAGTCCTTAAAAGGACTTTTGGGTCTCTGAAAGTTTTGGTGGTAATAATATTCTTAAATCACTCGCTATACTGTCTGTCCCTTCCTCAGCACAGCTCTCCCTGACTAAGAATGAGCCGAACATTCGTCATCGGGTGCTATATAGCACCCGATGACGCGTTCCGGCCAGCCAATCACTGTAATGCCATCAGCCAACATGGCTACGGCATTACAGTGAGGGCTGTACTTACCTGCACGTTTATTGGCATGCTCGATCGTCAATAATATTGATGAAAAAATCCAAGCTAAATTCATTGTGGATATCAGGGTTTTATTTAATGCATTTTGATTATAGATATGTAAGAGAATTTATAAAAATAGCAGAAATACAAAACATAATCATTTGTCTGCCATTGAAATCCATAGACTTTGTTAATCTTCTGATAACTTGTTAGACTTTGGTGACTTGTGATCCAAATATGTCATATACAATGTTTAAGCGAGAGGTATTCAGCATCTTCTAATCAGCCTTGGTGCCAGGGGTCTACAGTATAAATAGAATAATATAGCTGGGCAGCTGCATATTACAATGCTACCATTCCATCATAGAGGACCAGTGACATGTAGTGCTTTGCTCTTGTCGATTATGGAATGTCACCAAAGCCGGAGGAGGGATTATAACTAATGGCAGCTGTTGGTTCTTTTATTTAGATTTAACAATAGGCTTTTGGTTCTTGTATGTTCTTTACATGATCGTTCACTGAAAACCATATATATCTTTTAATAGCCTCTAAAGAATGTCCGACAATATACATACAGTACAGGCACATATTTATTTGCTATTCTATATTAAAAGTAAACACTGCCTTGTAACCGTCTTTCATTGCAACAGCTATTTTATCGCAGAATGCTTTTGTTTGAGATGCAATAGATTGTAATGTATTCTTATAGTGTCAAAAACATGAATTTGATGTTGTTTTTTTAAATTAAAATATCATATTGAAATGTGAAATGATTCATTGAGAGAATTTTTCATTGGAAGAATAATTGCATAACAATTTGTGCCTTTTTGGCATTTTATGTTTCTCTTGCAACAAAAAAATAATAATTATAACTGGAACTTAGAAGGAAGGGACATGGTCTCCCGCTGCCCTACAGATTTAATGTAATTTACGTCAGAAACTAGTATAAATTATTGCTCAAATCTACAGCAGTTCATAACTGGAGAAAGTCCGATTTTATGGTGCACAGAATGCCAAAGGATGTTGACTTGTAATACATTTTGAGCATCTTATTCCAGCACATTCTATAGTAAGACTAGCATATGTAATGCCAGTCCTAAAAAAAATTCCCCTCAATAACTTGATCTGCCCAACAAATGTCACCATGTAGTCCTAGCCTTAGCATGAGGAGTCTGGGCTCCTGTACTTTTGTGCCAAATTTAACAAATGTCACATGTTGCCTGTACATTCTAAAGTCTGCAGGATCTCTTACTGCTACTGTGAAACTTTTACCCTGGGTTCAGACCTGAGCGTTTCTGAGACGCGCGTTTAACGCGCGTTTTTATGCACGTTTTTGCAATAACAAACGTGCGTTTGACGCGCGTTTGTGTGATTGACTGCAGTGTTGTCCAATGAGCAAATATCCCTGTGTATATGAAGTTTGGCCAATCCTAGCGCATTGTAGGTGTGAAATTCCATGTGTGTTGGTAGAGTGTGTGGTTTGTAGTCATCATGGAATGCTATAGACGGCGACGTGTTGCGGCTATCCACCTGGAACGCTTGAGGAGAAGGCGGGACAGCAGGCAACGTTTCTGGGTCCATCCTGTGATTGCGAATAGACAGGAGAGGGGCCAGTTCTGGGAACTGTATGCCAACCTCCATGCCCATGAGGACAAGTTTTTTGACTACACCAGGATGTCCATCTACAGGTTAGTACGTATACGTGGTTGCAATGTTTTTTCAATGGTTGAACTAAGTGTTTTGTGCTTTTTGTATTGTTAACCATGAACATTTTATTGTTTCCCAGCTTTGACGAGCTCCTGGTGCTGTTGTCCCCTCATTTGCAGCGTCAGGACACCTTCATGCGGGACTGCATCCCACCAGTGGAAAGACTGGTCATTACTTTGCGGTAAGTAGCCTATTATTGTGGCCATTTAAACCATTTGCAGTGTTTTGTGCCAGGATCTGAGTTTCGCCGTGTTTCTCTTGTTGTTTGTGACGTATGAGTGTTTGTGCGGGGGGTATGTGATGTGTATGTTGTTAACGTGTGGCATAGATATCCCATACATGCATCATGTATCCACATTTGGCCATGTATTACCCCTCACTTTCAAAAAATAGCCCAAACATTTGCTTCAAATTTTTTTTCTTTGGTGAATGTATTAACATCATACATTTCCAAATAAAATGTGTTAACTCTGTTAAACAAACGAGCAATTTTGTATAAATAACATAAAAATATTAGAAAGCTTTTTCTATATAAGTGCCCTTTTTGGCTCCAAAACCCTTGAGCCTGAGAATTTCCCTCTTCTAATTTTCAAAGGGTTTCATATTGCGGCCCTGAAAACTCAGCCTCGGGATCCCGCCGCGTCTCTCTGGCTCCGCGAGACTGATTGGCGTGTGGCATTTCAGTGGTGGAGGTGCTTGGGCCCGTGCTTGTTGAGGGATATGGGTATGATGTGTGTTGTGTCTGCCATGTGTCAAGAGGGTGTTGTATGTTACTTTGTGTGTATGTGTGTGCAGGGGCGTAGCTAAAGGCTCATGGGCCCTGGTGCAAGAGTTAGACTTGGGCCCCCCTTCCCTCAGTGCTTTGTATGTCTTCTTATGCAGCACAAGGGTATTTGGGCCCCCTCAGGCTCCTGGGCCCGGTAGCGACTGCTACCTCTGCACCCCCTATAGCTACGCCCCTGTGTGTGTGCTGGGTATGTGTGAGGGTGTTGTTGTGCATGTTGGGGATGTAGTGGCCCATATTGTGGCCCATATTGTGGGCCATATTGGGGGAAATATTGTGGCCCATATTGTTGCCTATATTGTGCTGGCTGCTGTGGGGCCTGCTGTGGGACCTGCTGTGGGACCTGCTGTGGGGCCTGCTGTGGGGCCTGCTGTGGGGCACTGATAGACGTTGCTATCTCATAAGGGATGCAATACTTATCAATGGTGTTAGTCACCTCCTCCTTTACTTTTGTGACCAGATTTCTGGGCACATGTAGCATTTTCTCCTCTAGACTGAGGAGAAAATAGGCATCACTGCTAAGTTTTGGCACAGGATGTGCCAGGGCATCCAGGCAGCCTATTAGCCTGTCCTCATGCCTCTCTGTTCTCCTCCTTTTATGTCGGGGCTGCCGACTTGCCTCTGGGACGGCTTGGACAGTCTACATGGGGCTCACGAAACTTGGAGTGGGTGGGGGGCCTGGAGGACTCATTGGCCCCATAGATGGTCCGGGCTCACTGTCCATGGTTGTGCCCTCGTCCTCTTCCTCATCAGCTTGCGCCTGGCTGTGTTCCCAGCTACTATCGGTGCTGTGAAGTGGAAAATATAGGTAAGTATGTTCCCCATATGAAATCGAATGTATGTAATGTCATACCACATCCTCTCCTCAATGTGTATGCCCTTGACTCACCTCCGCATTTCCGTGCACGGTATCAAAAATGACATTTGTTCGGCATGCACATAACTGGAGCGTGCGCCTGGGGACGATCCGCTCCTCTGCTCCCTTTCTTTGCGCCGATGGCGGATAAAGGCGTCTTTCAGGCTTTTCCATTTGTCTTTGATAGTGTTGACTATGAAAAAAGAATTAAAAAGCATCCGCTAATGTCTCTTTATTTTCTTACATTTGTTTCAGGTATTTAGCTACCGGACAGTCATTGGCCAGTCTACACTTCGCCTTTTTCATCGGGAAGTCCACAGCCAGTATGATCGTCCGGGAAACCTGCGTGGCAATTTGGGACGTCCTTCATCCTGCTGTGATGGGCCAACCACAGAAGGAGGACTGGCTGCAAATTGTGGATCATTTTTTAGAATCCTGCAATTTCCCAAACTGTGTCGGCGCAATAGACGGCAAACACATCCGCGTTAAGAAGCCCATCAGGAGCGGGAGTAAATTTTTTAATTATAAGAAATATTTTTCGTTTGTTCTTTTTGCGGTGTGTGATGCGAACTATTGCTTTAGGCAAATTGACGTGGGGTCCTACGGCAGCAGCTCAGACTCGGGCATTCAGCTGTTTTCGGGCATTCTGCCTTTGGGCAAATGCTCAATAATAATGAGCTGGACCTCCCGGGGAACACCGCACTGCCTGGGACCACTTATCCGGCTATGCCCTTTGTTTTTGTGGGGGATGAGGCCTTTGCGCTGGGGGAGTATCTGATGAGGCCGTACTCCAGCCGGGGACTCTCCATTGCCAGGCGGGTATTTAATTACCGGCTGACAAGGGCACGCAGGGTGGTGGAGTGCGCCTTCGGCATTTTAGCTAACAAATGGCGCTTTCTCCATTCTCCGATTCATTTAAAATTGGAAACCGCCATCTCGGCCGTGAAGGCAGCGTGTGCTCTGCATAATTTTGTCCGTGTACGGGATGGCTTTAATTTTGAAGATTCCCTCAGCCATTCCTTTGAGAGTCCTAATCCGAGCGGTGTGCGTGGGACCAGACATGGTGCGGCTGTCCGGGACCACTTCACCGCATATTTTTTGTCACCACATGGGGCGTTACCCTGGCAATTGGAAGCCATCTAAGTTTATGTTAATTTATATTTTTCTTCTGAAAAGAGTGTTTCTATATTATTTTAGTTTCAAATTTGGTTGTTATTACTAGTTATTACTAGGGCTAAATTACAAAATTTGAAACGATCTTTTGTGCATTTCGTTTTTTTTCACCTATATAGTGCCCCTTGAGGATGCCCCTATAGTGGCCATCAATAGTCACCCATTAACACTGGTTAAAAATGTGGGCGAAATCATGTGTCCCATTTAAGTGGCCAATACTCGGCCAGTAGAATATAAGCCAAGGAGGGTGAAATAATGGATCCCATCAAGGTGCCCAATACTGGCACGTTAGAACCCGAAGCACCTCAAATATGCCTGCCCACCCATAGGCCACAAACAGTCTAATTTGAAAAAGTACACAATATCAATAACAACTTAGGATTCAAATCCCTCAACCCAAAATTAGGCCTACATTTCAAAATGCCACTACATTTGCAGATTGAGAAAGAGCGCAGTCTGGCACAAGACAGTGGAACCACTGCAAATTGAACATACTGGGCCATTGCATTGTACCAGAATGTGGGGGAGGGTGAACCAGGACAGTACTAAAAACTAAAGGGGTGAGGGGACACTATCATTCTTTGTAAACTAAGGCCACTGAGTGCCCATATACAAGAACAGGGATGGTGATGCTGCGTCCCTCTAGCTGTTGCTAAAATCCAAGTCCATGCATGCCTGCACAGGCTCCAGCAAGTAAAATACAGCCCAGCATTTGTGGAGGTGGCGTTTGACAACAGCTGGAGGGCTGCAGGTAGAGCTGGCCAGGGCTATTACATATAGTTGGTACACCACTGCACACAAGGAGTTTACTTTTCACATTAGAACACACATTGAAATACCTTTTCCCTGTTTCACTGTCTTGGTGAAACTTCGCCAATCTGGCCAGATGCTTTTGCCAATATCTTCCCAGGCCTGCTGCCTGCTCCTCCTGTTTTTGTAGTTGGCATCCTGGGTATCATACAGGCAACGTTTGCCTTGCACCAGCCTGATGAGGGTTTCAGTGTCACACACAGACTCCTCCATGCTGGATTCTCTGCAAAACTGTGCTTTGCACCTGGGGTTGGGCCTTTTCCAGCATGTTGCAAAATCCAAAACGCGCGTTCGAACGCGCGTTTTCAGTGTCAAAAACGCGCAAAATACAAGCGTTGCGCGTTCCCATTGAAGTATATGGGCCAAAACGCGCGACAAACGCCCCAAAAAAAAGCTCAAGAACTTGTTTATGCGTCGGGCGTTTTACAGCGCGTTCAAACGCGGGACAGCTATTGGAAAACGATTGCGGGGGGGGGGGGGGGGAAAGACAGAAAAAATGATTTATCAGTGCAGGGAAAGGATAGGGAATAATCATTTAACAGCATCTTAGTGGAGGGAGAGATGTCAGAAGGCGCTAGGGACATTGATAGGAAAGTTATTTACAAGTGCAGGGAAAGATTATTACAAATAGTCATTAGACAGCTCTGTCATTCCAGCTTTTTGTTATTGGGCTGTTGAAAAGCCTTTAGAGGCTTATGTCTTAGTATCTTATTCAGTACTACAAGAAAAATATACGCATTTCACTTCTGCAGTTCTGTGTGATTTAATAGTGCTTTTTGAAAGGCTCCAGTGCAGCCAATTAACAAGCGTTTAACTCGTGTGCCGTTAGAAGCCATCACAGCCATGCCTACTAATGGCATGGCTGTGATTGGCCAGTGCAGCATGTGACCCAGCCTCTATATAAACTGGAGTCACGTAGCGCTTCATGTCACTATGCTCCTAATAGTGTAGGGATAGAATGCTGCTGCTGTGAGGGAGAGAATAGGAAAGACTCTATCTGTTATCAGAACTTGTTGCTAACTCTGCGATCTACAGCGATTTTGTTTTGTGGGTGCAGTGCAACTTTTTTTAACCTACCTGCCCTGAGCCCACTGATACAGAAAAACAAGTTTTATCCGTCTGTTAGTTAGGTGGGCATTGGCGGCCATTTTGTGCAAGTTCAGTGCACCAGCACTGCATATGTGCTAGGGACAATAATTTAATCCTGTTATTTTAGTTTAGTGAGCAACATATACCCATTTTTTAAGTGCACCTGCATATGTGCCAGGGGAAGGCAGAATAATATAGGGAATCGGTCTGTGAGTTCAGGGACCCAGGGGGTGACATTTTCAACAAAAAAAATCTGTAAAGTACAATCCAAGTAAATCCATCTGTTAGATTCTGTGGGGACAAATTAATATATTTTTTTGCTAAATAGTAAATTTGCGCCCTGCACTGCATTTGTGAGAGTCCAATACAAACATTAAATACTGCAGTTATATTCAGTTTTTTTTTAAACACCCATTTTGTGCAAGATAATACATTTGGGGCCTTTGCTGCATTTGTGAAAGTCCAAAACAAGCTTTAACCCCTTAAGGACACAGCCCTATTTCACCTTAAGGACCAGGCCATTTTTTGCAAATCTGACCACTGTCACTTTAAGTGCTGATAACTTTAAAACGCTTTGACTTACCCAGGCCGTTCTGAGATTGTTTTTTCGTCGCATATTGTACTTCATGACACTGCTAAAATTGGGTCAAAAAAGTTAATTTTTTTGCATAAAAAAATACCATATTTACCAAAAATTTTGAAAAATTTGCAAATTTCAAAGTTTCAGTTTCTCTACTTCTGTAATACATAGTAATACCCCCAAAAATTGTGATGACTTTACATTCCCCATATGTCTACTTCATGTTTGTAGCATTTTGGGAATGATATTTTATTTTTTGGGGATGTTACAAGGCTTAGAAGTTTAGAAGCAAATTTTGAAATTTTCGGAAATCTTCAAAATCCCACTTTTTATGGACCAGTTCAGGTTTGAAGTCACTTTGTGAGGCTTACATAATAGAAACCACCCAAAAATGACCCCATTCTAGAAACTACACCCCTCAAGGTATTCAAAACTGTTTTTACAAACTTTGTTAACCCTTTAGGTCTTCCACAACACTTCATGGCAAATGGACATACATTTTTAGAATTTAGATTTTTTGGAAAATTTTCCAATATAATCAATTTTTTCCTGGAAAAAAACAAGGGTTAACTGCCAAACAAAACTCAAAATGGGTTGCCCTGATTCTGTAGTTTGCAGAAACACCCCATATGTGGTCGTAAACTACTGTTTGGCCGAACGGGAGGACATAGAAGGAGGGGAACACCATATGGGTTTTGGAAGGCAGATTTGGCAGGACTGGTTTTGTTTATACCATGTCCCATTTGAAGCCCCCTGTTGCACCCCTAGAATAGAAATTTCAAAAAAGTGACTCCATCTAAGAAAGTACACCCCTCAAGGTATTCAAAACTGGGTTTACAAACTTTGTTAACCCTTTAGGTGTTCCACAAGAGTTATTGGCAGATGGAGAAACAATTTAGAAATTTCTATTTTTTGGAAAATTTTCCAATATAATCAATTTTTTCCAGGAGTAAAACAAGGGTTAACTGCCAAACAAAACTCAAAATGGGTTGCCCTGATTCTGTAGTTTGCAAAAACACCCCATATGTGGTCGTAAACTACTGTTTGGCCGAACGGGAGGACATAGAAGGAGGGGAACACCATATGGGTTTTGGAAGGCAGATTTGGCAGGACTGGTTTTGTTTATACCATGTCCCATTTGAAGCCCCCTGTTGCACCCCTAGAATAGAAATTTCAAAAAAGTGACTCCATCTAAGAAAGTACACCCCTCAAGGTATTCAAAACTGGGTTTACAAACTTTGTTAACCCTTTAGGTGTTCCACAAGAGTTATTGGCAGATGGAGAAACAATTTAGAAATTTCTATTTTTTGGAAAATTTTCCAATATAATCAATTTTTTCCAGGAGTAAAACAAGGGTTAACTGCCAAACAAAACTCAAAATGGGTTGCCCTGATTCTGTAGTTTGCAAAAACACCCCATATGTGGTCGTAAACTACTGTTTGGCCGAACGGGAGGACATAGAAGGAGGGGAACACCATATGGGTTTTGGAAGGCAGATTTTGCAGGACTGGTTTTGTTTATACCATGTCCCATTTGAAGCCCCCTGTTGTACCCCTAGAATAAAAATTTCAAAAAAGTGACTCCATCTAAGAAAGTACACCCCTCAAGGTATTCAAAACTGGGTTTACAAACTTTGTTAACCCTTTAGGTGTTCCACAAGAGTTAATGGCAGATGGAGAAACAATTTAGAAATTTCTATTTTTTGGAAAATTTTCCATTTTAACCCATTTTTTCCAGCAATAAAGTAAGGGTTAACAGCCAAACAAAACTCAATATGGGTTGCCCTGATTCTGTAGTTTGCAAAAACACCCCATATGTGGTCGTAAACTACTGTTTGGCCAAACGGGAGCACGTAGAAAGAGGGGAACGCCATATGGGTTTTGGAAGGCAGATTTTGCAGGACTGGTTTTGTTTATACCATGTCCCATTTGAAGCCCCCTGTTGCACCCCTAGAATAGAAATTTCAAAAAAGTGACTCCATCTAAGAAAGTACACCCCTCAAGGTATTCAAAACTGGGTTTACAAACTTTGTTAACCCTTTAGGTGTTCCACAAGAGTTAATGGCAGATGGAGAAACAATTTAGAAATTTCTATTTTTTGGAAAATTTTCCATTTTAACCCTTACTTTATTACTGAAAAAAATGGGTTAACAGCCAAACAAAACTCAAAATGGGTTGCCCTGATTCTGTAGTTTGCAGAAACACCCCAAATGTGGTCGTAAACTACTATTTGGCTAAACGGCAGGACATAGAAGAAGGGGAACGCCATACGGTTTTTGGAAGGCAGATTTTGCTGGACTGGTTTATTTACACCATGTACCCTTTCAAGCCCCCTGATGCACCCCTAGAGTAGAAACTCCATAAAAGTGACCCCATCTAGGAAACTACGGGATAAGGTGGTTGTTGATTTGGTACTATTTTAGGGGTAAATATGATTTTTGGTTGCTCTATATTACACTTTTTTGAGGCAAGGTAACAAAAAAATTAAATTCTAAAATTTTTCTACATTTGCTATTTAGTTTTGTGGAACACCTAAAGGGTTAACAAAGTTTATAAAGTAACTTTTGAATACCTTGAGGGGTGTAGTTTCTTAGATGGGGTCACTTTTTTGGAGTTTCTAGTCTAGGCTACATCAGGGGGGGCTTCTAATGGGACATGGTGTCAAAAAAAAAAACTGTCCATCAAAATCTGCCTTCCAGAAACCATATGGAGTTCCCTTCGTTCTATGCCCTGCCGTGCGGCTATATAGCCATTTACGACCACATATGGGGTGTTTCTGCAA
Organism: Bufo gargarizans; assembly: GCF_014858855.1. Taxonomy (NCBI): domain Eukaryota; kingdom Metazoa; phylum Chordata; class Amphibia; order Anura; family Bufonidae; genus Bufo; species Bufo gargarizans. Next base: position 346,291,345 of record NC_058083.1, read on the forward strand.
ACTACAGAATCAGGGCCATAAATATTGAGTTTTTTTTGGCTGTTAACCCTTGCTTTATTACTGGAAAAAAAGGATTCAAATGGAAATTTTGCCCAAAAATGGGTGTTTTGGCACCGTTTTTATTTTATATTTTTAACACCGTTCATCCGAGGGGTTTGGTCAAATGTTATTTTTATAGCGACGACTTTTACGCACGCGACGATGCCCAATATGTATGGCTCTCAGACTTTGGAGACACTAAGCAGGCATCCTAAAACTGCGGCCCTCCAGATGTTGTAAAACTACAATTCCCACCATGCCCTGCTGATGGCTGTAGGTTGTCTGGGCATGCTGGGAGTTATAGTTTTACAACATCTGGAGGGCCGCAGTTTGAGGATGCCTGCACTAAAACTAATATTTTTTGGGGGAAAAAAAATTGTTTCTGTGTCTCCAAAGTCTGAGAGCCATAGTGTTTTATGTTCTCTAGGGGACTGTTGGAGATTATAAAAATTTAGTACTTACATGGAAGTGTGATACTCCCTGAAGCAATCGATAATGCAGAGGCCCGGATGATCGGGGCAAGTGTCACACTGAGTAGTGGTGTCCTTCCGTATCCCCCTCTTGTGACACACTCTGCATCTTTTTTGGGTTCGTCCCTTCTTTCCAGTATGGGGGACCACACCTGGAAAGTGTTGGCCAGGGACGATCCGGGCGCCTCCAGTTCCCGAGGTACTCCGGCCTGCTCTTTCCCGGTCCGAAAAGATCAGGTCTTTGAGGACTGCCTCATAGAATTGGAGGAATGTCCCTGTGCTGCCAGCGCTTCGGGATAGTACAAAAGAGTTGTACATGGCAACCTGCACCATGTAGACCGCAACTTTTTTGTACCATGCCCGGGTTTTGCGCATGGCATTATATGGCTTGAGGACTTGATCAGAGAGATCAACTCCTCCCATATACCGATTGTAGGCGACGATACAATCGGGCTTGAGGACCGTTGCCGTGGTACCTCGCACAGAGACTGGGGTGGTGCTGTTACCGTGGATTGTGGACAGCATAAGGACATCCCTCTTGTCCTTATACCTGACCAGCAACAGGTTTCCACTGTTAAGTGCACGGGTCTCACCCCTGGGGATAGGTACCTGGAGGGGGTGGGCAGGGAGGCCGCGTTGATTTTTCCGCACGGTCCCACAAGCGAACGTGGATCTGGCGGCAAGGGACCTGAACAAGGGAATGCTGGTATAAAAGTTGTCCACGTACAAGTGGTAACCCTTATCCAGCAGTGGGTACATAAGGTCCCACACGAGTTTCCCGGTAACACCCAGAGTGGGGGGACATTCTGGTGGTTGAATCCGGGAATCTCGCCCCTCGTACACACTAAATTTGTAAGTGTACCCTGAGGTACTCTCACAAATTTTGTATAGCTTCACGCCATACCTCGCCCGCTTTGTGGGAATGTATTGGCGGAAACTGAGTCTCCCCTTGAACGCAACGAGAGACTCATCAACCGCGACCTCCCTTCCAGGTACGTAGGCCTGCTGAAATGTGGCCCCAAAGTGATCGATGACCGGCCGTATCTTGTACAGCCGGTCATAGGCAGGATCACTTCGGGGGGGACATGCTGCATTATCGGAATAATGCAGACATTTCCGGATGGCCTCAAACCGGGAGCGTGTCATGGCCGTACTGTACAGTGGGGTCTGGTATAGGACGTCCCCACTCCAGTACAGCCTGACACTGGGTTTTTGCACTAGACCCATATGCAGCACGAGGCCCCAAAATGTCCTCATCTCGGCTGCACTGACCGGCGTCCAGCCACCGGGTCTAGCCAAAAATGAGCCCGGGTTTTGAGCGACGAACTGTTGGGCGTACAGATTCGTCTGCTCCACCATCAGATTCACCAGTGGGTTACTGAAAAAAAAAATAAAAAAGTCTATTTCAGTAAACCCCACTGTGGGAATCTGGATTCCAGGATTGCCAGCGAAATCCGGAATCTCAGGCTCAAAGTCCACTGGGGGACACCAGCTAAGTTCATCGGCAGGGGGCTCCGGTGAACTTATTTGGTGGGCCGGGAAACCAGTACGAACCCCAGGGCGGCTCGTACTAGGGTGGGCCACAGGATCCCTAGCATGTGTGGCCCCTGGCTCCGCCTGGCGGCGTCTCTGCTGCCTTGGTGGCTCATCGTCATCCGATGATGATGAGGAGGATGCGGATGACAAAAGGAACGTGGGGTCATCCTCATCCTCACTGGGGCTCTCAGAGTCGGAGGCAATCTGGGCATATCCCTCCTCGGCCGAGAACACCCGGCGGGCCATGGGTGTGTGTGTGTGCGTGTGTATGTGCGTGCGTGTAAACCTTTATTCTATGTGCGTGTGTGTGGGGGCACGGGTGTTCACGTACTAAAAGTCCAGGCAAAAAAAATGGGCAAGTGTTAGAAAAAAAAAAAAAAAAAGTTCAAACTTGCTGATCAGCGGTTCAACGCTGATCATCGGTCGGTGGGGTGGTGGGGCGGTGGGGCGGGCGATGCGCTAACAGTGGACGGACGCTAAAAAGTGCCGGCCAGTCAGCGCACGCAGAAAAAAAAAAGTGGTGGTGGGGGGGTCTGGTGGGGGGGGGGGGGGCTGGTGGTGAGGGGGGGGCTGGTGGTGGGGGGGATGCGGGGGGGGGGCAAGTGGCAGGGGGATCTGGGGTCTGGTAGCTGAAAAAAAAAAGTTTGGAATAAATGTGATTTTTTTTTTTTTTTTCTAACTTTTCCCTTCTATCCCTGCCTAAAGGTGCCTCTCCCTCACTGACCCTAACCTACCTGGGTGGCGATGGGTGCAGGAGGGTGATGGATGGCGATTAGGGGGACACAGGAGCTGGTGCTGGACGATGCTGCCGGGTGCTCGTGCAGAACAGGAAGAGGAGGGGAGAGAGGAGCGCAGGAAGTTTGAATCTCGCGCCTCTCTCCCCTGCACCAATCAGCACCCTGGACAGCGGCGTTCAGCACCAGGGCCAGCTCCGCCTCTGCAAATCCTCGGACTGCGATTGGTGGTGTAAAATTACGCCACCGATCGCAGTCTTTTTCCGGTTCATCGGGTCACAGGACACCCGAATGGACCGGAAACGCAGAAAACCGCAGGTCTAAATTGACCTGCGGTTTTCTGCGATCGTCGATGCGGGGGGGTCAAATGACCCCCCCCTGCATTGTTACAGGATGCCGGCTGAATGATTTCAGCCGGCATCCCGTTCCGATTAACCCCCGCGGCGCCGGCATCGCTATTTAAAGCCATGACGTACCGGTACGTCATGTGTCCTTAAGGACTCGGGAAACATGCCGTACCGGTACGTCATGTGTCCTTAAGGGGTTAAAGGGACACTGACAGGCCCGATAAACATATTTAGTTATTCCTATACAGTCATAGGTCTATTAAAGTGTATTCTAATGATATAAGAGTACCCTCTGTCCGCATTTGAAACCATGTAAAAACAACTTCATAATCATCTGTCAATCACCTTCCTTAATGCCCAAGGGGCGTTTTTCTCCTACCTTTGTGCCCAGCCGCGCCCCAACTGTCGTTTCCTAGCACCGCCTAAATCATTATTATTCACTGTGCTGGGCGGCTTTTACAGTCGCCGATCCTGCCGCATGCCCAATAGAAACGTATGGGCATCGGCCTCACTTGAACCTTCTGCGCGTGCGCCATATAACTTGCCCGGCACCCTCACTCTCAGTGCGCCTGCGTCCCTTATTCAATGCGGCGGTATCAGCGTCTCCTGCTGCAGGATCAGTGACTGTAAAAGCCGCCCAGCGCAGTGAATAATAATGAGCTTGGTGGCGCTAGGAAATGGCAGTTGGGGCGTGGCTGGGCACAAAGGTAGGAGAAAAAACGCCCCTTGGGCATAAAGGAAGGTGATTGACAGATGATTCTAAAGTTGTTTTTACATGGTTTAAAATGAGGACAAGGGGTATTCTTATGTGATTGGAATACACTTTAATAGACCTATGACTGCATAGGAATAACTAAATATGTTTATCGGGCCTGTCAGTGTCCCTTTAAATACGAGTTAACTTCTGTGTTTTTTTTTAAAAACACCCATTTTCTGCAAGGCACTACATTATCTTTGCCTCTTGTTGCTTCCTCATCCTACTCAGCTTCCTCATCCTCTACCGCCTCCTCATCTGGTCAGAGTAATACCGTCACCACCAACTTCAGCACAGCCAGGGGTAAACGACAGCAGGCAGTTTTAAAACGTATCTGTTTGGGGGACAAACCCCACCCCACAACAGACCGATGAGTGGTTAGTGCCAGTGAGCCTCAAGCCCGGCCTGATAGTGTGCGATAATAGGCAAAATCTCGTAGCAGCTCTGGGCCTAGCCGGTTTGACGCACATCACTTGCCTGGCGTGTGTGCTGAATTTGGTGGTGCAGAGGTTCCTGAAAAATTACTCCAATATGTCAGAGCTGCTGCAGAAAGTGTGGGCCGTCTGTGCACGCTTTCGGAGTTCTCAACCCTTCTGCTGCTTGCCTGTCAGTGCTGCAGCCTAACTTCAGCCTTCCCCGCTCACCGCCTCATATGCGACATGCCCACAAGGTGGAACTCCACCAATGAGAGGGTCTCCATGCGAGACCTGAGTGCCTTGTTGCGCTGTTTCGAGTACTCCACCAACACGGCCAGTGCCGATGACACCGTTCTCATCGTTACTATCCCACTTCTATGCCTCCTTGAAAAAACACTTTGGGCGATGATGGAAGAGGATGTGGCACAGGAGGAGGAGGAAGAGGGATCATTTCATAGGGTTTCAGGCCAGTCATTCACAAGTGGCTCCGAGGGTGGGTTCCTGCACCAACATACGCCAAGTACACAATTGTCCAGCCAGGGCACAGTTTTGGAGGATGACGAGGTGGATGAGGAGATAGAGGAGGAGAAACCTTGTTCACAGCAGGGTGGCACCCAAACCAGCTCATGGCCATCACTAATGCGGGGCTGGGGGGATACAGAGGACACAGACAATACACCTCCCACAGAGGACAGCTTGTCATTGCCTCTGGGCAGCTAGGCACACATAAGCGATTACATGCTTCAGTGTCTCTGCAACGACCGGCGAGTTGGCCACATTCTAACTTGTGCTGATTACTAGGTGGCCACGCTGCTGGATCCCCGTTACAAGGACAATGTACCGTCCTTAATTCCGTCACTGTAGAGTGATCGGAAGATGCGCAAGTACAAGCGCATGCTGGTAGACACGCTGCTGATGTCATTCCCACCTGACAGCGGGGGAAAAGTGGAAGCACAAGGCAAAGGCAGAGGAGGAGAAAGAGGTCGCCAACGCAGCTGCGGCACCACCAGCACCTCAGAAGGCAGGGTTAGCATGGTCGAAATGTGGAAAAGTTTTGTCAGCACGCCACAACAACCAGCACAACCAGCTGATATGGAACATCTTAGCAGGAGGCAGCATTTCAGCAACATGGTGGAACAGTATGTATGCACACGCCTACACGTACTGAATGATGGTCTTCCCCCTTCAACTTCTGGGTCTCCAAATTGGGCATATGGCCTGAGCTTGCCCTTAACGCCTTGGAGGTGCTGGCCTGCCCTGCAGCCAGTGTATATCTGAACGTGTGTTTGGCATGGCATGGGGCGTTATCACAGACAAGTGCAGCCGCCTGTCCACAGCCAATGCGGACACGCTTACGTTCATTAAAATGAACCAGGCATGGATCCCACAGGACTTGTCCGTACCTTGTGCAGAAAAGACATGTATACCAGCCTTACCCAGCCATTGTTATACTCCAGCACACTTTCTCATTGTTTTATTTTTTATATTTCCCAATGTTTTGGGGTGTACCCTAATTTAACCCCTTAAGGACACATGACGTATCGGTACGGCATGTTTCCCGAGTCCTTAAGGACACATGACGTACCTGTATGTCATGTGTTGTTCCGATCACTGCCATGCGGCCGGCTGTGATCGGAACAAGGTGCCTGCTCAAATCATTGAGCAGGCACCTCGGCTAAATGCGCGGGGGGGTCCCGTGACCCCCCCATGTCCGCGATCGCAACAAACCGCAGGTCAATTCAGACCTGCGGTTTGTTGCGCTTTCTGCAGTTTCTGATCGCTGTGGTCCCTGACCGCGGCGATCAGAAACTTTAGTGTGGCGAAAATAAATATTAATCACCCCCTCCTGCACCTCTGAATGATTTTAGCCCGGTGGGAGGTGCAGGGGGGGTGTTGCGGGCGGTGGGGGCGGTGCGGGAGGCGGGCGGTGCGGCAGGCGGGATCGCGATCCCCCGCCCGCCTCCCATTGAATAATCGTTGGTGTAGAGTGGGTATACCAGGGTGCCAGCACATTGCTGGCACCCTGGTATAAACGGCTGACAACTGTAAAGTTAACAGTAAGAGGGAGCTCCCTCCCTCTCCGATCGGGGGGCTGCAGTGCCTTTGCAGCCCCCCGATGGAGAGGGAGAGAGCCCCCAGACAGCCCCCCGCAGCCCCGTGCTCACCCTTCCCCGTCTGCGAAGTTCTGAGCAGACGGGGAAGGTTCCCATGGCAACAGGACGCCTGCTCAGGCGTCCTGCTGTCCATGGTGCTGAACAGATTTGTGCTGAAAGCATAGATCTGTTCAGTGTAAGTAAAATACAGTGCAGTACCCTATATAGAGTACAGTACTGTATTATACTGACATCAGACCCACTGGATCTTCAAGAACCAAGTGGGTCTGGGTCAAAAAAAAAATGAAAAAAAAAGTAAAAATAAAAAAACACATTTATCACTGATTAAAAATTAAAAAAATAAAATTCCCTACACATGTTTGGTATCGCCGCGTCCGTAACGACCTGATCTATAAAACGGTTATGTTACTTTACCCGAACGGTGAACGCCATAAAAATAAAAAATAAAAAACTATGATGAAATTGAAATTTTGTCCACCTTACTTCCCAAAGAAAGGTAATAAAAGTGATCAAAAAAGTCGCATGTACGCCAAAATTGTAACAATCAAACCGTCATCTCATCCCGCAAAAAATGAGACCCTACTTAAGATAATCGCCCAAAAACTGAAAAAACTATGGCTCTTAGACTATGGAAACACTAAAACATCATTTTTTTTGTTTCAAAAATGAAATCATTGTGTAAAACTTACATAAATAAAAAAAAAGTATACATATTAGGTATCGCCGCGTCCGTATCGACCGGTTCTATAAAAATATCACATGACCTAACCCCTCAGGTGACCACCGTAAAAAAATAAAAATAAAAACGGTGTAAAAAAAAGCCATTTTTTTTCATCTTACGTCACAAAAAGTGTAATAGCAAGCGATCAAAAAGTCATATGCACCCCAAAATAGTGCAAATCAAACTGTCATCTCATCCCGCAAAAAATGAGACCCTACTTAAGATAATCGCCCAAAAACTGAAAAAACAATGGCTCTTAGACTATGGAGACACTAAAACATTTTTTTTGTTTTAAAAATGAAATCATTGTGTAAAACGTACATAAATAAAAAAAATTGTATACATATTAGGTATCGCCGCGTCCGTGACAACCTGCTCTATAAAATTACCACATGATCTAACCTGTCAGATGAATGTTGTAAATAACAAAAAAAAAACGCTGCCAAAAAAGCTATTTCTTGTTACCTTGCCGCACAAAAAGTGTAATATAGAGCAACCAAAAATCATATGTACCCTAAACTAGTACCAACAAAACTGCCACCCTATCCCGTAGTTTCTAAAATGGGGTCACTTTTTTGGAGTTTCTACTCTAGGGGTGCATCAGGGGGGCTTCAAATGGGACATGGTGTAAAAAAAAACAGTCCAGCAAAACCTGCCTTCCAAAAACCGTATGGCATTCCTTTCCTTCTGCGCCCTGCCGTGTGCCCGTACAGCGGTTTACGACCACATATGGGGTGTTTCTGTAAACTACAGAATCAGGGCCATAAATAATGAGTTTTGTTTGGCTGTTAACCCTTGCTTTGTAACTGGAAAAAAAATATTAAAATGGAAAATCTGCCCAAAAAGTGAAATTTTGAAATTGTATCTCTATTTTCCATTAAATCTTGTGCAACACCTAAAGGGTTAACAAAGTTTGTAAAATCAGTTTTGAATACCTTGAGGGGTGTAGTTTCTTAGATGGGGTCACTTTTATGGAGTTTATAATCTGGGGGTGCATCAGGGGGCTTCAAATGGGACATGGTGTCAAAAAACCGGTCCATAAAAATCAGCCCTCCAAAAAACAAACAGCGCTCCTTTCACTCTACGCCCCGCTGTGTGGCCGTACAGTAGTTTACGACCACATATGGGGTGTTTCTGTAAACAGCAGAGTCAGGGCAATAAAGATACAGTCTTGTTTGGCTGTTAACCCTTGCTTTGTTAGTGGAAAAAATGGGTTAAAATGGAAAATTAGGCAAAAAAATGAAATTCTAAAATTTCATCGCCATTTGCCAATAACTCTTGTGCAACACCTAAAGGGTTAACGACGTATGTAAAATCAGTTTTGAATACCTTGAGGGGTATAGTTTCTTAGATGGGGTCACTTTTAGGGAGTTTCTCCTCTAGGGGTGCATCAGGGGGCTTCAAATGGGACACGATGTAAATAAACCAGTCCATAAAAATCAGCCTTCCAAAAACCAAACGGCGCACCTTTCACTCTATGCCCCGCTGTGTGGCCGTACAGTAGTTTACAGCCACATATTGGGTGTTTCTGTAAACGGCAGAGTCAGGGCAATAAAGATACAGTCTTGTTTGGCTGTTAACCCTTGCTTTATTAGTGGAAAAAATGGGTTAAAATGAAAAATTTGACAAAAAAATAAAATTCTCAAATTTCCTCCCCATTTGCCAATAACTCTTGTGCAACACCTAAAGGGTTAACAACGTATTCAAAATCAGTTTTGAATACCTTGAGGGGTGTAGTTTCTTAGATGGGGTCATTTTTGGGTGGTTTCTATTATCTAAGCCTCGCAAAGTGACTTGAGACATGAACTGGTCCCTAAAAATTGAGTTTTTGTAAATTTCTGAAAAATTTCAAGATTTGCTTCTAAACTTCTAAGCCTTATAACATCCCCAAAAAATAAAATATCATTCCCAAAATAATTCAAACATGAAGTAGACATATGGGGAATGTAAAGTCATCACAATTTTTGGGGGTATTACTATGTATTACAGAAGTAGAGAAACTGAAACTTTGAAATTTGCAAATTTTTCCAAATTTTTGTTAAATTAGGTATTTTTTGGTGCAAAAAAAATATTTTTTTTGACTTCATTTTACCAGTGTCATGAAGTACAATATGTGATGAAAAAACAATCTCAGAATGGCCTGGATAAGTCAAAGCGTTTTAAAGTTATCAGCATTTAAAGTGACTCTGGTCAGATTTGCAAAAAATGGCCTGGTCCTAAGGTGTAAAAAGGCTGTGTCCTTAAGGGGTTAAACAAAAAATTTAAAAAATTAAAACCAAAAACCACTGCTGGCTACCTCCTCCACCACAGCTTCCATCTACACCACTACGTCAACCGCCTCCTCAACCTCCTACTCCATATGGACCTCCACCTCCTAGATCAAGATTATTATTTTTTATTTTTAAGTATTTTTTGTTATTTTATGTCATTTCACTCATTTGTCTGATACATTGTTGGCTGACATATCCCAAATTTTTGGCTGTGATATACCCCTGCTCTGCCTAGTGGACTGGGAAATACATTTCACTAATTTGTCTGTTGCATTGTTGGGTGCAATTCACCAATCTTTGGCTGTGATATACCCCTGCTCTACCTAGTGCACAGGGAAATACATTTCCCTAATTTGTCTGTTACATTGTTGGGTGACATTCACCAATTTCTGGCTGTAATATACCCCTGCTCTACCTAGTGGACAAGGAAATACATTTCACTAATTTGTCTGTTACATTGTTGGGTGACATTCACCAATTTCTGGCTGTGATATACCCCTGCTCTACCTAGTGGACAGGGAAATGCATTTCACTAATTCGTCTGTTACATTGTTGGGTGACAGTCACCAATTTTTGGCTGTGATATACCCCTGCTCTACCTAATAGACAAGGAAATAAATTTCACTAATTCATCTGTTATATTGTTGGGTGACAAATGCTCATCTTTTGCTTTAAAAAGTACATTTGCGGCCTACACTGCATTTAGGACAGTACGAATGCTGAGGCCAGAAAAAGTACAGGCAATAGTAGATTGGGGGGCTGACAGTGCCTACAGTTCCTTCACATTGTCTCCCACCCAGTCCCCTTCTGAAAGATCAGAGTTGGAACCTACAGCCCATGGCCATCTGTCTTTAACTCACCCCCTTGCAAATCAGGCAAGCAGTCTGAGCCCCAAGTCATGCAGCATTCTCTTATGCTTTTTGATGACTCTGCTGGCAGGGTTTCCGTGGGCCATCCACATAGCCCTGCACCAGAAGTGGAAGAGATTGAGTGCACAATGTTAGACAGGGCCTTTCCTGTCTAACGTTGCAAATCCAAAATACCCCAGTGACAGTCCCTGTAATTTTTTATTAATTATTCCAATAACAGCGCATCTTATGAATCCTGTATTGTTATTTATCGTCACTACCTCCTCGAGTCGAGAGTGGGTAATTGCTTTGAGCCCCCTCCTTTACTTTTATGCTTCTGCTTAAATAATTTGGCCCACATTTCCGCTCGATCACATTTCATTTTATCCATTGACCTCCCTTGGATGTGGTATCCAATTGGATCAAGGCCATCACAGGACGTGCGACATGGTTGAGCAGTATGTGTGCACACGCCTACACGTACTGACTGATTGGTCTGCCCCCTTCAACTTCTGGGTCTCCAAATTGGGCACATGGCCTGAGCTTGCCCTTTACACCTTGGAGGTTCTGGCCTGCCCTGCAGCCAGTGTATTGTCTGAACGTTTGTTTAGCACGGCAGGAGGAGGTTATCAAAGAGAAGCGCAGCCGCCTGTCCACAGCCAATGTGGACAAGCTCACATTCATTAAAATGAACCAGGCAGGGATCCCACAGGACTTGTCTGTACCTTGAGCAGAATAGTCATGTATACCGGCCTCACCCAGCCATTGTTGTACTCCAGCACACTTTCTCTTTGTTTTATTTTTTATATTTCCCAATGTTTTGGGGGCTACCAAAATTTGAACGAAAAATAATAATAATAATAAAATAAATAAAAAAGCAAAACCAAAAACCAAATTTTGCTACCTCCTCCTCCTCCGCTTCCACCTACGCTGCCACATCCACTACCTCCTCAACCTCCTACTCCATATGAACCTCCTCCTCATAGATCAAGATTATTTTATATTTTTATGTATTTTATGTTATTTGAAGTCATTTCTCAATCCACATTTGTTTGCAGAGAACTTGCCATGCTCTTAACCACATTGTGCTGCCTTTTACACTGAATTTGACTGATATTTCTGATGCCTTTCTAGGCCTTTCCATGACTTTTTTAGAGCCGTTTTAGTTCTCCAAAGTTTGGGTCCCCATTGACTTCAATGGGGTTCGGAATCGGGGTCAAGTTCGGGTCCCGAACTCAAACTTTTTTGTGAAGTTCGGCCGAACCCGTCTAACCCGAACATCCAGGTGTTCGCTCAACTCTATTTAGGACCTATTCTGTTAGTGATAAATACTTTTTGAAGGTATATCCACTTTCATTATGTAATTAGGGAGCAAATGAACAGTGAAAAGATGAAGAAATTTTTAAAGATGGTCATAGTCATAATATAAATTTAAATACAACATTTTGGTTACTAGTCGTATGCTTTATGTGTTTTATTCTGAATCTTTCATTTTATAATAAATCCTGCACATAAAACCTAATAATTCCTGTCTGGCTCAATGTCTGCACAGAGTTTCTGCAATAATTAACATTCTGGGCACTAAGCACTGTACAACAATCTAAGTTAGGGAAAGACTTGCTACCCAGTGCATACAAGCTCAGATGAGCTGTTAGGAATGCATCTCATGAACAAACATGCTCACTGTTTCCAAAATAAACCAGCAGAATTATCTTGCTTTAAACTATAATATGTGGTGTAACTCATGATCAGTACGGGATAAGTTATACAATGTATTAACATCGTTACTAATGGAAGTTTTTTTTTATAGACTATGGGGGAGAGTAATCAAATTGGATCTCTGAAAAATGAAAGGAGGAATCTGATTGGTTGCTATGGACAACTAAACCAGTTTTCCTTTACACCAGTTTGATAGCTCCCCTACTACATTTATATAGAACTAAAAAAAAATGCCGTAATTGAGAGATATATTTAATTATTCCCTATGCAAGTGGATGTGTCATGTACTAACAGAAGGCAGATATAAAGATATATTTGTTGAATCTGAAATCCCAGTGTCCATGACAGAACAGATAGAGGACCCATAACTGACTCACATATACTGTCAATACCGTAAACTTGCCAAATACTATAAATCTGTTCCCCCTAACTATTGAGCAGCTCATGCATGCTTTCGCTAACTAAATAAAATGTTCCTTCTTGTATTGTGAGAGATTTGGGTAGCAAAAGCAGAAATAGGTGATATTCAATATTATTTATTTTTAACATGATTATTTAATATTTAATGTGCTTTTTGTATCTTCCAGTTTACATTAAATAAGTCCTTTTTTTTTGCATGCAGTATGTCTCAATAGTGAGGTGTCCTTTCCCTTTTAATCAAATTCACTGTTTTAAACTTTAGTTGCTCCTCTTTTTTATATATGAAATGTGATTTCAAATTGACTACAGTGCAGATTAGGAGCAACAATATTTGAACCATTCTTGCACTAGTTTGTGCTTATTTCTACTGATTACTTTTATCTTCCAAAATGCAATCTACTGGTGCTTGCTGAAAAAATCATTTTCCCTCTCATTTTTGCATGTGTAGAAAAGGTCTCGATTTGTTCATTGTGCAGCTCATCTGAGAAATAGCATAACATACTCTGTGAAGAAAGGTGTTATTTTTTGTTTCCATTTCATCTGCCTTTGGCTTTATAAAACAAAGATATAAAGAGAAACCAAGGGGATTTCCTTAGTGGGAATTTACTTGTTGTCAATGGGCAACATTTCATGGAAATCAACGCATGCCCAGCCAGATCAATGAGAGCATTTTATTTTCAGGGACTACATTTTCAAAATGCTTAAAATTTGAATAAATCTATAAACCAGTCCCAAAGCATGTAATATGGAAAAACAAATTGGCATCAAAAGCAGACCATTATGTTCAGGGAAAATCATGTTAAATAAAATGTCCAGTATTTATAAGGATTTTCAGCAGTGTGCCTATTTTCTCTGTCACACATGCACATACATTAGCTTCTATTACTTATGTGGCAATATGCTTCCAGTAATAATTAAAGATGTTTCTAAGTGTTTATGACTAGTGTTGGGCGAGCATGTTCGGCTGAACACTTTTTTACTCGCGCATCGCGAGGTACGTGTGCGGAGGTACTGGCACTCACTGTAATGCTGTAGCCATGTTGGCTACTGGCATTACAGTGATTGGCTGGCCGGAATGCATCATCAGGTGCTATATAGCACCCGATGACATGTGGTTCGGCTCACTCTTAGTCAGGGAGAGCTGCAGCAGAAGGGACAGATAGTGTAGGGACAGGAATTTGTTTGTTTGTTAGGCAGGTTTTACTGGTGAAAGGTGTTAGAGACCCAAAAGTCCTTTTAAGGACTATTATTTTATCTGGCTGCCATATGTATTATTAGCGCAATCTGCACTAAATTGCGTGCAATTGTTTGGCCGCTGCTGACAGTGATACAACCTCTGCTACATCTGTTCTGTTACATTTGCGCTGTGAAATTTCACAGCGCAATTGTTTGCCCGCTGGTGACAGCGATATTACCTTCCCTAAATCTCCAGAATAGCGTTAGCAGAAATATCAGTCAAATTCAGTGTCATTTTTTCACTGCTGGTGGCAGCGACATTACGTGTGCTACATCTCCTGTATAAAGTTTGTACATCATAAATACAGTGGGATGCGAGAGTTTGGGCAACCTTGTTAATCGACATGATTTTCCTGTATAAATCGTTGGTTGTTACGATAAAAATGTCAGTTAATCATATAGGAGACACACACAGTGATATTTGAGAAGTGAAATTAAGTTTATTGGATTTACAGAAAGTGTGCTATAATTGTTTAAACAAAATTAGGCAGGTGCATACATTTGGGCACTGTTGTCATTTTATTGATTCCAAAACCTTTAGAACTAATTATTGGCACTCAAATTGGCTTGGTAAGCTCAGTGACCCCTGACCTACATACACAGGTGAATCCAATTATGAGAAAGAGTATTTAAGGGGGTCAATTGTAAGTTTCCCTCCTCTTTTAATTTTCTCTGAAGAGTAGCAACACGGGGGTCTCAAAACAACTGTCAAATGACCTGGAGACAGAGATTGTTCACCATCATGGTTTAGGGGAAGGCTACAGAAAGCTGTCTCAGAGATTTCAGCTGTCTGTTTCCACAGTTAGGAACATATTGAGGAAATGGAAGACCACAGACTCAGTTCAAGTTAAAGAAACAAGGGGTGAACCCAAGGTGTCCCTAAGGGAAAGGGGAGAGAGGCAAGAACACAGTGTTCGTCCGGTATACCCCCAATAGGGACACTCAAAAGATAAAACTCGGCAATAAAGCTCCCGAGCTATAAGCAGAAACAAAGAAAAACGGAGCTCATGATACCAAAAAGATATAATTTATTGAAACATGATAAAATGACATGGGTAAAAGACATGAAAAAATGATGCCATGGACAAGATTAGGAGCGGAGGACAGAAAAAAGAAGAGACGCCACCCTGGGGGCAAAAGCACACGTATCCACAATATATGGTACAAAAGGATGTATATATAAGGTACATGAACGTCAAATGATGAGTCACTGCTCAAGGTCATATACGGTATGCAAGTAATAATGGTAGTACCAGGTGAGCCACCTGTCTGACGCTAAAACACCTCTGTGTATATCAAAGACAAATAATCATTGGTGTGCAGAGAGCCAGTGCAATAACGCCTTGTGCTGCAGACCAATGAAGCAAGATTAAACAATAACAATATTGGCAATAACCAGAGGAGAACAGCGGAGACAGGAACTCACCATAGGTAGGAGCCGTGTGCCAGAGTGACCAGGGTGGCGCTACCCCAACGCGCGTTTCGGCGTACCTGACGAAGGTACGCCGAAACGCGCGTTGGGGTAGCGCCACCCTGGTCACTCTGGCACACGGCTCCTACCTATGGTGAGTTCCTGTCTCCGCTGTTCTCCTCTGGTTATTGCCAATATTGTTATTGTTTAATCTTGCTTCATTGGTCTGCAGCACAAGGCGTTATTGCACTGGCTCTCTGCACACCAATGATTATTTGTCTTTGATATACACAGAGGTGTTTTAGCGTCAGACAGGTGGCTCACCTGGTACTACCATTATTACTTGCATACCGTATATGACCTTGAGCAGTGACTCATCATTTGACGTTCATGTACCTTATATATACATCCTTTTGTACCATATATTGTGGATACGTGTGCTTTTGCCCCCAGGGTGGCGTCTCTTCTTTTTTCTGTCCTCCGCTCCTAATCTTGTCCATGGCATCATTTTTTCATGTCTTTTACCCATGTCATTTTATCATGTTTCAATAAATTATATCTTTTTGGTATCATGAGCTCCGTTTTTCTCAGTTCAAGTTAAGTCTCGAAGTGGCAGACCAAGAAAAATCTTGGATAAACAGACGCCACGAATGGTGAGAACAGTCAGAGTCAACCCACAGACCAGCACCAAAGACCTACAACATCATCTTGCTGCAGATGGAGTCACTGTGCATCGTTCAACCATTCGGCGCACTTTACACAAGGAGATGCTGTATGCGAGAGTGATGCAGAGGAAGCCTTTTCACCCCCCACAGCACAAAAACTGCCGCTTGAGGTGGGATAAAGCACATTTGGACAAGCCTGCTTCATTTTGGAACAAGGTGCTGTGGACTGATGAAACTAAAATTGAATTATTTGGCCATAACAAGGGGCGTTATGCATGGAGGAAAAAGAACACAGCATTCCAAGAAAAACACCTGCTACCTACAGTAAAATATGGTGGTGGTTCCATCATGCTGTGGGGCTGTGTGGCCAGTGCAGGGACTGGGAATCTTGTCAAAGTTGAGGGACGCATGGATTCCACTCAGTATCAGCAGATTCTGGAGACCAATGTCCAGGAATCAGTGACAAAGCTGAAGCTGCGCCGGGGCTGGATCTTTCAACAAGACAACGACCCTAAACACTGCTCAAAATCTACTAAGGCATTTATGCAGAGGAACAAGTACAAAGTTCTGGAATGGCCATCTCAGCCCCCAGACCTGAATATAATTGAAAATCTGTGGTGTGACTTAAAGAGAGCTGTCCATGCTCAGAAGCCATCAAACCTGAATGAACTAAAGATGTTTTGTAAAGAGGAATGGTCCAAAATACCTTCAACTAGAATCCAGACTCTCATTGGAACCTACAGGAAGCGTTTAGAGGCTGTAATTTTTGCAAAAGGAGGATCTACTAAATATTGATTTAATTTCTTTTTTGTGGTGCCCAAATGTATGCACCTGCCTAATTTTGTTTAAACAATTATAGCACACTTTCTGTATATCCAATAAACTTCATTTCACTTCTCAAATATCACTGTGTGTGTCTCCTATATGATATATTTAACGGACATTTTTTATCGTAACAACTAACGATTTATACAGGAAAATCATGACGATTAACAAGGTTGCCCAAACTTTCGCATCCCACTGTATCTGTGACATTCAGTCTAATGTTTTCGCTGCTGGTGGCAGCGACATTATGTATGCTACTTCTCTTGTATAACGTTTGCCCATCCTAAATATCAGTGACATTCAATCAAATTTTTTTGTTGCTGGTGGCAGCGACATTACCTGTGCTACATCTCCTGTATAATGTTTGCCCATCCTAAATATCAGTGACAAAAGAAAAAGGAACAGGTCTGGTACCGTATTAGCCAATAGAAAACTAGTTTAGTGCTCGCATTAAGAAAAACAATGTTTCTGTCCTGTTTCTCCAACGTACAGGCCTTCAATAGAACATTTAGTGCAGAGAATCAGATAAACAACATTAGATGTAGAACATGTAAATGTCCCAGGTATCTTATAGTCCTGATGGGTGTTGGAAATCTGGATCTTATCTGTTGTCATTATATGGGAACAGGTTTTGCATCTTCTTATATTACAGGGATGGGTTCATTTTTCTGTGGTACATGGCCTTGAACTTGATCTGATCAGAATATTCCTTAGATTTGGAGGTTGTCGGTAAGCTAGTAAGGGAAGGGAAGATTGTTTTTAGTCGCTAATCCTTACGTAGGACATGATGTAATTTTTTGGGCAGTTTTTCTCAGTGCCTATAGTTGTGTGTTGTAGGTCACAACCAGAGGTACATACTGGTTTTGTTTCTTTTCATTGCATTAGAGAAGTTGACTTCTGGGGCTCTTGTGATCTGATCTTCAATTGAAGCAGGATGATAGCCTTGGTGTAAAAATGTCCTTTTTCAGATATTGTAAATGCTCATCCCTGTCTGATGGGCTGGAACAGATTTGGTTATATCTAATGGCTTGACTATAGATGATGAACCAGCGCGTACCTCTGGTTGTGACCTACAACACACAACTAGAGGTACTGAGGAAAACTGCCCAAAAATTACATCATGTCCTACGTAAGGATTAACGACTAAAAACAATCTTCCCAGATCCCCCCTTTCGTAGCTTACCGACAACCTCCAAATCTAAGGAATATTCTGATCGGATCAAGTTCAAGGCCATGTACCACAGAAAAAGGAACCCATCCCTGTAATATAAGAAGATGCAAAACCTGTTCCCATATAATGACAACAGATAAGATCCGGATCCCCAACACACGGCAGGACTATAAGATCCCTGGGACATTCACATATTCTACAACTAATGTTGTTTATATGATTCTCTGCACTAAATGTCCTGTTGGAAGCCTCTATGTTGGAGAAACAGGACAGAAACTCAATGCAGGGATGAGGTCCCACCGCCACACAATTAAAGAGAAGAAGCTACACTTTTCTGTTGCTAAGCATTTCTGTAGCCCAGGACACAATGAAGAACACAAGAAAGTTCTCATATTAAAAGGTAACTTCAAATCCCAAATAGCTAGAATAATTTGGGAATACAAATTTATAACACTGCTTGACACTTTAAATACTGGACTGAATTTGTCCCTGGGATTTATGACACACTACTAGAGTTGAGCAGAGACCTGGTTCAGGTTCAATGAGTTCGGCAGAACTTCACACAAAAGTTCGAGTTAGGGACCCGAACTTGACCCTGAACCCGAACCTCATTGAAGTCAATGGGGACCCGAACTTTTGAGCACTAAAATGGCTATAAAAATGTCATGGAAAGGGCTAGAGGGCTGCAAATGGCATCAAAATGTGGTTAAGAGCATGACAAGTGCTCTGCAAACAAATGTGGATAGGGAAATGACTTTAAATAACATAAAATACGTAAAAATAAAAAATTATAATCTTGATCTAGGAGGACGGGGTCCATATGGTGTAGGAGGTTGAGGAGGCGGTGGATGTTGTGGTGTAGGTGGAAGAGGCGGTGGAGGAGCAGGAGGTAGCCTACACTGCTTTTTGGTTTTAAATTTTTTTAAATTTTTTTTAATTAGGGTACACCCCAAAACATTGGGAAATATAACCTGTGATAACCCCCTCCAGTCGTGCTAAACACACGTTCAGACAATACACTGGCTGCAGGGCAGGCCAGCACCTCCAAAGTGTAAAGGGCAAGCTCGGGCCATGTGCCCAATTTGGAGACAGAGAAGTTGCAGGGGGCAGAAGCATCTGTCAGTTTGTGTGGGCGTGTGCAAACATACTGCCCCACCATGTTGCACGTCCCCGTGATATTCACGATCCAATTGGATATCTGCTCTATCAACTTTCGATTTTCTTTTCTGCGCCTACCATGTTTATCGCAGTTAGTGGAGAATCAGGGTTCCATGCCAGGGAGAGGGAGGGTGAGAAAGAGAGACCACATCCAAGGGAGATCAATGGCTAAAATTTAATTGTGGTCGAGCGGAAATGTGGGACAAATTATTAAAGCAGAAGAATTGAAGTAAAGGAGGGGGCGCGCGGCAATTACCCACTCACGACTCGGGGAGGTAGTGACATTACAGGCATACATTACAGGCATACATTACCGGAGTGATACAAATAGGCGATCCTTATGAAATCCAATAACAAAAATAGCACATAAAGCATCCCAGAGAGTAAATCGCTGAGACAGCATCTCAATAAAGGTAACCATAGCCGAATATATTGTTCATATCACACAGGGGGCATATGGCACTAAGCAAACCTAAGCGGCCGCTGTACAATATGAGACACCCACAGTATGAGACACCCACAATGGCCATCATTGTTGTCAGACCACTCCATGTCCCTGCATGAGCCGACAACAATGTCATGGTCATCGACCACTAAAGAAGCAGATGTTCATATTGCCACTGCTACTATGACTCATGTAGATCTCTGTGGGCACACATGCTATGCCAAAAGATATATCAGATAGAGATATGCGAGAGAAAATATAGATATAGCTCCCAGAGAACAGGGTCTATCTATGGACCCATATAAGTATGCAGTAATTGCATGCAAATACTGCATCCACCTATATAAAACTGACATAGGAGATTAAGTAATTTAGTCCATGGGGCTTAGCGGTCTGCAGGGTAAAGGTCCATTGAGCTTCTTTCCGAAGAAGGAGATTGTCAACATCCCCTCCTCATACAGATGTTCTAATATGTTCAATCCCCTGGAAGCTCATGCAGTTAGTCGCATTGGGGTGGTATGTCACAACATGCTGAGCAATTGGTTTATCAGCTTTGTTGACAATGTCGCATAAGTGTTTGCCAATACGGCGCCTAAACTCGCGTTTTTGTTTTGCCGACATATTATAGCCCGCAAACGCATGTTGCCCCGTCGTTCTGCAATAAATGAAAGACCGGATGTCATACACCCTTTTTGTGCTCATGCTTATCACCGTTCTCCCCTTCTTTATGGCTTTGCATGCCACAAAGCCACTGCAACTAAACGTACCCGGTGGTCTCTTGGGTAACCAAGTTTCCAGTGCTGGAGTAGAAAAGGCACTGTGTACTAACTTTCCTAAGATTACCACCTCTGCAGTATGTGACAAGCGGGTAATCACCCACTAAATGTCCCACTACCAGATCTGATTGCAGGAGGCCCCAGTTGTCTTTGAGGACCCTCCCTATATCCTTATGTGATGTATCAAATGTGCCAATGATTCTAGCTTTAGACACATCAGCACTGACAGTTTTAGGATGTAACAGACTTTCTCTGTCACATGCAGCCGCATGATGGCATGCCTTTCTGAGTGGTTCTGCTGGGTACCCACTCTGATTAAATCTGGTCCTCAAATCATTCGCAGCAATTCTAAAGTCGGCCCATTCAGAACAATTATGTCTTGCCCGTAAGTATTGTCCCTTTGGAATACCGCGCTTCAATGGGAATGGATGACTACTTTCCCATCGAAGCATTGTATTTGTGGCCGTAGGTTTCCTGTACATGTTAGTAGTGATTGACCTATCCGGTCCTATCTTAATTAAGAGGTCCAGGAAGGTCAATTTGGTATCATGAATTTCACTAGTGAAGTACAGGCCTAAGTCATTCTGATTCAGGGCAGAAACAAATTCCGTGAAGGCAGATGTGGTTTTATCCCATAGTATGAACACATCATCGATGAACCTCAGCCATAGTGTAATGGACGAGGTCCATACTGTCACCGAAGACAATCTTTCTCTCCCACCAGCCCAGGTAAAGATTGGCGAAGGTTAGGGCACAGAGACTGCCCATCGCCACTCCCCTGAGCTGGTGGAAGACCTGTCTGTCAAAAAGGAAGATGTTATTCTCAAGGATGAAGGTCAGCAATCTGATGACAAAGTCGTTATGTGATCCCAAATATGCCCCTCTTTCTGCCAGGAAAGCACTAACAGCCTCACGTCCTTTATCATGTGGGATGGAGCTGTATAGTGCTTCCACATCTAAACTGGCTAAGAGCGTGCCCCTTTCGTATACTACGTCATTAAGACGTCTGAGCACATAGACTAAGGAAGGCTACATGCACATGACCGTATGTATTTTGCGGTCCCGCAAAAAAAAGGATGAATTTCCGTATGGCATCCGTTTTTTTTTGCGGATCCATTTTCTGGCGGATCCATTGTAATAATGCCTATCCTTGCAAACTAGAAAAAAATAGGACATGCACTATTTTTTTTGCGGAGCAACGGAACAGACATACTGATGCGGACAGCACACGGTGTGCTGTCCTATGTTTTTTGCGGCCCGATTGAAATGAATGGGTCCGCATCCTATCCGCAAAAAAAATGGATCAGACACGGAAACAAAATACGGTCGTGTGCATGAGGCCTTAGGTGCAGGGGTGAGTGTCACATAACATACTCCTGTGACGTCCTGTGCACATTGTGTGTTTACATGTTTAGTGGAGAAATCCTTTTTATATTATGTATTAATAAAAGTTATATTTTAGCAACAACATTTGGATAGTAAAACACTATATATGCTCACCCACCACCTGGTCCCGCAATCAATAAGTCACATGGTTGGAGCAGAATGTGCATTCAAAAACACACATGTGCACACATAAAATAATGATTTTACAAAATAAAATCACATTATAACTTCAAAAATAAAAAATTTCAAAATTTCAAAAAAATAAAAAATAAATATATCAGAATTTTTTTCCACTAATATTGCAGTATTAGATCATATCTCTTATTGAGACCAGTTGGATGACAGGTTGCTAGCTGGAACATCCAATATGCCTCCCTATTCAATAGCTTTCTTTTATAATATCACCCTTTTGCGGGCATTATGACTCTTTCTATGCCCTGTGCACTAAGTCCAGACGTATTCCCACCATTCACAACCGCAAAGTGCAGGCTAACGGCAGACACGTTGCAGTTCCTATGGTGGGGGACATCTGAAATGTGTTTGCGGATTCTAGTTTTAATCTGAATAGAAGCGCACCCAACATATTGTAGTTGACACATTTCACATGTAATTAGTTAGATAGCATATTTAGTATTACAGTTTATGTATGCATTTATTGCAAATTCCTTGCCATTTACTGTTGATTTGAAAGAGCTACCCACTTTAAAGTGATCACAGCAGATGCATCTGCTGTGGCCACATTTGTAACTTCCCTTGCTTGCTAGTCAGGTTGGCTGAGATACTTTTTATTCTTGAAATAAGCTGGGGCTCACCATGTTTCCCAAAGTGGGCGCCTTTCGTGCAGCACATCTAATACCTCCCATGACCATATTAGACCACTGTTTGTTATAGTTTAACACAGGTAGGTGCTTTCTAACAATTCTACATATCTTGCCATACTCTTCACTGTATTGTGTCACAAATGTAGTGGCCTGCATATTAGAATAACTCGGTTCATGAAGGGTGTCGGAGAGCCTCTTCTTTGGAAAGATAAACTCTTTCCTATTCATGTCAGACACACATTGTCTCCGCATCCCCCCTCAGATACAAATCCAGAAAATTAATACTGACCAATCATGGAGGAGGTACCTTTTTTTTATTAGGGTACACGCCAAAAGAGTGTGAAATATCCAAAATACAACAATAAGCAATTGCGCTGTAGTATAACAATGGCTGGTTAAGGCCGGTATACATGTCTATTCTGCACAAGGTACGGACAAGTCCTGTGACATCTATGTCTGGTTCATTTTAATGAACGTGAGCTTGTCCACATTGGCTGTGGACAGGTGGCTGCGCTTGTTTGTGATAACGCCCCCTGACGTGATAAACACACCTTCAAGGTGTAAAGGGCAAGCTCAGGCCTTGTGCCCAATTTGGAAACCCAGAAGTTGAAGGGGGCAAACCCATCATTCAGTACGTGTAGCGTGTGCACACATACTGCTTCACCATATTGCTGAAATGCTGCCTTCTGCTAAGACGTTCTATATCAGCTGGTGGTGCTGGTTGTTGTGGCGTGCTGACAAATCTTTTCCACATTTCGGCCATGCTAACCCTGCCTTCTGAGCTGCTGGTGGTGCCCCAGCTGCGTTGGCGACTTCTTCCTTCTCCTCTGCCTTTGCCTTGTGCTTCCACTGTGCCCCCGCTGTCACGTGGGAATGCCACCAGCAGCATGTCTACAAGCGTGCTCTTGTACTCGCGCATCTTACGATCACGCTCCAGTGACTGAATTAAGTATGGTACATTGTCCATGTAACGAGGATCCAGCAGCGTGGCCACCCAGTAATCAGCACAAGTTAGAATGTGGCCAACTCGGCAGTCGTTGCGGAGACACTGCAGCATGTAATCGCTTATGTGTGCCAGGCTGCCCAGAGGTAATGAAAATCTGTCCTCTGTGGGAGTGGTATCGTCTGTGTCCTCTGTAACCTGCACAGCCACGCACCAGTGATGGTCATGAGCTGGTTTGGGTGCCACCCTGCTGTGAACACGGTTCCTCCTCCTCCATCTCCTCATCCTCCACCTCGTCCTCCTCCAGAACTGTGCCGTGGCTGGACAATTGTGTAACTGGTTTTTGTGGGTGCAGGAACCCACCCTCGGACCCACTTGTGAATTACTGGCCGGAAACCCTATGAAATGATCCCTCTTCCTCCTCCTTCTCCTCCTGTGCCACATCCTCTTCCATCATCGCCAGCATCGTTTTTTCAAGGAGGCATAGAAGTGTGATAGTATTGCTGAGAATGGCATTATCGGCACTGGCCATGTCGGTGGAGTACTTGAAACAGTGCAACAAGGAACACAGATCTCGCATGGAGGCCCAGTCATTGGTGGTGAAGTGGTGCTGTTCCGCAGAGCGACTCACCCGTTAGTGCTGCAGCTGAAACCCCACTATTGCCTGCTGCTGCTCGCACAGTCTGGCCAGCATGTGCAAGGTGGAGTTCCACCTTGTGGGAACATCGCATATGAGGCAGTGAGTGGGAAGGACGAAGTTACTCTGTAGCGCTAATAGGCGGGCAGCAGCAGCGTGAGAACACCGAAAGCACGCACAGATGGCCCGCACTTTATGCAGCAATCCTCGGTGGTGGAAAGACATGCGCCAAACTGCTGTCCGCCTGAGGCCTAGCCGCCACTGCATTTACCCAGTGTGCTGTTATGGAGATATAACGTCACTGACCGTGCTTACTGGTCCACGTATCCGTAGTTAGGTGGACCTTACCACAGATGGAGTTGCGCAGTGCACACTTGATTTTGTCCCCCACTTGGTTGCGCAGGAAAGGATTGCATGCCTTGAAGTAGTGGCGGCTGGGCACGACGTACTTTGGGACAGCCACCGCCATAAGGCTTTTAAAACTCTCCATCTCCACCAGACAATAATTTTTAAATGTTGGCATTCAGGGCCAGGGATCGTGGGTGGGTATAGGGAGTACTTCCTCTTCCGCTCCAGTGTTGGGGAGATGGAGAGCTGAACGCTTCAGTGGGACATTGTGGAGATGTTTGGTGACCCAGGTGGAGGTATTGCTGGCAGATCCTCTGTTTGCGGGGTGGCAGCTGGCACTGTCACTCCAGAGATGGATGAAGAGGCCGAGACTGCAGCATAAAAGGAAGCAGGAGGAGCCAGAGACCTTTCTTGTTTTTTGAGGTGTCTACTCCACTGCAGCTTGTGCTTTGCACTTAAATGCCTAGTCATGCAGGTTGTGCTCAGGTTGAGAACATTTATGCCTCGCTTCAGGCTCTGATTGCACAGCGTGCAAACCACTTGTGTCTTGTCGTCACCCTATTGTCTGAAGAACTGCCAAGCCAGGGAACTCCTTGAAGCTGGCTTTGGTGTGCTCAGTCCCTTGCTGTGGTGGGCAGTAGCAGGCGTACTGTCTAGGGGACGGCCGCTCCGCTTTTGCACCCTGCTCCCTCTTATGCTGTGCTGTTGGCTCTGTGCGACCACCGCCTCTTCCTTCAAACTACACAGGTCACTTGCATGACCTTGATTCCATGTGGGGTCGAGGACATCATTGTCCTCCACATCATCTTCCACCCAGTTTTCACCCCTGCCCTCCTTGTCGGTCTGCACACTGCAGAGAGCCAGGGCAGTTGGCACCTGTGTTTCGTCACCATCTGATTCGTGCTGCGATGGTCCTCTCATGTACTCATCTTGAAACATAAGTGGTTGGGCATCGTGCACTCAATCTCTTCCACTTCTGGGGCAGGGTTATGTGGATGGCCCAGGGAAACCCTGCTAGCAGAGTCATCCAAAAGCAGAAAAGACTTCTGCATGACTTGGGACTCAGACTGCTTGTCTAATTTGCAAGGGGGTGAGATGAAAGACTGATGGACATCGGCTGCGGATGCCAACTCTTTCAGCTGGAGACTAGGTGGGAGACAATGTAAAGGTACTGGAGGCACTGTCAGCAACCCTATCTACTATTGCCTGTACTTGTACTGGCCTCACCATTCGTAGTGCCGCATTAGGCCCGACCAAATAACGCTGAAGGTTCTGTCGCCTACTCTCACCTGAGGAAGGTGTTTCATTTGTGCGAGTAGCTGGCATAGATCGACCACGTCCTCTACCTGCTACAGGAGCTCCACAAGCAGCACCACGACAGGGCAACGTCTCTTATTTGACACTTTAATCATATTTCTCAAATTTAGAATCTTGCCCAAAATGGGTGTTTAATAGCAGAATAAAACGACAGTATGTAAAGGTTGTATCTCACACTTACAGATGCAGAATCGGCTGCAATTAAAGTTTTTTGCCCAAAAGGTTGTTTTTTTAATGACAGAATAGAACAACTGTATCTAAAGGGTGTATCTCACAACGACAGATGCAGCAAAGGCTGCAAAATTAAGATTTTTGCCCAAAATGGGTGTTATTTTTTAAACCCAGAAAATTAACGCTTGAATTTCACACTGACAGAGGGAGATAAGGCCGCAAATTAAGTATTTTGCCCAAAATGGGTGTTTTTTAAATAACAGAATATGACAGCAGTATATAACGCTTGAATTTCACACGTACAGATGCAGCAAGGGCTGTAAAATTGAGTATTTTGCACAAAAAGGGTGTTTTTTAATACTAGAATAGCACAGCAGTATCTAAAGTGTGCATCTCACACTGACAGATGCAGAAAAGGCCGCAAATTAAGTATTTTGCCCAAAATGGGTGTTTTTTAAAACCCAGAAAATGATAGCTGTATTTCTACCTTAAATTGCACACTGACTAATGCAATAGAGGCCCCAGATGGAGGGTATTGCAAAAATTTGTGTTTTTTAAAACCCAGAAAATTATTGAAGTTTCTCAAGCTTGTTTTAACATTAACAGATGCAGCAAAGCCTGCAATATTTAGTACTTTGTCCAAAAAGGGTGTGTTTTTTTTAATAACAGGATATGACAGCAATATATAACGGTTGAATTTCACATATACAGATGCTGACAAGGCCGCAAATTAAGTATTTTGGACAAAATGGGTGTTTTTTGAATAACAGAATATGACAGCAGTATATAACGCTTGAATTTCACAAGTACAGATGCAGCAAGAGCTGTAAAATTTAGTATTTTGCCCAAAATGGGTGTTTTTTAAAACCCAGAAAATTATAGCTGTATTTCTAGCATAAATTGCACACTGACTATTGCGGCAGAGGCCCCAGATGAAGGGTATTGGCAAAAATGGGTGTTTTGTAAAGCCCATAAAATTATTTAAGTATTTCAAGCTTGTTTTAACAATAACAGATGCAGCAAAGGCTACAATATTAAAGGGATTCTGTCACCTCCCCTAAGCCAAAAAACGATTTTAAAGCAGCCATGAAGCACAGCTTACCTGGATTAGGCTGTGCTCTTTGATCTTGAAATCCGTCCAGCAGTTACTGCAAAAAACGACTTTGATTGATATGTAAATGTGTCCTGAAGGTGCCCAGAGGGGCGTTTTTTTCTTCTTAGAGAGCCCAGTACCGCCCCTCTTTCAGTGCCCAGCCCGCCTTCCTTGTACTGTCTAACCGCCGCCTCCAGCCTGCCACAGCCTCTCCTCCCTCTCCTCCCCCTCCCTCACGCCGAACGAACTCTCGCACAGGCGCAGTACCCACTGAGGGCTGCGCCTGTGCGATCAGCAGGAGACTGAGGGCAGCAGCTTCATCTTCGTCACTGGGCATGTGCCGAGCCCAGTGACGTCCGATGCTCGCTCTTCCCTCAGTCAGCAGGGAAGAGCGAGCATCGGACGTCACTGGGCTCGGCGCATGCCCAGTGACGAAGATGAAGCTGCTGCCCTCAGTCTCCTGCTGATCGCACAGGCGCAGCCCTCAGTGGGTACTGCGCCTGTGCGAGAGTTCGTTCGGCGTGAGGGAGGGGGAGGAGAGGGAGGAGAGGCTGTGGCAGGCTGGAGGCGGCGGTTAGACAGTACAAGGAAGGCGGGCTGGGCACTGAAAGAGGGGCGGTACTGGGCTCTCTAAGAAGAAAAAAACGCCCCTCTGGGCACCTTCAGGACACATTTACATATCAATCAAAGTCGTTTTTTGCAGTAACTGCTGGACGGATTTCAAGATCAAAGAGCACAGCCTAATCCAGGTAAGCTGTGCTTCATGGCTGCTTTAAAATCGTTTTTTGGCTTAGGGGAGGTGACAGAATCCCTTTAAGTACTTTGCCCAAAAAGGTTGTTTTTTTAATAACAGAATATGACAGCAATATATAACGCTTGAATTTCACACAAACAGATGCAGACAAGGCCACAAATAAGTATTAAGTAAGTATTAAGTATTTTGCCCAAAAAGGGTGTTTTTTAAAACCCAGAAAATTATAGCTGTATTTCTAGCTTAAATTGCACACTGACTAATGCGGAAGAGGCCCCAGATGGAGGGTATTTTCAAAAATGGGTGTTTTTTAAAACCTAGAAAATTATTGAAGTATTTCAAGCTTGTTTTTAGTAATCACAGATGCAGCAAAGGTTGCAATAGTAAGTACTTTGCCCTAAAATGAGTGTTTTTTTTTTACTAACAAAATATGGCAGCAGTATATAATGCTTGAATTTCACACTGACAGATGTAGCAAGGGCTGTAAAATTAAATATTTTGCCCCAAAAAGGGTGTTTTTTTTAACTCTGAAAATTATTGCTATATTTCTAGCTTAAATTGCACACTGACAAATTCTGCAAAGGCACCAGATGTAGGATATTGCCAAAAATCTGTGTTTTTGTAAACCCAGATTATTATTGCAGTATTTCAAGCTTGGAATTCAATGTCACAAAAGCACATATGCTGTGCTGGTGCACTGAGCTTGCATAAAATGGCTTCCGCCACCCACCTTACTGACAGACAGATAAAAGTTCTTTTTCTGTGTCACTGGGATCAGGGCAGGGTAAAAAGATTGTGCACTGCACCCACAAAACTAGATCTAGGTAGATCACTGAGTTAACAAGCACTTCTGATTAAAGATTCTTTCCTATTCTTTCCCTCACAGCAGCAGCATCCTGTCCCTAAGCTATTAACAGCAGAGTTACTACGTGACTCCAGCTTATATAGAGGCTGGGTCACATGCTGCACTGGCCAATCACAGCCATGTCATTAGTAGAAATATTTACGAGAGTTAAAAAAGGTCATCAGGGGTCTTCCTGCAGGAGCCACACAACTTTTAGACTTGGTATCTGAGAATCCCAGGTCGGAGTGTTCTACATGCTTCCCAAAATACACAAAGCAGTGAATCCGGGCAGGTTGTGGGAACTTTTACTGAAAAAATCTCAGGTTGGATAGAGGGCATTCTCAAACCATTAGTGAGGAACACAACAAGTTATCTACAGGACACCACTGACTGATTGAACAAACTGTCAAGCATAGGGCCCCTTGGCAACCATGAATTTGGAATCCTTGTAGTCGAATATCTCGCACAATGATGGATTAACTGCTTGCTGAGTATACTTGGAGGCGAATGGGATAGTCTCAGAGTCTGTACTACAACTGACCAAATTCATCCTCACCCATAACTATTTCTCTTTTGACAAGGAGATAAATTTACAGTGCACTGGACTGCCATGAGCAGTAAAATGGCACCGCAATATGCAAATCTCTTCATCGCAAAACTGGAAAATGACTTTTTGGTATCCTGCCCCAAAAAACCTTGGCCTACTTCCATTTCATTGATGACATCCCAATAATCTGGACGACTCTGAACATGAACTGATAAAATTTCATGAACAATTCAACAAATTCCATCCCACCATAAACCTGACTCAACTATTCACACACAGAAGTCAGCTTTCTGGACACCAAAATAAAACTTCAAAACAGCTCAATACAGACATCCCTGTATCGAAAACCTATTGATCAGCCTAAATACTTCAAATGGGACAGCTTCCACCCCAAACATATTAAAAGTCCATTATCTATAGTCAAGCCATCAGATATAACCAAATCTGTTCCAGCCCATCAGACAGGGATGAGCATTTACAATATTTGAAAAGGACATTTTTAGACCAAGGCTATCATCCTGCTTCAATTGAAGATCAGATCACAAGAGCCACCAAGATCCCCAGAAGTCAAAACTGCCAAAAAATTACATCATGTTCTACGTAAGGATGAACGACTAAAAACAATCTTCCCGTATCCCTCCTTACTAGCTTACCGACAACCTCCAAATCTAAGGAATATTCTGATCAGATCAAGTTCAAGGCCATGTACAATAGAAAAGGGGACCCATCCCTGTAATATAAGAAGATGCAAAACCTGTTCCCATATAATGACAACAGATATGATCCGGATCCCCCAACACTCATCAGGACTATAAGATTCCTGGGACATTCACATATTCTACATCTAATGTTGTTCATCTGATTCTCTGCACTAAATGTCATGTTGGAGGCCTGTATGTTGGAGAAACAGGACAGAAACTCAATGCAAGGATGAGGTTCCACCGCCACACAATTAAAGAGAAGAAGATACACTTTCCTGTGGCTAAGCATTTCTGTAGCCCAGGACACAATGAAGAACACATAAAAGTTCTCACATTAAAAGGTAACTTCAAATCCCAAAGAGCTAAACGAATTTGGGAATACAAATTTATAACACTGCTTGACACTTTGAATACTGGACTGAATTTGTCCCTGGGATTTATGGCACACTACAAGATCTGAAGAGTCTTCTATAGACCTAGTCAGGGCACCAGGTCTCTGGGATAACATCAATTTAGAGACCATAAAACTTTCACACCCCTTATATGTAAGATAATTAAGGACTCATTCTCAAGATTATTTATATGTAGGGATGAGCGAACTCGAACTGTATAGTTCGGGTTCGTACCGAATTTTGGGGTGTCCGTGACACGGACCCGAACCCGGACATTTTCGTAAAAGTCCGGGTTCGGGTTCGGTGTTCGTCGCTTTCTTGGCGCTTTTGTGACGCTTTCTTGGCGCTTTTTGAAAGGCTGCAAAGCAGCCAATCAACAAGCGTCATACTACTTGCCCCAAGAGGCCATCACAGCCATGCCTACTATTGGCATGGCTGTGATTGGCCAGAGCACCATGTGACCCAGCCTCTATTTAAGCTGGAGTCACATAGCGCCGCCCGTCACTCTGCTCTGATTAGCGTAGGGAGAGGTTGCGGCTGCGACAGTAGGGCGAGATTAGGCAGATTAACTCCTCCAAAGGACTTGATTAACTGATCGATCTGCAGCTGTGGATCATTGAGCTGCTGATCCTCAATTGCTCACTGTTTTTAGGCTGCCCAGACCGTTTGTCAGTCACATTTTTCTGGGGTGATCGGCGGCCATTTTGTGTCTTGTGGTGCGCCAGCACAAGCTGCGACCAAGTGCATTTAACCCTCAATGGTGTGGTTGTTTTTTGGCTAAAGCCTACATCAGGGTGAAGCTGTCACACCAAGTGCATTTAACCAGCAATAGTCTGTTCATTTTTTGGCCATATACAAAATCAGGGGCAAGCTGCGCCTGTCACCAAGTGCATTTAACCCTCAATGGTGTGGTTGTTTTTTGGCTAAAGCCTACATCAGGGTGAAGCTGTCACACCAAGTGCATTTAACCAGCAATAGTCTGTTCATTTTTTGGCCATATACAAAATCAGGGGCAAGCTGCGCCTGTCACCAAGTGCATTTAACCCTCAATGGTGTGGTTGTTTTTTGGCTAAAGCCTACATCAGGGTGAAGCTGTCACACCAAGTGCATTTAACCAGCAATAGTCTGTTCATTTTTTGGCCATATACAAAATCAGGGGCAAGCTGCGCCTGTCACCAAGTGCATTTAACCCTCAATGGTGTGGTTGTTTTTTGGCTAAAGCCTACATCAGGGTGAAGCTGTCACACCAAGTGCATTTAACCAGCAATAGTCTGTTCATTTTTTGGCCATATACAAAATCAGGGGCAAGCTGCGCCTGTCACCAAGTGCATTTAACCCTCAATGGTGTGGTTGTTTTCTGGCTAAAGCCTACATCAGGGTGAAGCTGTCACACCAAGTGCATTTAACCAGCAATAGTCTGTTTATTTTTTGGCCATATACTACATCAGGGGCAAGCTGCGCCCGTCACCAAGTGCATTTAACCCTCAGTAGTGTGGTTGGTCAAGCTGTGACACCAAGTGCATTTAACCAGCAATAGTCTGTTCATTTTTTGGCCATATACTACATCAGGGGCAAGCTGCGCCCGTCACCAAGTGCATTTAACCAGCAATAGTGTGGTTATTTTTTGGCCATATCCCAGTCTAATTCTGTCACTAAATCCATACCGGTCACCCAGCGCCTAAATACTAGGCCTCAAATTTATATCCCGCTAAATCTCTCGTTACCGCTGTCCTGTTGTAGCTGGGAAAGTTATTTAGTGTCCGTCAAAGCACATTTTTTGTTCTGGGTTGAAGTACAATTCCCAATTTAGCAATTTCATAATTTAGTGGTTTCTGCTATATCAGAGCTATTTGAAATCTATCCCTAAAAGGGTATATAATATTCAAGGTGCACATTGGGTCATTCAGAATAACTTCACACACACCCGCTACTGTGTATTTTCAAGTCTAATTCTGTCACTAAACCCATACCTGTCACCCAGCGCCTAAATACTAGGCCTCAAATTTATATCCTGCTAAATCTCTCGTTACCGCTGTCCTGTTGTAGCTGGGAAAGTTATTTAGTGTCCGTCAAAGCACATTTTTTGTTCTGGGTTGAAGTACAATTCCCAATTTAGCAATTTCATAATTTAGTGGTTTCTGCTATATCAGAGCTATTTGAAATCTATCCCTAAAAGGGTATATAATATTCAAGGTGCACATTGGGTCATTCAGAATAACTTCACACACACCCGCTACTGTGTATTTTCAAGTCTAATTCTGTCACTAAACCCATACCTGTCACCCAGCGCCTAAATACTAGGCCTCAAATTTATATCCTGCTAAATCTCTCGTTACCGCTGTCCTGTTGTAGCTGGGAAAGTTATTTAGTGTCCGTCAAAGCACATTTTTTGTTCTGGGTTGAAATACAATTCCCAATTTAGCAATTTCATAATTTAGTGGTTTCTGCTATATCAGAGCTATTTGAAATCTATCCCTAAAAGGGTAGATCATATTGAAGGTGCACATAGGGTCATTCAGAATAACTTCACACACACCCGCTACTGTGTATTTCCAAGTCTAATTCTGTCACTAAACCCATACCTGTCACCCAGCGCCTAAATACTAGGCCTCAAATTTATATCCCGCTAAATCTCTCGTTACCGCTGTCCTGTTGTAGCTGGGAAAGTTATTTAGTGTCCGTCAAAGCACATTTTTTGTTCTGGGTTGAAGTACAATTCCCAATTTAGCAATTTCATAATTTAGTGGTTTCTGCTATATCAGAGCTATTTGAAATCTATCCCTAAAAGGGTATATAATATTCAAGGTGCACATTGGGTCATTCAGAATAACTTCACACACACCCGCTACTGTGTATTTCCAAGTCTAATTCTGTCACTAAACCCATACCTGTCACCCAGCGCCTAAATACTAGGCCTCAAATTTATATCCTGCTAAATCTCTCGTTACCGCTGTACTGTTGTTGCTTGGAAAGATATTTAGTGTCCGTCAAAGCACATTTTTTGTTCTGGGTTGAAGTACAATTCCCAATTTAGCAATTTCATAATTTAGTGGTTTCTGCTATATCAGAGCTATTTGAAATCTATCCCTAAAAGGGTATATAATATTCAAGGTGCACATTGGGTCATTCAGAATAACTTCACACACACCCGCTACTGTGTATTTTCAAGTCTAATTCTGTCACTAAACCCATACCTGTCACCCAGCGCCTAAATACTAGGCCTCAAATTTATATCCTGCTAAATCTCTCGTTACCGCTGTCCTGTTGTAGCTGGGAAAGTTATTTAGTGTCCGTCAAAGCACATTTTTTCTTCTGGGTTGAAATACAATTCCCAATTTAGCAATTTCATAATTTAGTGGTTTCTGCTATATCAGAGCTATTTGAAATCTATCCCTAAAAGGGTAGATCATATTGAAGGTGCACATAGGGTCATTCAGAATAACTTCACACACACCCGCTACTGTGTATTTCCAAGTCTAATTCTGTCACTAAACCCATACCTGTCACCCAGCGCCTAAATACTAGGCCTCAAATTTATATCCCGCTAAATCTCTCGTTACCGCTGTCCTGTTGTAGCTGGGAAAGTTATTTAGTGTCCGTCAAAGCACATTTTTTGTTCTGGGTTGAAGTACAATTCCCAATTTAGCAATTTCATAATTTAGTGGTTTCTGCTATATCAGAGCTATTTGAAATCTATCCCTAAAAGGGTATATAATATTCAAGGTGCACATTGGGTCATTCAGAATAACTTCACACACACCCGCTACTGTGTATTTCCAAGTCTAATTCTGTCACTAAACCCATACCTGTCACCCAGCGCCTAAATACTAGGCCTCAAATTTATATCCTGCTAAATCTCTCGTTACCGCTGTACTGTTGTTGCTTGGAAAGATATTTAGTGTCCGTCAAAGCACATTTTTTGTTCTGGGTTGAAGTACAATTCCCAATTTAGCAATTTCATAATTTTGTGGTTTCTGCTATATCAGAGCTATTTGAAATCTATCCCTAAAAGGGTATATAATATTCAAGGTGCACATTGGGTCATTCAGAATAACTTCACACACACCCGCTACTGTGTATTTTCAAGTCTAATTCTGTCACTAAACCCATACCTGTCACCCAGCGCCTAAATACTAGGCCTCAAATTTATATCCTGCTAAATCTCTCGTTACCGCTGTACTGTTGTTGCTG
The DNA here is from genome assembly GCF_014858855.1 of Bufo gargarizans. Lineage (NCBI taxonomy): Eukaryota > Metazoa > Chordata > Amphibia > Anura > Bufonidae > Bufo > Bufo gargarizans. Next base: position 346,325,562 of record NC_058083.1, read on the forward strand.
GGCAAGATATTTAGTGTCCGTCAAAGCACATTTTTTGTTCTGGGTTGAAATACAATTCCCAATTTAGCAATTTCATAATTTAGTGGTTTCTGCTATATCAGAGCTATTTGAAATCTATCCCTAAAAGGGTATATAATATTCAAGGTGCACATTGGGTCATTCAGAATAACTTCACACACACCCGCTACTGTGTATTTCCAAGTCTAATTCTGTCACTAAACCCATACCTGTCACCCAGCGCCTAAATACTAGGCCTCAAATTTATATCCTGCTAAATCTCTCGTTACCGCTGTACTGTTGTTGCTGGGCAAGATATTTAGTGTCCGTCAAAGCACATTTTTTGTTCTGGGTTGAAATACAATTCCCAATTTAGCAATTTCATAATTTAGTGGTTTCTGCTATATCAGAGCTATTTGAAATATATCCCTAAAAGGGTATATAATATTCAAGGTGCACATTGGGTCATTCAGAATAACTTCACACACACCCGCTACTGTGTATTTCCAAGTCTAATTCTGTCACTAAACCCATACCTGTCACCCAGCGCCTAAATACTAGGCCTCAAATTTATATCCTGCTAAATCTCTCGTTACCGCTGTACTGTTGTTGCTGGGCAAGATATTTAGTGTCCGTCAAAGCACATTTTTTGTTCTGGGTTGAAATACAATTCCCAATTTAGCAATTTCATAATTTAGTGGTTCCTGCTATATCAGAGCTATTTGAAATCTATCCCAAAAAGGGTATATAATATTCAAGGTGCACATAGGGTCATTCAGAATAACTTCACACACACCGCTTCTGTGCATTTCCAAGTCTAATTCTGTCACTAAATCCATACCGGTCACCCAGCGCCTAAATACTAGGCCTCAAATTTATATCCCGCTGAATTTGAATACAATACATTGGGCCAAATAATATATTTGTTGTTGTGGTGAACCATAACAATGAGAAAAACATCTAGTAAGGGACGCGGACGTGGACATGGTCGTGGTGGTGTTAGTGGACCCTCTGGTGCTGGGAGAGGACGTGGCCGTTCTGCCACATCCACACGTCCTAGTGTACCAACTACCTCAGGTCCCAGTAGCCGCCAGAATTTACAGCGATATATGGTGGGGCCCAATGCCGTTCTAAGGATGGTAAGGCCTGAGCAGGTACAGGCATTAGTCAATTGGGTGGCCGACAGTGGATCCAGCACGTTCACATTATCTCCCACCCAGTCTTCTGCAGAAAGCGCACAGATGGCGCCTGAAAACCAACCCCATCAGTCTGTCACATCACCCCCATGCATACCAGGGAAACTGTCTCAGCCTCAAGTTATGCAGCAGTCTCTTATGCTGTTTGAAGACTCCGCTGGCAGGGTTTCCCAAGGGCATCCACCTAGCCCTTCCCCAGCGGTGAAAGACATAGAATGCACTGACGCACAACCACTTATGTTTCCTGATGATGAGGACATGGGAATACCACCTCAGCATGTCTCTGATGATGACGAAACACAGGTGCCAACTGCTGCGTCTTTCTGCAGTGTGCAGACTGAACAGGAGGTCAGGGATCAAGACTGGGTGGAAGACGATGCAGGGGACGATGAGGTCCTAGACCCCACATGGAATGAAGGTCGTGCCACTGACTTTCACAGTTCGGAGGAAGAGGCAGTGGTGAGACCGAGCCAACAGCGTAGCAAAAGAGGGAGCAGTGGGCAAAAGCAGAACACCCGCCGCCAAGAGACTCCGCCTGCTACTGACCGCCGCCATCTGGGACCGAGCACCCCAAAGGCAGCTTCAAGGAGTTCCCTGGCATGGCACTTCTTCAAACAATGTGCTGACGACAAGACCCGAGTGGTTTGCACGCTGTGCCATCAGAGCCTGAAGCGAGGCATTAACGTCCTGAACCTGAGCACAACCTGCATGACCAGGCACCTGCATGCAAAGCATGAACTGCAGTGGAGTAAACACCTTAAAACCAAGGAAGTCACTCAGGCTCCCCCTGCTACCTCTTCTGCTGCTGCCGCCTCGGCCTATTCTGCTGCTGCCGCCTCGGCCTCTTCCTCCGCCTCTGGAGGAACGTTGGCACCTGCCGCCCAGCAAACAGGGGATGTACCACCAACACCACCACCACCACCTCCGTCACCAAGCGTCTCAACCATGTCACACGCCAGCGTTCAGCTCTCCATCTCACAAACATTTGATAGAAAGCGTAAATTCCCACCTAGCCACCCTCGATCCCTGGCCCTGAATGCCAGCATTTCTAAACTACTGGCCTATGAAATGCTGTCATTTAGGCTGGTGGACACAGACAGCTTCAAACAGCTCATGTCGCTTGCTGTCCCACAGTATGTTGTTCCCAGCCGGCACTACTTCTCCAAGAGAGCCGTGCCTTCCCTGCACAACCAAGTATCCGATAAAATCAAGTGTGCACTGCGCAACGCCATCTGTAGCAAGGTCCACCTAACCACAGATACGTGGACCAGTAAGCACGGCCAGGGACGCTATATCTCCCTAACTGCACACTGGGTAAATGTAGTGGCAGCTGGGCCCCAGGCGGAGAGCTGTTTGGCGCACGTCCTTCCGCCGCCAAGGATCGCAGGGCAACATTCTTTGCCTCCTGTTGCCACCTCCTCCTTCTCGGCTTCCTCCTCCTCTTCTTCCACCTGCTCATCCAGTCAGCCACACACCTTCACCACCAACTTCAGCACAGCCCGAGGTAAACGTCAGCAGGCCATTCTGAAACTCATATGTTTGGGGGACAGGCCCCACACCGCACAGGAGTTGTGGCGGGGTATTGAACAACAGACCGACGAGTGGTTGCTGCCGGTGAGCCTCAAGCCCGGCCTGGTGGTGTGTGATAATGGGCGAAATCTCGTTGCAGCTCTGGGACTAGCCAATTTGACGCACATCCCTTGCTTGGCGCATGTGCTGAATTTGGTGGTGCAGAAGTTCATTCACAACTACCCCGACATGTCAGAGCTGCTGCATAAAGTGCGGGCCGTCTGTTCGCGCTTCCGGCGTTCACATCCTGCCGCTGCTCGCCTGTCTGCGCTACAGCGTAACTTCGGCCTTCCCGCTCACCGCCTCATATGCGACGTGCCCACCAGGTGGAACTCCACCTTGCACATGCTGGACAGACTGTGCGAGCAGCAGCAGGCCATAGTGGAGTTTCAGCTGCAGCACGCACGGGTCAGTCGCACTACAGAACAGCACCACTTCACCACCAATGACTGGGCCTCCATGCGAGACCTGTGTGCCCTGTTGCGCTGTTTCGAGTACTCCACCAACATGGCCAGTGGCGATGACACCGTTATCAGCGTTACAATACCACTTCTATGTCTCCTTGAGAAAACACTTAGGGCGATGATGGAAGAGGAGGTGGCCCAGGAGGAGGAGGAGGAGGAGGAGGAAGAGGGGTCATTTTTAGCACTTTCAGGCCAGTCTCTTCGAAGTGACTCAGAGGGAGGTTTTTGGCAACAGCAGAGGCCAGGTACAAATGTGGCCAGCCAGGGCCCACTACTGGAGGACGAGGAGGACGAGGATGAGGAGGAGGTGGAGGAGGATGAGGATGAAGCATGGTCACAGCGGGGTGGCACCCAACGCAGCTCGGGTCCATCACTGGTGCGTGGCTGGGGGGAAAGGCAGGACGATGACGATACGCCTCCCACAGAGGACAGCTTGTCCTTACCCCTGGGCAGCCTGGCACACATGAGCGACTACATGCTGCAGTGCCTGCGCAACGACAGCAGAGTTGCCCACATTTTAACCTGTGCGGACTACTGGGTTGCCACCCTGCTGGATCCACGCTACAAAGACAATGTGCCCACCTTACTTCCTGCACTGGAGCGTGATAGGAAGATGCGCGAGTACAAGCGCACGTTGGTAGACGCGCTACTGAGAGCATTCCCAAATGTCACAGGGGAACAAGTGGAAGCCCAAGGCCAAGGCAGAGGAGGAGCAAGAGGTCGCCAAGGCAGCTGTGTCACGGCCAGCTCCTCTGAGGGCAGGGTTAGCATGGCAGAGATGTGGAAAACTTTTGTCAACACGCCACAGCTAACTGCACCACCACCTGATACGCAACGTGTTAGCAGGAGGCAACATTTCACTAACATGGTGGAACAGTACGTGTGCACACCCCTCCACGTACTGACTGATGGTTCGGCCCCATTCAACTTCTGGGTCTCTAAATTGTCCACGTGGCCAGAGCTAGCCTTTTATGCCTTGGAGGTGCTGGCCTGCCCGGCAGCCAGCGTTTTGTCTGAACGTGTATTCAGCACGGCAGGGGGCGTCATTACAGACAAACGCAGCCGCCTGTCTACAGCCAATGTGGACAAGCTGACGTTCATAAAAATGAACCAGGCATGGATCCCACAGGACCTGTCCGTCCCTTGTCCAGATTAGACATTAACTACCTCCCCATAACGATATATTATTGGACTCCAGGGCACTTCCTCATTCAATCCTATTTTTATTTTCATTTTACCATTATATTGCAAGGCTACCCAAAGTTGAATGAACCTCTCCTCTGCCTGTGTGCTAGGCCTAAATATATGCCAATGGATTGTTGCAGTGGTGGCTGACGTGAAGCCTCATTCTCTGCTATGACATGCAGACTGATTCTCTGGTGACATGAAGCCAGATTGTCTGTTACGGGACCTCTCTCCTCTGCCTGGGTGCTGGGCCTGAATTTATGACAATGGACTGTTGCAGTGGTGGCTGACGTGAAGCCTGATTCTCTGCTATGACATGCAGACTGATTCTCTGCTGACATGAAGCCAGATCCTCTGTTGCGGGACCTCTCTCCTCTGCCTGGGTGCTGGGCCTAAATTTATGAAAATGGACTGTTGCAGTGGTGGGTGACGTGAAGCCTCATTCTCTGCTATGACATGCAGACTGATTCTCTGCTGACATGAAGCCAGATTGTCTGTTACGGGACCTCTCTCCTCTGCCTGGGTGCTGGGCCTAAATATCTGACAATGGACTGTTGCATTGGTGGCTGACGTGAAGCCTGATTCTCTGCTATGATATGAAGACTGATTCTCTGCTGACATGAAGCCAGATTGTCTGTTACGGGACCTCTCTCCTCTGCCTGTGTGCTAGGCCTAAATATATGCCAATGGATTGTTGCAGTGGTGGCTGACGTGAAGCCTGATTCTCTGCTATGACATGCAGACTAATTCTCTGCTGACATGAAGCCAGATTGTCTGTTACGGGACCTCTCTCCTCTGCCTGGGTGCTGGGCCTAAATTTATGACAATGGACTGTTGCAGTGGTGGCTGACGTGAAGCCTGATTCTCTGCTATGACATGCAGACTGATTCTCTGCTGACATGAAGCCAGATCCTCTGTTACGGGACCTCTCTCCTCTGCCTGGGTGCTGGGCCTAAATTTATGAAAATGGACTGTTGCAGTGGTGGGTGACGTGAAGCCTCATTCTCTGCTATGACATGCAGACTGATTCTCTGCTGACATGAAGCCGATTGTCTGTTACGGGACCTCTCTCCTCTGCCTGGGTGCTGGGCCTGAATTTATGACAATGGACTGTTGCAGTGGTGGCTGACGTGAAGCCTGATTCTCTGCTATGACATGCAGACTAATTCTCTGCTGACATGAAGCCAGATTGTCTGTTACGGGACCTCTCTCCTCTGCCTGGGTGCTGGGCCTAAATTTATGAAAATGGACTCTTACAGTGGTGGGTGACGTGAAGCCTGATTCTCTGCTATGACATGAAGACTGATTCTCTGCTGACATGAAGCCAGATCCTCTGTTACGGGACCTCTCTCCTCTGCCTGGGTGCTGGGCCTAAATATCTGACAATGGACTGTTGCATTGGTGGCTGACGTGAAGCCTGATTCTCTGCTATGATATGAAGACTGATTCTCTGC